>NW_005358943.1:4103011-4124329 GCF_000412655.1 Myotis brandtii | reverse complement strand
GGTGGGGCGGGGTCTCAGGGGATCAACAAGGTGGAGCAAGCAGCTATGGCTGCTCCTCAGTTCTACCCTAAGAGACCCCGTGTCTCAGTGTCCCGGTAATCGCTGCAAGCACCTCTGAGAGAAAGCCGCCCTCGAGTTCCGACTGATGCCAGACAGTCCAGTTTCTCCCCGTATGAGTCTGGGTCCCCAGAGACTCACCCGGAACTGGAGCTCAGAGCCTGAGACTCCCTCCCGATTGAAAAAGACAACCGTGTCCTCAGCCGCCAGCCCTCTCTGCATGCACCTCCGCACCTTTGTATTTTACTTCCGCACCGCACCTCCTCTGAGCCTCGGTATGCTTTTCTCTTTTCTTCTAGTTGTAGAATTTTCACTCAGCCAGCCTTCCTGTGGTTCTGGATGATGTCCGTTCCATCTTTTAGTTGTATTTTTGAAGTGGTTGTGCGAGGCAGCAATCTCCGGTGTTTACCTATGCCGCCATCTTGTTTTTTCCTAGAATATTTTTCTATGTTTGATTCTTGTCCAGATGAAATTATACTAGTAGTATCTAGTGCAGGGGTGGGCAAACTTTTTGCCTCGAGGGCCACAATGGGTTCTTAAACTGGACCGGAGGGCCGGAACAAAAGCATGGATGGAGTGTTTGTGTGAACTAATATAAATTCAAAGTAAACATCATTACATAAAAGGGTACGGTCTTTTTTTTTTAGTTTTATTCATTTCAAACGGGCCAGATCTGGCCCAAGGGCCGTAGTTTGCCCACGGCTGATCTAGTGGCTCCTTTCAGAGTCAGCATATTTCTCTGACCTTGACATGGTTTGTCAAGTTCACAAACCCTGATGTGCAGGGTTTGTGATTCTCTGATCCAAGCTAGATTAATTCTAAATGCAGTTTTAACATCTCTTGACCAGCCTTGTAGTCCTCAGTGGTGTTATCTCTTTCTAATCCCCGTATGATCAAAGAGCACAGTGTTTAAGAGACAGGCAGAAGTGGGCTTCACTCCTGAGTCTACTCTTTTTGCTCTGGCAACATTAAGCATACTATTTACTCTCTCTGAGTCTCTCAGCTTACTCTTTTGAAAAATGGAGTTAATACTATCCATCCCAGGTGGTTATTTTTAGGACTGAAAGAACAATTTTGTAAAGTGTTTAGGATAGAGTCTGTTACACAAGGAGTCTCAATGAATAGCAATTACTACTTTAGTCTTTATTACTATGACTAGAGGCCCAATGCACAAAATTCATGCAAGGGGCTTGGCCCTTACAGCCCCAGCTGCCTCAGCCGGCCCTCACAGCCCCTTGCAGCCTTGGCTGGCCCTCACAGACCCAGCTTCGTCCGGAACGTCATCCAGATGGTCATTCTGCTGTTCAATATAATTAGCATATTAGCTCTTTATTATATAGGATTATTATTTAGAAGGAAATTGGCTAAATCCAAGTTGATATGTTTATTGTGCTTAGCACTAGAGGCTAATCATCAGATCAAACCAGTCAAAATTATCTATATGCACAATAATTTCCTGACCAATGGATCTGTTTTCATACGTCTATGTTTTCAGTTGTATTTAATCAGTTGACTGCTTAGCAAAGACCTTAGGGTAGAGGGGAAAGAGATTTAAGTATCAGATAGAAAGTCCTTTAGGCTTCTTTTTAATGATAAATGATATAATTTTTTAAAATATCCTCACTTGAGGATATGTTTTTATTGATTTTAGAGAGAGGGAGGGAGAGAGAGCAGGAGAGATGGAGAAGAAGAGAGAAACATTGATAAGTTGACTCCCATATATGCCCTGTCTGGGGATCAAATCTACAACCTATGTATGTGGCCTGACCAAGAATTGAACCCACAACCTTATTGATGGATGGGACACTGCTCCAACCAACTTAGCCACCCAGCCATGTCTAAATTATATAATTTTTAAGTTGCAAATGCTCAACATTTCATTATTGTTCACATTTCCTTTTTTTAAGCAATTATGAATGTTGTAAGGATTATTATTTTTCTCTTATAGAAGAAAATATCTGCACATTTTGCAAATAGATGTTTTGTAATTTCAATGTATATTTAATATAGTTATTTAGAAAACTATTAATTGGTAAACACCTCATTATTATTCAAATTTAGAGCATAATAAAAATATTTTAACTGAGATATAACAGGTTTTCTGGACCTGGTATACAGTTTCATTGCTTAATTAACAGTATTTTTTTCCCTTAATTTAAAAAATGCACCTTTAAATATTGTTTCAGGTTGGAAGATCTTAGGTAAAACCTTAATTGCTGTCAAGGAAAACATGATTTTCTGGCCAGCTTAATATAACCACACAGTCTTACATTCATGTACTAGTAAATTGTGTACTCAAACAGAACTGTACTGTAATATTGAGAAGGAAAGTTTTGGTCAAGCTGGTACCTCTGGATTTTGACTGTAGTTACATAAACATTGACATTTTGTGATTAATCACCAGGAAAACAGCTAGTCACACCAAAAGTTCAGGTTAGCGTTGTTCTCTTATTCGCCTAGTAGAACAACTTAGTAAGATTCTCTTAGAGCCCTAGCCTGTTTAGCTCAGCAGATAGAGTGTCAGCCTGTGGACCAAAGGGTCCCAGGTTCGATTCTGGTCAAGGGCACGTACCTTGGTTGCAGACTCCTTCCCAGCCAGGGCCCTGGTCAGGGTTTGTGCAGGAGGCAACCAGTCGATGTGTTTCTCTCACATTGATGTTTCTCTCTCTGTCTTTCCCTCTCTCTTCCACTCTCCCTAAAAATTAATGGAAAAATATCCTCGGTTGAGGATTAACAAAAGATTCTCTTAGAGATTTGAATTGTGAGGTTCTGGAGCCAACTGGGGTAGGGGAGGGAAGTGGGCAACTAAGCACATGACCTTTTCTACTTGCTCACTTATACCTCATCTTCCTTAAGTTAAATGGGGGCTAGGCTGGTGGCTATATCTGGGGATAAATCTGAAAGGCAGTTGTCCATGGAAAGGATGAAACATTGACTTTCATGGATCAGAGTACACAGGACTGACTGCAGATTTCTTTTAAAGGGGAGATTTTGGGTTGGGGTATGGGTTGAAAAGGCTGACATAGGGTTATCCTTTTACCCAGAAAGAAGGGGTGGTGGTGGAAGGAAGGTCAAACAAAAGAGAAATGAGAGACATTGGAGAAAACCAAACTTATTTTAGGATTTTCCCTTGACTTGGTTCTTTACATAATGAAGTCTTCCATTTTCAGATTTAGGTTAGAGGTATTAAGTTATAGGAAAACACAGATGTACATAAATTAGTATATTCTTACATTTCTGTGTATAGCATATAGGAAGTTCCTACTTTAAAAATTATCAATAGAATTATTTATTTATTTATTAAATTGATTGGGATGACATTGGTCAACATGACATACAAGTTTCAGATGTGGGTTTCTATGTTTCAAGATCTGCATATTGCACCATGTGCCCACCACCCAAAGTCAGATCTTCTCCTGTCACCTTATATTAGGTCCCCCTATAACTTTTTTTTAAAAAGTGACTTGTGATTTGCTAAAAAGTGGTTGACTAGAGTATATATATATATATTTAAATATATTTTTATTGATTTTTCACAGAGAGGAAGGGAGAGGGATAGAGAGTTAGAAACATGGATGAGAGAGAAACATCAATCTGCTGCCTCCTGCACACTGCTCACTGGGGATGTGCCTGCAACCAAGGTACACGCCCTTGACCGGAATCGAACCTGGGACCCTTCAGTTCGCAGACCAATGCTCTATCCACTGAGCCAAACCAGTCAGGGCATAGAATATATTTTTACAAGTTATATATATAGAAGTATGTAATAGTGTAGATAAAAATATCTAACCTGAATCAAGAATTCTTTTTATGTATGTTCCCCCGCCCCACCCTTAATGTATTACATAAGCACTTGCATTTAGCAGTTCAAAAATTCTCATTTTCCAACTTAATCCCCACAATCGATCAGGTAGATAGAACAGATACTAACTTTATTTTCTAAGTTAGGGAAACTGTGGGTCAAATAGGCTAAGTGACATTGTTAAGTAACACAAAACTAGTACGTGTTAGGACTAGGTATAAAACCCACATCTACTGTCTACTGTTTTAAAGTCCCACATCATTTATTTATACTATATCACATGGACCATAGCAAAATAAAATGTGTAATACATGTTTATATTAATTTAATTATATTTGAGATTATAAGACACGAGCTACTTAGAGAGTAATAGAAATTCTTTCTTTTCGTTCTTCCTTGTGAAGTTCTTAACTGTTACCTGCATGTGACACATTTAATTCACAACCCAGGGCTATGGTTACAATGAGAACTAAATAATTATATCAGTTGTCCAAAAAGTAAAATCCACGCTCCAAATATTGTCACCTTAAATATGTTATCTGTGCATATTAATGAAGAGGCAAGCTTTGAGCCTAAAATGTCAAATATTTACTTAATTTAATTTCTGTGACTGTTCACCAATCTAATAGATCAGTTATAATCAGACACTTAGTTGCCTATCCTGGCATACTCATTCTATTTGTCAGTTTATTCAGCCTGTTTTTTTTTCTTTCCTTTTTTTGCATTTTATACTGTATAATCCTCTCTCCATTCTGAATGAAAGGGTGGCTAATAGCTGGTGTTTTGGATTTAAGTATTGGCTTCATATATCTCCCCCCTTTGAACATAGATACAAACATAGACTATTAAGGTCTGAAGTTTCATCTGGTCTGACAATCCACTCCAGGTTCCCCTTTTCTTTGTCCCTGTCAAGCAGTGTTATCCCCAGGTTTAAACAATCTCATGATGAAAAGCTACTCCACAGCCCTTTTCAAATTTGAACTTGACTCTCAGATTTTGCATTCACTGAAACTGAAATTTCTCCTTGCGCTTTTTACTCTTTGTTCACAGTCCTACCCTTAGGATAACATAAACGTCTTTTTCCTTACTCTCATGTTATACCATTGCATGTTTGTACCTGGATGCTTACACATACATCCCTACTCCAAACCAAACTTCTCATTTCTTCAACCATTGGTTATATAGCTTTGTTTTAAGTCCCTTTTAAAAATCATATTTATTCTCCTCTAGACAGAGCGCCCCTGATCTTCAGAGCCCATACGTTGGTTAAAAAATAGAGCCATAAAATGAACCAGGATAAAGATAGCCATTCTGCTTTAAGGGATACATACATCTGAGCTTTCTAAGGGGTGGGTCATGTGAGATTATGGCATGAGGAGAAGTCAAACAAAGGAGGGGGCCACTCTTCTAATTTTTGGCTGTTTGTTTCTAGATATTGGGACACAAAAAGACATGGAGAAGGATACTGAAAATTAAGCTTAGAGAGGTACAGGTGGGATGGAGGTGCCTTACATTTCATGCCCTCTCAGGGAGAAATACGCTTTCCAACTCACCCTTCCTAAAGAGTCACATGCCCAGGAAAACGTTGGCCAATGTTGAGTTGCAGAAACAAAGCAGTGTCGCCACTAAATGGGGAACATCCAAAAGCCTTCACTTTAGGGCATCCACCCATCTCTTGACTTATCTTGCATTTCATTTGGTAGTTGAAGCCAGAAAAAAGGCATTTCGTCCATTCTCTTTGAAAGCCCAGGTTTATGTGTCCCAGGGTTAGCAAAGCTGGGAAAGCTTCTTTGGTAGATAAACGATACTACAGAATGGTCTCTCACAAAAGATCTTGGAAAACCAGTGGCTTATAAGTACGGATACTGTAGTGTACGTAAGGCTAGCTTTAGAACTTGAACATCTAAATAAAAATCTCGAGTTAATCTCGTCAAGATCTTATTTAGCCTCTGCGAGTCATATGTTTGTTTTTAATTCGAAGGAAATAAATCATGTCACTGTTTAAAATTGTAAGGTATGTGTACACCAGGCAGGCACAGACTTGAATTATGACTTTGAAGCTCTGTAACGGCAACATTTGCAAACCCAGTTCAGCTTGTGAAAAACCATGGACATATTTTGGTTTGGCTTGGAGCCTTCTTTTCATCTTCCAGGTCACTGAGTGCAAAGGAAAAAAAAAACACTAAATATTTTTTGAAGCACAGGTCTATTTTCCCCCTCTTGCAAAACTAAAATGGAATTATTTGACTTGGTCCAAGGGATCTAGTTTGTTCCAAGACAGCAGACCGACTCTCTTTCACTTAGAAATGCTTTTTAGACTGATTTCAAACATGTGGCTTTATGATTCCCAAGGAAGTCTTATCAGAACGTGAAAGATGACTTCAAAGGACTTTCTCATTTTCAACATTTTTTCTAGCCTTAGGGTTGGGTCCTCCCTCTTCTAAGTTGTTCAAAGTTTGGTCAGTTTGCAAAAACGTGAAAGATGACTTCAAAGGACTTTCTCATTTTCAATATTTTTTTCTAGCTTTAGGGTTGGGTCCTCCCTCTTCTAAGCTGTTCAAAGTTTGGTCAGTTTGCAAACATTTTCCAACCCTAGTTTTGCCTTTGCAAAAAGACTCCTGAACTTCTTACCTGTAGTGGATAAGGGGATATTCAGGTATTGAAAATTGAGTTCCAGTGCTGTTTTGCCTTTTATCTCACTCATGACTTTAACCTAGCTAACGTCCAGCTTTCACATCTCTTGATTATGAATGATAATGTTTGCTTTCCCTCCACCCCATTGGTCTTGTTAGTATGAGTATGGATGTTAGTACGTATGTATGTATGTGAAAGCATTTATAATAAGCCCATTTATAAAAACGGAAAATTAATACCATCCATCCGGGGTTGCTAGGGCAGAAGTAAGCACAGAGCTTCTGTGGAGAAGCTCTTGAATTGGGTTTGCATTGAGCTGGGTCAGAGAAGGGTTATCTGCACTGAGCTTGCCTCTCCTCTTCCTCTCATTACACACACACACACACAAACACACACACACACAGACACACACGCACGCACACACACAGCTGACATTCTAGAGCAGCGGTTCTCAACCTGTGGGTCGCGACCCCTTTGGGAGTCGAACGACCCTTTCACAGGGGTCGCCTAAGACTATTGAAAACACATATATAATTACATATTGTTTTTGTGATTAATCACTATGCTTTAATTATGTACAATTTGTAACAATGAAATTGGGGGTCACCACAACATGAGGAACTGTATTAAAGGGTCGCGGCATTAGGAAGGTTGAGAACCACTGTTCTAGAGGTTAGGTCTAGCTGCTTTTTCTTCAAACCAAGCTTGACTTCTTATAGATACTGGGAACATGCAGGGGCTCCAGAAACTAGTCATTCCCAGGAGTTCAGATGAGCTTCAGCTTCCTCCTCATGTAGAGAATCTTTCTGGCATGAGGTTGGTTTGGGCCTCTTTTCCTTCACACTTGATTCACAGCTTGACAAACCTAGATGTTCAGCTGGCAAAGAAGAGCCTCTTTCCTTGTTGTCAGACAAGGTTGCTGCATTAGAATGTGATTTGAGAGATACTCTTGGAGCCATGCCCCAAACATCTTGTTTCAGCAGCTTATCTTGCTTCCTTTAGGGTCACTGTTTGAGACTAAGTTTTTTGGTTAACATAGTCCTCTCCAAATTCTATTTTTAAAATACAGACATCTCCTTTGGAATGACAAAGGCAAACCTGTTTCCACCAGCAGTGGGGAGGGAGTAGATAGAAAAAGAGAAACTGGAGGGAAAAGTGTGGATGCTGAAGACAATATTTTCCTTCTGTGTCACAGTTCTGCCCTGGTCTTGGGACTTTCTATGCCACGGCTCTTGTTAGTACCTGCCTAACGTGGACTCAAAGCTCTGGAGTGGGGAGGAATGAGGAAGGCCTGGCCTGGGGGACCCACTACATGTCACTTCATCCAGGAGACTTTCATCTGATTCATTGTAAAATTTTTGATGAACTATGTTTGCCTTCTGTCCTCTTGGCCCAGTTAGCTGGGCTACACTGGATTAATTTTAGCTAATCATTATGTAGCGCCTGATAACTCAGTTAGGCATTTTGAATGATAAGGGAATAAAGCAAACAGGGCCAAGTTACTGACCCTGGATAACACATGTAATAAACCTGTTGGCTCCCTAAATGTGCATTGAGATCTCCAATATAGCAGGCTAGACTAGTGGGGATGCATGCACTACAGCGGTGATACAATCAGCTTTGAAGTGAATTTAAATGCCAAGCACTCTTTTTCTTAGTGCTGCTTTTCTAGACCTTTCCTTACTCAGCCCCCTTTGGCTCTTTTCTCCTGATGAATCTGTTTCTAATCCCTTTTGGTCAACATATTTTGTTCAAAGGCATAGATGAAGATATTCTCATTAAATTTCCAGATGAGTCAAATCTTACAGAAAGAGCTAAATAAAATAACAAAATTATCTCAACTATGGAATTCAACAAGATGACATTTAAAAAGTAATAAGATATACTTAGATGATGAAATGTGCCCACAAGAACAGGATGGGAGACAATGTGTGGGATTCTACAGGACAGATGTTGGTAAGTTAGAATATATTCAGGAAACGATGCATGGGGAAGGTGACTTAAACAAGGCAGTGAAGTACAAAGCCCTGGCCTCTCCTTTCCCACAAATACACTAATTCAGCAACAATTTACAGACAAATTCCCCTCATGAGAAATCCAGAAACAAATTAAAATTTTCTTTTCAAAAATGACCCAACTCCATAGGTTCCATTTGCCATGATTCTAAGACAGCAAAACTATGCATTTTATTTTTTAATTTAAAAAAATTTATTCTGTTAAGCACACTTAACATAAGATCTACTGTCTTAAAATTTTTTTAAGTGTACAGTACTGAGAGTTGTGAGCTCCTGGTCACCATGCCCTTCTCAGACCGTGGCTGATATATCAGGCCACCATGCACAAGAAAAATAAAAGAGTTTATTTCACAAATAAATAAAGTTTGTGTTTTTGTTTAGAGAGAGAGAGAGAGAGGAGAGAGAGAGAGAGAGAGAGAGAGAGAGAGAGAGAGAGAGAGAAAGGAGAGACTTGGGTGTGTGAAGATGTCTGAGCAACATATCAAATCTGGAAGTTTTAAAAGAAGAGAAATAAGGCAATCGAACGTATCAATTCTGTTTTTTTTTCTAGAGATAAGAATTAAGACTAAATGTTTAAATTGATTCAATATATGAAAAACTTCTATCCTAACAATTAGTTATCCAAATGAACTGAGAAATCATGTGACACAGAGAACTTTATAACACTGGAGTATTAAGTGCAAACTGAATAATCATCTGCTACTATGTGGCCATATTGTATGGTATAGAATAGGTACCTGACAAATATTTGTCAGATGTTAAATACATGGCAATTTCATTAAATATTGCTTTTATAAACTGTGGTATTAAACAACAGTGTATATATCCTACCTAATATAAAAGGTAACCTCTTTTAATGTGAGTCCCCTTCTAAGATACTAAGCCATGAAAGTTTATTTCTTGGGGCGGGTGGCGGGTGGTGGAAACACACAACCCTTTAAAGCTTCTATGACCTAGATTTCCATTTCTAATTATATTTTTAACATCTGAATTCTGAGTGGGTCCATATGATTTCAAGAGCACTTTATTTACTTATTTGTAAAAGTATATTTTTATTGATTAAAGAGAAGAAGGGAGAAACATCAATGATGAGAGAGAAACATTGGTTGGCTGTCTCCTGCATGCCCCCTGCTGGGGACTGAGCCCACAACCTGGGCATGTGCCCTGACCAGGAATTGAACCATGACCTCCTGGTTCATAGGTCGATGCTCAACCATGGAGCCACACCGGCTGGGCTCAAGAGCATTTTAACTCAAGGTCTTGGAAGTAAAAAATTTAGGAAATTCTAAAATAAGGAAGATTTACAACACATGCATGTAATCAGAAAGCAGCAAAGACTTGAAGGTGTTTAATCTTTAACAACCATTTTGAATTCTGACCCTGGTTATTTTGTCACATTGATAGTTGGATTAAAAATGAGGGATCTTGGTTACTTAATACTTAACACCACAAAAAATCTTTTCAAAAAAGATGAATGTTTTTTCTTGCCCGTGTGCTTCTATGAAACTTTGTAGTTCTAGTCACGTTTTCCTGGATACTGTGCTGTTTTATAGAAATGTATTTACCAATTTACTGAAAATGTATCTCCTCTTTCTTAGCTCTACAATGTCTTCTTTGGAATACTTTCATGTTTGAGGTTTAACTCACTCCTAGCATTAAGTCACAGCACTTAGGGTTTTCTTAGAACAATTTTATAATAAAAAATCATTATCCTTTAGGAATCTTTCCAAAACTCTGTAAAAAGAAAAATTCTCTCTCTAAGAATGTTTAAAAGCAGGTATCCAAATGTATGCAGATTATTTTCCTACTTTATTATAGGGCTGTGGTCAAAAGCAGTGGTCATTATCCTTAGATGGAATGGATAGAGACAAATTTTGTGTATTGCTCCCTCCAAAGTAAAGGAGTCAGAGTGTTTCTAGGCAAACACCATAAAAATCTTCTCTATTAACTGAGGAAAGAGTACAGTTCTTGAACAGTATTTTCAAAGCTTAACCTCATGTTTTAACAACCCCAGATGACTTATGTTCCTGGCTTTCTTTGTTGGTTAGCTTTCAATGCCTGAATTCAGAGAAATGAAACATGGAAAAAAACCCCAACAGGTCACCCAGTTCATTTCTCTAAAGAAATTCACAGATGAATCTCATAATGTAGTTTCTAGCATTGACTTACTTGAGGGATAGTAGGGGGTTGCATTTTTAAATGAGAAAAATTGAAACCAAGTTAAGTCCTAGGACCAATTTATAGACCACTGGGAGGCTCCCAATTCTACCTTCCTACTCTGCTTTACATATATATGCGTGTGTGTGTGTGTGTGTGTGTGTACATGTACATATACATATATTCAAAACTGTGCAATTAAGCCATGGCATATTCTGGCTTTTTAATATTGTGCTGGCAAGGGAAAGGGAAATAAGAAAGAAGCAATCACAAGACTGACAAATGCCAGTGTCAGAAAAGGGAGCTAGGTTTTCATACACCTGCACTGACCGGTTTTTGGATGTAGGCTATTTCTGAAAAGGGATGTGAGTTGAGGCAAGTTGCTCTCTTCAGCTAAGAGCAATTTTAAGAGAGAAACTCAGCAGTTGAAAGCCATCGGCGACCAGCATCCGAGGGAATGGGTGAAAGATGGGATCTGGACAAAGCACCACAATGTCAATTACCATCCACACTTGTACTGTGACATCCACTTGCTTCACACAATATGTCAGCAGCAGCTTCTGCAGGATCGGATTGGTCTCTTTTCCAGGAAAATTGAAATATTAGATAGGTTCCAGTCACCCTTTCTTGGATGTTGTGGCTGTTTTATAGAAATGTAATTTCCCAGTTTTACTGTAATGGCACTCTTTTCTTTCCCAGCTCTATAATCTCTCCTTTGATATAGTCTCCTGTTTGAAGTCTGCTCCTGGGGCAGGTCACAATATTGGGGAAGGTAAGTGGGACAAGCTACAGCCCATGCTGCTGCAGCTGGTTGTGAGTCCACTACTAATCCTCATTGTCTTTTTTCCCAACAATCCATTCTAGGTTCTCTCACTCTTAGCACATCTGGTGGTCTAGGCGTCCAACTTGGTAAGTGAAATAGACTTTCATCCTACGAGTTGTGAACTCCTTGTGACCACACCTTTCTCAGACCATGGCTGATATCTTGTCCATTCGCTATCATGATTGGGCAGAGAAATATCAAGAGATATTCCAAATGGATTACCTGGATATCAAATGCATTTTTTTCTTCCTTAGATTCAGAAATCCTACCTTTTCCTGGTTATTATGTTTAATTATCTCCCGTTAGGAAAGATGAGTTCTTTACTTGTTAATTAGTTTCTTAGCATGAAGAGCCTTGATCTTTTGACAAACATTTAAAAATTTTGACGAAGAAGCATTGAAAGTAATCGGGCAGTATCTAGAGCTTAAATGGGAATCTTCCAATGTCCAATGGTGAAAGTGTTCTCTCTATATGAGCTAGGATTTCCAAGCCAACAGATGTTATAATTTTAGGAATGAAAAATATAAATTCTTCATGTGGTCACAAACTATGATAAATAGAGCCACTCCTGCTTCCATGCCTTAATTTTCAGACCCCTGTATTCTATCTACTGAGAACATACTACTATGTAATGCTTGATAATTTAAGGTGAGTAACACATCATGGATAGGTAACTATTCTTGTAGGAAAAGTAGAGTGGATTAATAGGTTCTTTTCTGAATTAACATCAACTGCCAGGGATTCTTACTGGTAAAGGGGGCATGGCAGAAGGCATATCTGGCAATAGTCGGATGGGTAACAATGTCTGGGTTTCAGACGAGGGCCATCTAGGATACAGTAGAACCCTAATTCATGAATTAAAAAATAGAGGTAATGTAGACAAAATTTCAGGGTTCCAAATCAAAATGAGTTCAGGGTAGAATTTACTCTCATGAGAGTTCTGTATTATGACAAAGAAGTGTGTCTAAAATATTAGGATTGAGAAATTGAAGGGAAAGCCATAAGTGGTGTATAATCAAGCTACTAAAGAATTTGGATATAGAACAATATATTACTTGAGATTTCCTTTATTGAAAAGGCAGAGGTAGAGCCCAACTGGCATGGCCTAGTGGTTGAATGTTAACCTATGAACCAAGAGGTTGTCTTGTGGTTCGATTTCCAGTCAAGGTACATGCCTGGGTTGTGGACTAGATCCCCGATGGGGGCTGTGTGGGAGGCAGCCAATCAATGGTTCTCTCTCATCATTGATGATTCTATCTCTCCCTCTCCCTTCCTCACTGAAATCAATAAAAATATATTAAAGAAAAAGAAAGAAAGGTAGAGATAGGGATGAAATGGCGCTTAAATATACTACTACTACTACTACTACTACTATATAAGTATATAAATTTAACTCCACTGTAATACGGATACTTTAAAATTATTTTTTATTTTTTAATATATATTTTTATTGATTTCAAAGAGAAGAGAGAGGGAGAACTGGGGATCAAGCCCACAACCCAGGCATGTGCCCTTGACCAGAATCAAACCCAGGATACTTCAGTCCACAGGCCAACGCTCTATCCACTGAGACAAACTGGCTAGGGCTAATATGAATACTTTTATGACTGCATAAAAATATGAATGCATGAATCCAAACCCAGTAAAACATGAAAGTTAGCATAAGGATTTATCCTTGAATCAAAATGTACTTCCCTGGCTTGGTCTTCTGAAACTGCATGCTTCATCAGCATAGGCAGATATGTCATGGTGGAGAAGAAAGAAAGAGTGGAGTGAGTACAAGTTGACCAGTACTATCAATACTTTTTAGCTATATGTTCTGCTGGCTGTCTTTAAGGCAAAGGTGGAAATCCCCATAGAGGTAATGTCTTGTCATTTATTAATATAAAAATATAGTATGTCACAATAATATCTATAATAATAAAAGTGTAATATGCTAATTAGACCAGACATCCTTCTGGATGACCTTCCAGATGAAGCCAGCAGCCAGAGGGAAGCCCGGGTCCCAGGTGCCAGAGGGAAGCTGATGCCGGCAGCCGGGGGAAGGAAGGCCTACTCTTGCATGAATTTCGTGCATCGGGCCTCTAGTTGGTAATATAATAGAAAATAACAGTGAGAATAGCTAACATTTATTAAGCACTTACTCTATGCTAGACAGTGTTTTGTGCACTTTACATATACTCATTTATTTAGTGTTTACAACAACTCTAAGATTTGTACTAGAATCATCTTATTTTGCAGATAAAGGAACTAAGATATAGTGAGATTAATTAACTTGCCCAAGAATGACACTGTTCTAAGTGGTGTTGCTGGGAGACCTATTTCCAAAGTCCTTAATCTCAAACACTATGTTAAAATGCTAAATTCCTTTTATGAGATGGGAGCAGAGCATTCTACCTTTGATTAAACATTTTTAGGTTCCTAAGATGTAATAGTCTGTGAAAGCCTTACCAAGATTATAAAAGGAGAAGAAAATAAGATCTGTGACCTATCACTTCATGTGTCTTAGATCTGAAAAAAACCAGAATATATCACAAAATTAATAGAACTGAGCAGGTGGCTAGCCTAAAATTTTGGCTAAGGTGGAAACTACATTAAACATTGACTTATCAGATTGGAAAGTGCAATTATTCACAATGGGAAGTTGGTACAAATACATAGACCATTTGTACATAACCCTTTTTAAAAGTTGGCTTAAGAAATTAGATTTAATGAGTTTAGTACAAGTGAATTTCTCAAGAAAAAAAAATTATCTGCCTTTATAATACTCATTTAGTCCCTAAACTCACAAATTTCTCAATGTAAAATGAGGGAGTTGAATTAGGTTGCTGAAGAACTCTTTGCCAGATCAAAACTATGAATCTAGTGTTGTATCCTATATAATAAAAGGCTAATATACAAATTGGTAGTTACAGAAAAGTCAGGGTTATGTAAAGTACAGCCTAGCAGTGGTCGGCCCATACCGACTTCTGCGTATGGGCCACAAAGTTTCAATCTCACTGTACGTGCGTGCTCGCACGTGGTATTTTGTGGAAGAGCCACACTCAAGGGGCCAAAGAGCCGCATGTGGCTCGTGAGCCACAGTTTGCCGACCACTGGCCTAGGGAATATAAGTCAATAATACTGTAATAACGACATGTGGTGTCAGATGGGTGTGAGATTTCTGGGTGATCAGTTTGTAAGTTACATAAAAATCTAATCATGGGGTTGCACACCTGAGACTAATATAATATACATCAACTATAATTTAAAAATAAGAAATATTTTTTAAAAATCTCTGGTGATTATGAAAGTAAACATATTTTCTTGGCTCAAGTAAGAGCCAAAACTGTGGCATCTTAAGAAATGATAACATTCAAGTGAAGATGATGAGCTAAGAAACAGAGTCAGAAATCACACACACAAGGAATTTAGGGGCAATTTAAAGTCAGAAAGCAGGAAAATGATATGATTAATCTCCTATGATGTTTGAAAATCCTTGAAAATACCTAATAGGAAGCAATCATTCACTGCCCCCCCCCCTTCGGTAGAGAGAGTCCATATGATGGCTGAGTGAATGTCTTGTAAGGTTCATTCTTTCTATGCAGTTGAGCTAATCAACGCTAGAACGTAAGGAACAGAATCGCCTATGCGGGGCTAGTTGGGCCATGATTTATATATCTCAGCATTTTTTTCAGAAGAAATCAGACTCACGGAATGGAAGTATCCAACCAGAACTTTATTATATTAATAATCACACATCGCAACTCCTCTCCCACCTTCACTACACTGTGCTTTCATTAAGTATCAATCTGGGAGCAGGGAGGAAGGGTGCAGCCAGATGAGAACATTTAAGAAACAAGCAATTCGTATATGTGTATATGGTTCAGTGCTGCTACTGCAAGGGAGTACAAAACCAGGCGCCAGGCACTGGAGAGAACACTACTTTTTCTGATCTCATTTGCGCCCTCTGAGCTGCCGGCCATAGCGATTGTAGGCTGCATTGTATCCATAAATCATGGCGTAGCGCTCGCAAAGTTTGTGGTCGTCACAGGCTTCCCGGTTGATCTCGTAGGCAGGCTTGGTGCGTTCTCGGATCCTAGGAAGTAGGGGGTGGGATGGGAAAGAAGCCCAGATTGAGAAGTATAAAGAGAACGGAGAAATAAGCAAAAGGAAAAAAGAATATCAGAAAATATTGGAGAGAGATCCCATTTATCACAACCCCATATCAAGAGACCTTTGATCTGCCCGTGTGGCTCAGCGGTTGCAGGTTTGGCCCAATGAACCAGGAGGTTAGGATTCCTGGTCAGGGCACATGCCTGGGTTGCAGGCTTGATCCCCAGTAGGGGGCGTGCAGGAAGCAGCTGATCAATGATTCTCTCTCAACATTGATGTTTCTATCTTTCTCCCCCTTTCCCTTCCTCTCTGAATTAATAAAAAAATATATTAAAAAAAAAGATATTTGAAGAAGAGAAAGGAGAGGTGGAACAAGGGGCATTTTTCTTTTTCTCTTAGGGCGAATATTTTAAGTGAAAATAGAACTTTTCTTTCTGTCCTCTTTTTCATCCTCTCTTCCTCTTCTTTCTGAGTCGTTCACAAAATAGTCTTCTAGAAATTCAGTTGTTTTCTGCATATTGTTTTAAAAGTCTTTGATTTGGGGATACAATTAGAAATAATATTTATTTTGTAAAGAAACCTGTTTCTCACTCCATTCTGATCTGGGCTTCTACACTGGGAAAAATGACTTCCCCATCAAGTTTTGTTACCCACCTCTCTTGAGCTTTAGCTCTCCATCTCTGCTGCGAGGATATGAAGGTATTAGCGTATCTCCTGTTAATGAAGGGACCTCAAAACAGAAGTAAATAATGCAGTTTTAGGGAAACAGTAGCTGAAAAAATTTCCATGAGTAATCGCTAACACAAATATGTTTGGGAGCTCAATAACTCATGCATTTCACGTAACTAGAGATATGCAACAATTAAAGGGGAAGATAAGCATATTTCATAAACTGCCTGATCCAAAGAAAGTAATCACCCATACATGCGTCTTGAGACTTGTCACATTGGCCACTGAAATTTTGCTGGTTTTTGATCTTGGGCAATAACTTATTTTTCTTCAATTTTGGTATTCCTATTTCAGTGGGTTTTTAAAATTCCTTTGAGGAGAAATTCTCTCTGTGATGATGACTTGTAAAGCGTGTCTTTAGGTTACTAGTAAATGAAAATTTAATCATGATAGAAATAGTGGACACATTGAAAATGAGAGTGATATGTTACTTCCTCTGATACTCAGTCTTTATAAGTCTAGAAATTCAGTGGCATTTAAGCAATGTTGACATCTGTGGTCTCCCAGCTGACTTGGCCTCCAATTCTGTACTTTACCATTTGTCATTACTCCTTGTTTTCCGTCTCTGTGGTTGACTTGGTGCCAACATAAAATTTCCAAATGAGGTTTTATGGCTCCTAAGTTGGTTGAGTGCAGTTTAAAGGCAATATTATACTGCTTCAAGCTTTAAAAAATTGCTCATTTGGCGATTTTTATAGTCATTGGATTTAAAATGTTACTTCAGTTTTTCCTAAAGAGGCCCTCTTTTTCCTCCCTGTGGTACGTATTACCATTTTGGGTGATTAGGAACAGGGAGAGAGTCTAGAATACATGAGGTTTAAAAACGGAAGTCAAATATTCACTTACTGATTTCGTAGGATTCCATGCTTTCATGAGATTCTGAAATTTAAAAAAAGGAGATTCATTTTATTATTATTTACCACACATTGAAATAGTCTAAACATAGTGAAGGAAGAAGAAGAAAGAGTCAAAAAGATGTGAAGAATATAGTTAACAGTATGGTTACTACACATTTCAGGCATTTCTGACTTGAGCATTGTTTCTCTAGCTGTGCATATGTCTACACTTCAGTTTCTCTGATGTTGAAGAAGCCGGTGAATACAGTCTTGGCTAAAATTTCCCCTAGGCTCTGAGGTTCTCACCCCAGTGAATTAAGACAATTTAAGTGCTTTTCACAAGCTCCAGAGAGCTGTCTTCTCTGATTAATCTGGGACGTGAGAGAAAGATTGAGGAAGGGACAGATGCGCCTAGAAGACACTAGGTTTCTCCAGGCAGCTGGGCAGAGGCTCTGCGGGGCTTCACCAAGACGGGCTGCTGGGAGGTTCCAAAGGCCTCTTAAGAACCTGTGTTCCATTGGCAGCCACAGAAACCACTGGCTCCAGCTCACAGCTCCCACTGGGCACAATGCCAGTTCAGAGAAAGAATTGAGATGATGTCAAAGCAGAAGCTTTCTTCTTTCTAACACTCTCCCTCTTTCTACCTTCCCAGCAGGGAAATTTGGCAATAAGAGTCTTAGATGTGTAAGCAAGTGAATTTGCTTGAAAAGTTCAAAATGAGGTAAAGAAATCAAATCCTCTGACACAGAGAACTTATGAATCATTTCAAGAGACAGAAGTAAAAAAACAACAACAACAACAACAAAAAACCCACACATGGTTGTTAATATAATTTAGGTTTAAGAACAGTTCAAATATCCAAATTATTAAAGCAAAAGACTGAACAATCTAAATACTTTTGCTTCAGATTTCCTTTCATAAGCTTTGAACAGGCAGATATATTTAACAACATACGGAAACCAGGCAAATTTTATCTTTTGGCAATTGAAATGATGACATCTATTTTCCCCTGAGATCTTTTAAATGTAAAACTTACTTTTTTAGTGAATTCACCAAACACATGTAGTAAATTCATGAGACTGCTCAGTCTCTAGAGAGGGCTGTACCTAACACATCATGTGAAAACTGATGTTTTTAAAGGTAAGTGGTTTGACCAATATCCTTAACCAATTGTTACCAAAGTCTAAATAAATATCCTTAAAGATGAGACTCCAGGGCTGGGAATTTATATCTTTTTTTCTGAAATAGCAAAGTTTCCAGGTGTACAGTGACTGACCATCGAAAGTGATGACCTGATAAATAGCATATAGTCTGGGTATTTAGGATATAAAAAAGACAGGATGGAAGAGACATGGGCTTGGAAGTTGGGATATGTTAAGTTAATGATACCTGAAGATTATAACAGAGAAAGGGGCAAGAAGAGGAGGAGGGAGAGGAAAAGTCGAAGTAACTGAAGTCAGACACAGACAAGAAAGTCCAGAGAAATGGCAGGAGAAAGATTTCTCACCATAACACAAAGCTGCCACGGCCAGGGCTGCCAGAACGGAGAGAAGCAGCAGGCTCTTCATGGTCTCTCCGTGGTCCTGTGGTTGGCCTCACTGTCTGTGCTGCACGGTGTGGAAGAGGCTCCTACAGGCTGTTCAGGAAAGGCTGTGTGGGGTTTTTATAAGAACTTGAGCAGCTGAAAGGGGAGGAACCAGTGGGAGGGGGGCCGAAGAAGGTGGGGACTGGCTGGCACTAAAGTAGCACTGGGACTTTTCCCAAATATTCATTCCTTCCAGATACTATCTTCTTTGGGTGGGCAGTTTTCCCTCGTTCCTGGATGTGACTGTGCTATGGCAGGAGGCTGCGCTGGTACAGAAGCTGTGGCCGCTCTAGGTTTGGGGCCAGATCTGGGCAACGGTCCACAGAGAAGGGAGTTGCCACAAACACGTGTTTGCCTTCCTAATTTCTTCTCTGATCTACCCTCCTGGCCCTGACTGTGGGCCTTTCAGGTTTGGTCCCCAAACAGAGCCATAGTGTTCTGCTCGTTCCCCTAATGGGTGGCTGAGTGGTTCTGGGAAGAAAGGACTTCATTTTTATGCCGATTTAATTTAGAGTTATGATTTTTTATTGATTTTTACAGAGAGAGAGGCAGGGAGAGGGAGAGAAAGATAGAAACACTGGTGAGTTATGTTTCCAGTAAGGCTGAACTATCAATCTGGACCAAACGATCGTTTGCCTGATGATACACACCTTTTGCATTTTCAAGTGCTCAGTAGGACAGAGATGTTCAGTGACCCTGTGAGTGAGTTCTGTTTCCTCAGTTGACTCCGCTATAACTTGCTCATCCAGTTTTGTGACTTGAGTCCAAACCTGTGCCCGAGTGCCCTCTCAGGCTGGATATCGCTGATCTAGAGTGCAGCCAGGGTAAGAGGGCACCCAGCTCTCACTTTCTGAAGGCATTGTCCTGACAATTAACAAACTCCGTATGCTTTTAGTGAGTGACGGATGAGATGCTAGGTACTGTGCTAGGGGCTATGGGGGAATCTACTGACAAACAAGACAAGTCCCTAAGGAGGTAAGTAATAGCTACATACTATTCACTTTGCTCTACAGCTGTCATGCATCCTCAAACACAGATTTTCACAAACTCACATTTCTGCTGTATCTTTAATAACAGAAGTGCTGTTTCTTTTCTTACAGGATGAGGATTGCAATTTGGTTTTAAGCAATCCTCTAGACTGAGCTTTATTTTTCTTTCTTTCTTATTGAAAAGTTAGTAAAACTTTTCTATCAGATGTGTCTCCGTTGCCTGGGTACCCAAGAGTCTTCTTAGCCCACAAACAGACTTGAGTCACAGAGTAGCCGATTATAGAAGAGCTAAAGCTTCAGGACCTCTGACTCCGACAGCAAAAGGGCTGGGCTGAGGGTGGGTGGGTATACTTATCAGTGAGGATTTATTTCAAGGAGCACTGATGGACAACTAGGTGGAACCTCATTCTTCTTGTCTTATTGGGATGGACTTTTCCTGCCAGCCGCCACCCTCTGAATACTTTTATAGACACTAAAAGATTCCCTGTTAAAGGAAATAATTCATTTGCAATCTGAAGGATTAGTGAATTTGGAAGGACCAATAAAATTCAGGTATTCCTTTCAGATAGTTTCATGTTGAGATGTATTCTTTGTGATAAAGTCTTAAAGAAGACCTCAAAAGGAAGACAAAGTATGTTCATTACTGATAAATTCAATCATCATGACTTCTATTCACAAGACTGGTGGTTGTTCTTCTCTTTAAATCACACACTTGCTTTTTAAAGATAAGTAATCAAATCACTATATTGTCAATAAATAGAGTGCAAAAGTCATTTTACTACTTTGCATGGTTTTGGGGAAACAAGCTAGCCAAGGCTTGCTCATATAGCATTTTATATGCATTCAGTCAGTAATTCCCAATTAACATAATATGAAACAAGTTTAGTTCTAATGTTGCACCCCTAAAATGAGTAGGCTACTCACCTCCCCTAACCTCATCTTCAGAATTAAAGAGAATTCCTTTTTTTCCAGGTACAAACACGTGCTTTGTGATGTCTATTCTAGCCAGACTTCAGATGTCTCCTCTACTCCCAAGTTCAAATGATAACTGGGCTCTCTCAGTCTTATACTCTCAGTTTATTTATACTCCGTGAATCCAAACTTGAAAGTCTGACACTTCTCTTTCCAATGTAAACTTTGCCTTTTTTATAAGTCATTTTTAATCACTGCTTCCTAAACTTTTAAGCATTTCTCTGTATCATCTTGTTCTTAGTAGGGCTAACACTTTCTGTTAGAAGGTGTCTCTTACCAGTCACTCTTCTTTTCTTTCCACTGTTTTCCATCTGTTCCTTAGTTCTATGCTAAATCCCAACTTATATCTGATTTATAACCAATATTAATATATGTGAGAATCCAGAGTCCTTATTTTTCTCTCCTTCCTTAATATTCCCCATTTCAAAAACAATTTTGTGAGTGGCAGATCCAGTTATGCCTTTATGAAGAGAAAAAAAATGGAAGTAGAAAAAAGGTGGAGGGGAATAAATAAGAAGGGCCTTGTATATTAGCCTTGCTGGATGGGAGAGTTTTGGGTGGAGATTGAGTTGTAGAGAGAAAAACTTGGAGGCAGCTAGCTATAGGATGTGAGACAGATTAAAA
>NW_005358943.1:4098368-4102527 GCF_000412655.1 Myotis brandtii | reverse complement strand
TCCCTTCTGGCTGCAAAGTTTCTATTGAGAAATCAACTCACTGTCTTATGGGAGCTCCCTTATAGGTAACTAAATGCTTTTCTCTTGCTGCTTTTAAGATTCTCTGTCTTCAACCTTTTGCATTTTAATTACAATATGTGTTGGTATGGGTTTCTTTGGGTTCATCTTGTTTGGGACTCTCTGTGCTTCCTGGACTTGTAAGCCTGCTTCCTTCATCAAGTTAGGAAACTTTTCTGCCATTTTTTCAAATACATTTTCAATTTTTTGCTCTCTCTCTTTTTATTCTAGAATCCACATGATGCAAATGTTGGTTTTCTTGAAGTTGTCTCAGAGGCTGCTTACACTATCCTCATTTTTTGGGATTCTTTTTTCTTTTTGCTGTTCTAATTGGGTGTTTATTGCTTCCTTATATTATAAATAGCTGATTTGATTCTTGGCTTCATCTACTCTACTGTTGATTTCCTGTAAATTATTCTTTATTTCAGTTAGAGTATCCTTTATTTCTGAATGGCCCTTTTTCATGCTGTTGAAGTTCTCACTAAGTTCATTAAGCATCCTTATAACCAGTGTTTTGAACTGTGCATCAAGTAGATTGCTTGTCTCCATTTTATTTAATTCTTTTCTGGAGTTTTGTTCTATTCTTTCATTTGTAACCTGTTTCTTTGTCTCCTCATTTTGGCAGCCTCCCTATATTTGTTTCTATGTATTAGGTAGAGCTGTGATGTCTCCCAGGCTTGGTAGAGTAGCCTAATATAGTAGGAAATTTTATATTTCTTAATTGGGGTATCTTGTAAAGATGAGACCACATGAAGCTCCAACTTATATTTGAATTTTAGATAATTATAAAAGACATTTACATAGATATCTCCACCTAACTAATGAGGAGAATATTTGAAGACCCTCCCAGAAGTGATAACAAAGGTATGAGAGAGACAATGATAGACAATTGCTTTTTTAAATTATACAAAATCTCAGATGAGATTGATAATGTGGTATAACCTAGGCAACAAATGCCTCAGAATAATATAAAATCACTTATTCCACCAGCCATTAATAGTAAAAGAGAAGCATAACTACTCCTTTCAGGGCCAGAAGTAGTCTCATGATTTTAGTTCTTCTTTATTCACTCATCCAATAAAGTTATTGAACATCTATTTTGTGCCAATTATAAGCTGGAAATATAGTAAATAAAGGTATGGAACTTACTCTCATGAATCAAGTATGCTCTTAGCTCACAAACTTAATTAGTGACTTCTCTTCCCCAAATGCAAGGCCCTATGGACATCCCTGCCTCCTCTGCTTGGGAAGGAGGTTTGGGGAAGGTCTGCTGAGTTCCCCTGTACTGACAGCAGTGTTGGAGGCTCCATGGTGGTCTGCAAGATTGACCCAGTGCTCTGTGTTATAGGAAACTCATAGAAAGAAGGGTCTCCACCAGCCACACTTGGCACAAATGGCCCTAACTCTTGAGTGCTAGCCATGGTGAGAAGAGTAATGTGTGGAGAATAAATAGACATCATGACTTTTAAAAAATGTGTTTCAGTATCCAATTGGTTCTAGAGAAGGCCAAATGATATGCATTCTCATTGGGCTCACCTTTTTTATGGGCATTCAGGAATATCTTTGCAGAACATTGCAAAAAGCACTGAGGACAAGCTCAGATAATTCTGACTTCAGGGAGAGAGTGGAGAAGAGGAAATATTGGTAGAGCTGCCTGGAATTACCATGGGGATAAGCTTCTCAGGAAAACATATTTGAAGGAGGATATACCAAAAGAGTTATCCCTTTTTTATAGTATTTCTGTGACTAAAATAATAGCACAGTGATAATAAAGTGAATGTACTTCCCCACCAATTCTACTTCCTCCTCTCTGCCCTTGCTTATTCTTTCTCTATTCTTTTTCAGACTGATAGGCATTTTGTCTCTTTGAGGAACTTTCCTGGCTTCAGTCACAATTTTTTTTCTGTTAAATGAGATTCTCCTTTATTTATAGAATATTAGTTTTATGGAGTTTATATTATTATTTTACTGGCAGCACTAAAACCCTTACTCTTCCCAGTAAAGGAAAAAGGCAAAGGAGAGGAGTTAGGAAGCAGCTGCCTTGAAAATAAAAACAGAAATCATTTTCTAGGATATCAAAAGACAACAACACCCTAGCCAGTTTGGCTCAGTAGATAGAATGTCAGCCTGCAGACTGAAGGGTCCTGGGTACGATTCCGATCAAGGGCACATGCCCAGGTTGCGACTTGATCCCCAGTGTGGGGTGTGCAGGACGCAGCCTATCAATAATTCCCTCTCATCATTGATGTTTCTATATCTCTCTCTCCCTCTCCTTTCCTTTCTGAAATCAATAAAAATATATTTAAAAAAGACATTAATATGATAGACAGAAATCCAGTCAACTTCATGGCACAGTGTAGACCTCTTAGTTCTGTTCTTTTAAGGAAAACCCTTTGAATGGATTCTACATCTCAGATTTTTTTTATTGACATAGCTTCCCACACACCTAACCCCTCAGTCCTTTCTTTAATTTGTCTTAGTTGAACTAAGTGAAGATAAATGTTTATCAAACTCAGGTAAGGGAAGAGCATCTAGGGAATCATGGACAGAAACTTCTGGAAAATGAATGGTGGAGAAACCTGGATATTAAATAAACTGAGCTCCCAGTGGGAACAGCTGTAATTTTTCTTTCCTTCTCATATAGATAATTTCTCTACCCTTTTCCTTCCCATTAAAAACTTCAAGTTTTAAATAATACAGTAAATATCAAATAAAAATTATACAACTATCCAAGTAATATTATCATATATTAAGTGCTTGTTATGTACTAGGTACCATGATAATCATTTTTTATTCATTGTGTTAATTTACTTCTTATAATAGTCCTACAAACTGAGTATAATTACCCACATATATGTAAGCTAAAATTAAGCTCAAAGAAGTTATATAATTTATCCAAGGTCTCACAGCAACAAAATGGGAAAAGCAGGATTCAAACACAGGGTTGTTTGATTTCAAAGAATATAATCTTAACCATTGATACAACCATGCAATACTTCCCAAGTTTTTGACACCTGCTCAAATAATTCTGTAACTGTGTCTATAGGGATTCCCGAGTCCTTGGTTTCAGAGACAAAGTTAAATTATACAAAGATATACATATTTAAAATGCTAACTTCTTACATATATACACAATGGAATACTACTCACCAATAAGAAAAGATGAAATACTGACATATTCAACAACATGGATGGACCTTGAGAATATTATGCTAAGTGAAAGAAGTCAGTCAGAAAAAGCTTAGAAACATATGATTTCACTCATATGTACACTAACAAAAGAGAAAGATGCAAATTAACCATCACTCCATCACTCTGCCACACCCACAAGCCATGCCCACCAGCCAATCAGGAGCGAGTATGCAAATTAACCCAACTAAGATGTTGGTGGCCACAGAGCTGGAGTGAGCAGGAGGTTTGGGTTCCCCCCCCGGTGATGGAGGAAGCCAAGCTTCCCGCCTGCCCTGGCCTGCCCTGAGCTCCGCTCAAGGCTACAAAGTTTCAATTATAGAAGATAAATAAATCGCAGATACCTGCTTCCAGCCTGCCCACTGTGGGGGGGGGGGAGGAGAGGCTGGGAGCTTGGGTTGCCAGGGGTCATGGCCAGCCTGAAAACGGCCATCAGCCCCTCACCCAGGCTGGCCAGGCACCCCAGCAGGACCCCCCCACCCTGAAGGGGCTGTGGGCAGCCTGGAAACGGCCCTCAGCCCCTTACCCAGGCTAGCCACACCCCCATGGGGTGAGGGTCCCTGCTGGGGGGCTTGGCCAGCCTGCAATCAGCCATCAGCCCCTCACCCAGGCTGGCTACACCCTCGTGGGGTGAGTGTCCCTGCTTGGGGGCTTGGCCATCCTGCAAACTGCCATCAGCCACTCAACCAGACTGGCCAGGCACCCCAGAGGGGATGCCCACCCTGAAGGGGTTGTGGCCAGCCTGCAAACACCCATCAGCCCCTCACCCAAGCTGGCCAGGCACTCCTATATAATGAAAGAGTAATATGCAAATTGACCCTAACAGCAGAAAGACTGGGAATGGCTGGTCACTATGACACACACTGACCACCAGGGGGCAGATGCTCAATGCAGGAGCTCCCCCCTGGTGGTC
>NW_005358943.1:4092785-4098206 GCF_000412655.1 Myotis brandtii | reverse complement strand
TCCCCCGAAGGGTCCCAGACTGCAAGAGGGCACAGGCTGGGCTGAGGGACCCCCCTGAGTGCACAAAATTTTGTGCACCAGGCCTCTAGTATGGGATATAAAACTGAAACTTGTGGACACAAATAGTAGTGTGGTGGTTGCCAGAGAGAAGGAAGTGACAGGAGAAGATTTGACTTTGGGGAGAGGGTACACAATGTAATATACAGATCTTGTAACATAGAAACCCACACCTAAAACCTATATGATCATATTAATCAATGTCACCCAAATTTAATTAAAAATAAAATGCTAATTTCTTCAATATCATTTAAAATAGGATAATAGGATTAAAATATTAACATATTGCCACTTCAACCTATGTGGTTAAATGACTTAAAAAATCAGAAAAAGGGATGAATTTAGAATTGGAACCCAATTCCCCCTTTCTCTATCCAGAACTCTGCATACTAAGTTATTTGTTCAACCAAGCTCCAACTCAGATAGATTGCCAAAACCTCTAAGTTTACTTCGATTCACCAAGTCTCATCTCAGTCTATGAACACTCATGTTTGTTGACTGTCACCTGACACTAACTCTAGTTTGATATAAGAATACAGGCTTGCCCTAGCTGGTTTGGTTCAGTGGATAGAGAATTGGCCTGCAGACTGAAAGGTCCTGGGTTTGATTCCGGTCAAGGGCACATGCCCAGGTTGCAGGCTCATACCCTGGTAGGGGGCATGCAGAAGGCAGCCGATCAATGATTCTCTTTCATTATTGATGTTTCTCTCTCTGTATCCCACTCCCTTCCTCTCTTAAATCAATAAAAAATATTTAAAAAATAAAAATACAGGCACTGCGGTGTCTACAAAGTCAATTTCTACAGTTACTTACACCCCAAGGAAAACTGGAAATCAAGGCACAATTTAAAACATGCTTCTTCAACTCAAAGCAAGTTTCTTCTCCTGACTGGAGATGAAGTTAGGAAAGGCTGGTCATTTACTCCTCAGACCCTGGCTACTTCTTCTGGGTGAGGTATGAAGTTAAACCCAACTCAGAAATGTTGGATGGATTAAGACAATAAATGTAGAGCTCCTAGATTAATGGCTGGCATGTAATTCCGTGGAGTATACACAGACAACAAATGTTATTTCAAAAAATATAATTTACCTCTATTGGTTTAGTGTTACTTACATTTTTTTCTAGAAGCATAGGAATAATAGATTGCTGAGGATGACCTAAGCAAAGGAGAAAATGCAAAAAGTGGGAGTGATTGGATCAGCAGGATCTTGTACAATGGGAGCCAACTGGAGACCTGAAAGAACTGTTTAGTTCTGACATTGCCAGGCAATGCCTGTGTGGCTTTTGAACAAATAATTTCTTTTTTAAACATGAGTTTGAATAGACTTCTATAATTTTGTGCTTTTAGATTATCTCATCCTTTAAATATATAAACAAGATTAATTATTGTGTAATCCAGTGTTTGAAGGAACACTCTGTTTTTAATGCTATTTTGCAAGTGATACTTTTAGGGGTAGGGTTGTTGACTGGTGTTTGGATGTCCATCAGTGGCCCTGAAAACCACTAGCAAGGCTCCATTCAAATAACTGCCTGATGAGTAGGCCCTATCTGTTGTTGTTGCCCAGGGTAGTCAGATAACTTCATTAAAGTTGGACGTTGATATGCTTTGAAATCCTTCGGACAAGAAGGGCAATTGTTTTATCCAGGGTTTGGTCAGTGAGAGAACAATCTTGTGGAAGAGATCTGAAACTCTGCAGTTCCTCTCTTTGTTTCATCATCTAGTCATTGTAAACTCTGAAAATAGAAGGACATTCAGGAAAAAATTTTGAGAGGACAAAGAAAAACTTTTCAGGTTAATATTAGGGAGAGTACAGTGCAGAATACGCCTTTGCTAATCAAGCTACAAAGTGAACAGACTGAGAAATAGGTTATTTCCACATCTAATTTCTTTGGGGTAGAACTGCAATGGAAAATGATACAGTGACATGTGGGTAGGAATGACCTGTGGAAATTTAATTCAGCCCTGCCTGATGCCATTCACTTCAGCAATCCTAACACCAGTGCTTGTCTGAATCTTTGGGGGGTCTCACCCCTGATCCTGATTCTTCCAATTTATCATTTTCTGTGTTTCTCATAATCCTAGATTATTTATTTCCTGACTCTATGGAATTTTGAAAAAGGCTTTTATTTTGTTGATGGAATAAAAGGATTTTTTATTGGAGTTCTTTTTCTGACTTTTGATAGAAGATAAATGAGTGGAAGTAAAAATAGGATAAAAAGGCAGGGAGATAAACTGACTAGAACAAGATATAATGAAATTTTTGCTTTGTTTGGATAGAACAATAGAAAGGCGTGTGAAATGAATATGGGCTAGGGCATGGGGTTAGTAATGATGACATGAATGCTTGTTTATTTTGCTCTTCCATCAGACTAGAAGGTCTTTGAGGTTAGCCTCTCGATCATATTCATTTTAAAAGCATACAATAGCAGCCAGCTAATTGCTTGAATTAAACCAATATACCTCTTATATGCACCCCCAATTCTCTGATGACATTACTGATAGTGAAAAAGAGCTTGGATTTGGAATCAGCAAGACTGAATATGTATTCTGCTCTGCCACTTAATGATTGCTGCCATTTCCCTAATTCTCATTTTCTTTATTAAAAAAGTGGGAGTGATGGTAGTTAAATGCAATACTCGCATCCTCCCACAACCACATCAACATTGCAATGAAACTACAGAACAATTATCATTCAGAACCACCTGAAAGCTAGCTGGACAGAAGCCCTACAATTAAGGATATAAAGAAGAAGCCACATGGAGATTGGTAGGAGGGGTGGAGATAAGGAATGGGCTAGTCCCACACCCATGAGTGACAGATAAAAATTTGGAGGGATAGCTTGACTGCAGAAGTCCTCACTGAGGAGAGAGGGTTCTAAGCCCCTCTCTTTAGGCCCCACAGTTTTAGGTTACAGTGCCAGGAAGAAAAGTCCCCAGAACTTCTCTTTTTAAAA
Source organism: Myotis brandtii (assembly GCF_000412655.1). NCBI lineage: Eukaryota > Metazoa > Chordata > Mammalia > Chiroptera > Vespertilionidae > Myotis > Myotis brandtii. The sequence goes on along the minus strand of NW_005358943.1, from coordinate 4,095,195 downwards.
ACCAGCAGGGATTGTGGCTGAGTCAGATGGAGGGCTGATGGAGTCCCAGGCAATTCCTCTTAAAAGGCCTACATACAGACTTACTTGGACACATTCCCTCGGAGTCCCAGTACTGGGACAGCAACTCAAAAGGTACCAGGGACATATAGGGAGAAACTGAATTGTCTGGCATCAGGGTGAGAGCTGGAGTGGGGCAGCTTTCTCCCAGACAGAAGTGCTGACAAAGGCCATTGTTGGATGTTGATATATTTTTAAGTCCTTCCCCCACAGAGCTTGCAGGTGTGTGCCATATATCTTAATCTCCATACACCTGGATACCACTGTTTGCCCTGAACTTGTGATTCCTTGAGACTGCACCCCACCAACTTTTGGGCCCACCCAAATTGTTTCCAGTGGCTTTTCCACATGAATGGCTTATCTTGGCTTATGCTTCAGACTATCCTAAAATCTCTCAAACAAGCAGCATCTGGCTTAGTGTACCCCATACCTCTCACTAAGTGGTCCCAGGCCTGGCACTAGAGGCGACCAGCCTAGGTTCACAGCTTGGCCTCTCATGGTCACCTCCAAGCTCAGCACAAGTAGCAGCCACATGCAGATCACTTTGTAGCTCATGCCAGGTGGCTCTAGGCAGAACACAGGTGGCAGTTTACCTTGGCCTGTACATCCTGTGAAAACCAGATCCAGTGCTCTCGTGGACAGCTTCAGACAACATTGACCACCACCCAATCACTTCCACAAGTGATGCAGTCAAGGGGCAGACTCAGTGAGCACCAGAGCCCTGCTGAAGTAACTCCTGGACTGTGGGGTAGGCCTCTGAACAACTTATATTTCATGACGGTCACAGCAGATCATTGCAGCTGATTGACCTGGGTGTAAATTCCTTCCATTGACATGCCAACAGCAATTAAGGCTCAATTACAAGAGGAGGGTGCACAAAGCCCACTCGAGGTGTGCCCAGCTTGGGCAAATGGGGAGGCTGTGCCACTGAAATCTTTACTACACCTACTACCTTAGGCCACTCTACTAAGCTTTGGAGACATAGCAGCTCTACTTAATACATAGAAAGAAACACAGGGAGGCTGCCAAAATGAGGAGACAAAGAAACATGTCCCAAATGAAAGAACAGAACAAAACTCCAGAAAAACAACTAAACAAAATAGAGATAAGCTATCTACTAGATGCAGAGTTCAAAATACTGGTTATAAGGATGCTAAATGAATTTAAGGGAAAAGTAGATCAACTTAGAACTTCAATACCATAAAAAATGACATAGAAACCATAAAAAAGAACCAGTCAGATATGAAGGATACATTAACTGAAATGAAGAATAATTATAGGGAATAATCAGTAGAGAAGATGAAGCTGAGAATTGAAACTGATTTGGAATACAAGGAAGCACACCACTATAGCACCAACGCAACCTTGAAACTGATTTGGAATACAAGGAAGCAAAAAATACCCAATCAGAACAGCAAAAAGACAAAAGAACCCCCCAAAATGAAGATAGTTTAAGGAGCCTCTGGGACAACTTTAAGCATGCCAACATTTGCATCATGAGGGTGCCTGAAGGAGAAGGGAGAGAGCAAGAAATTGAAAACTTATTTGAAAAAATAATGACAGAAAACTTCCCTAACTTGATGAACAAAATAGACATACAAGTCCAGGAAGTGCAGAGTCCCAAACAAGAAGAACTCCAAGAGACTCACACCAAGACACATTATAATTAAAATGCAAAATGTTAAAAACAAAGAGAGAATCTTAAAAGCAGCAAGAAAAAAGCAGTTAATTCCCTATAAGGGAGCTCCCATAAGATTGTGAGTTGATTTCTCAACAGAAACTTTGCAGGACAGAAGGGATCAGTAAGACATATTCAAAGTAATGAAAAGCAAGGACTTATGACAAAGATTATTCTACCCAGCAAAGTTATCATTTAGAATCAAAGAACATAAGAGAGTTTCCCAGACTAGAAAAAACTAGTTCATCACCATCAAACCAGTATTACATGAAATGTTAAAAGGTCTTTTTTAAGAAGAAGAAGGAAAAAAGATTTAAAAAATGGTAATAAATGGGACTACATCAAAATAAAAAGCTTCTGCACAGCAAAAGAAAAGAAACAACAAGAAAGCCCACTGCATGTGAGACCATATTGCCAATGCTATTTCAGATAAGGGTTTAATCTCCAAAATTTACAGAGAACTCATATAACTTAACAAAAGGAAGATAAACAATCCAATAAAAAAATGGACAAAGGACCTAAATAGACACTTTTCAAAAGAGGACATACAGAAGGCTGAGAGACATATGAAAACATGCTCAAAGGCACTAATCATCCGAGAGATGCAAATCAAAACGACAATGAAGTACCATCTCACACCTCTCAGAATGGCTATCATCAACAAACCAACAAATG
>NW_005358943.1:4089929-4092020 GCF_000412655.1 Myotis brandtii | reverse complement strand
AGTATGCTAAGCAAAATAAGCCAGTCGAAGAAAGATAAATATCACATGATCTCACCCATATTTAATGATCAACATAATTTGATGAACAAAAATAGATCCAGAGACAAATGGCAGGGGAGGTGTGTGTGTGGGGGGCGGAGTTAGAGAGCAACCAAAGGACTTGTATGCATGCATATTAGCATAACCAATGGACACAGACATTGGGGCGATGGGGATTTGCCCGGGGTGGGAATGGCTGGGGGGCGGGGGTGGTCAATCGGGAAAAAAGGTGACATATGTAAAACTTTAGACAATAAAAAATGGTAATAAATACACATCTATCAACAATTAACTCTAAAAAACACAAAATAAATTAAAAAACAGAACAGAAACAGACTAATAGATACAGAGAACATTCTGACAGTTGCTAGATGGGAGGGGGTCTTGGGGTATAGGAAAAAGTTGACAGGATTAAAAGTACAAATTGGTAGTTACAGAATAGTCATAGAGATGTAAAGTATAGCATTGGGAATATAGTCAATAATATTGTAATAATTATGTATGATGTCAGATGGGTACAAGATTTATCAGGATGAACACTTAGTAAGTTAAATAATGTCTACTCTCTGGGGTGTACACCTGAAACGTATATAATATTGTAAGTCAACTGTAATAAAAAATAAAAAGTGTAAAAGCAAAAAAATAATGGGGGTGATAGTGAAATGTAGCTTATAGAGTTTTAGTGAGGATTAAATGAGATAATGCATATGAGCATCTAGCTGGCACAGTGCTGGCATAGGGTAAATGTTCCATAAAAGTAGCTATTATTATTGTTTTAATCAGTTATGTGACCTTGGATAGGTAAGATTTCTCACTGTAGAATCTGAGTGATGATAATTGTTACATACATTGTTATAAAGATTTAATGAGATCAACTTTGAAAAATACCCAGTGTTTCTAAGATTGTAGTTGCTCATTAAATGTTAGTTTCTGTCCATATGTTCCCAGCTGTCTTTTGAATACTTTGCTTTCACTATTTTCCAGCATGTAAACAATACTTAAGCCAAACTGAGAAACTTTTCTCTAAGTATTACACAAGTAAGCTTCCCAACACGGTTATTTCTCAATCTTTTAAACACTCCCTTAACACTCTTAATCCTTTACTAGCACATATCTTCTTCCTTTTTGAATTATGGACATTTCTGTTCTCCATCTTGCCACACAACCTTTCCTTAGCTATCAATGATATAATCAATGGTATCCTCCTCTTCCTCCATCCCAGACACATTTATCTACCAGACTCTGATTTGTTATCTAGGAAACTGTTATGTCTAAGAAGATTGAGTTGCTGAAAGAAAAAAGAATTTTCTAGCTGAATTCACATATTGAGTTAAATTTCTCTAGTGTTCTCAGAGTAACTCTAGGACATGCTTTCATAAATCTTACCTAATTTTATTACAGAATACTGAAATTGTTTACATGACTGGGTCACACATTGAATTTTAAGCCCTCAATGGAAGTCAGACTTGAATTCTATTCATAGTTGTAGCCCCAGTTCCATATATATTATCTTATCTGCAAACCTATTGTACTGCTTGCGAACCACAGAGCTCAATGAAGTTGCTCTTAACAATGTACTCCAGCAGGGTCAAAACATGCTCAAAATATCACTGGCCTTTAATTGAAGTATAAATTTAATTTGTTATGAGTTAGGAAATTGTTGTAATTAGTTGAAAAACTAAATAATTATAAGTATGCTCAAAGAAGGGAAAAATGCTATTTCATTCAATAATTTTTTCCACCTTTGTTTTATGTAGCAATCCAACTATTAAATTAGCCTATTATTCTCTTAGTGAAATAGCAATATTCTCCCAAAGTTTCCAGATAATAACATTGTAAAATTAAATTACAGTGTAAATACATTTCTTTCCAAGGAAAACCACTTGAATAGCAAGAATTCCTCTGGAGGAATAAAACAAGAAATGTTCTCTTACTATGTGTGGGATGAAAATTCCCCCCTATAAACATGACTTTACTTCTAGAGTTTTATAATAGTACTAGAGGCCCGGTGCACAAAAATTTGTGCCCTCTGGGGGGGGGGTCCCTCAGCCT
>NW_005358943.1:4078058-4089554 GCF_000412655.1 Myotis brandtii | reverse complement strand
GGGTGGGGGTCCCCGCTGGAGTGCCTGGCCAGCCTGGGTGAGGGGCTGAGGGCTGTTTTCAAGCTGGCCACACCCCCTTCAGGGAGGGGGGTCCTGCTGGGGTGCTTGGCCAGTCTGAGTGAGTGGCTGATGGCTGTTTGCAGGCTGGCCATAGCCCCTTCAGTGTGGGGGTTCCCGCTGGGGTGCTTGGCCAGCCTGGGTGAGGGGCTGAGGGCCGTTTTCAGGCTGGCCACACCCCCTTCAGGGTGGGGGGTCCTGCTGGGGTGCCTGGTCAGTCTGGTTGAGGGGCTGATGGCTGTTTGCAGGCTGGCCATGGCCCCCAGCCACCCAAGCTCACAGTGGAGGCTGGCTGGAAGCAGGTGTCTGGGATTTATTTATCTTCTATAATTAAAACTTTGTTGCCTTGAGCAGAGGCCACAGCCAGCCAGGGCAGGTGGGAAGCTTGGCTTCCTCCATCGTTGGGGCAACCAAGTCTCCTGCTTGCTCCAGCTCCGTGGCTGCCAGCCGCCATCTTGGTTGGGTTAATTTGCATATAGTCACTCTGATTGGCTGGTGAGTGTGACTTGGGGCATAGCAGAGGTGCGGTCAATTTGCATGTTTCTCTTTTATTAAATTAGATACTGTTCTACCAAAGTGGGCATGTGTATGCAACTGAGGTCATTTAGAGAAACTAACTCCATGTACAGCATCAAATGTTTGCAGATTAGAGACATAAGAAGTTCAAGGGAAAGAAAACAAGAGTATCTGAAAGATTGCCAAAGGGCAGAATTAATTAATTGATTGATTGATTGATTATTCATTAAATCAGGAGTGAATAATTAATATTTATTAATTAAGTTGTGTTTTATTTATTTCTTTTCTCCACTTTTTTCCACCAAAGGTCATCTGTGCCAAATGGCTTTCACACAAAGCACATTTTTTAGTTTGAAAAGGACAAATATGACTGTATTACGTATAAGTAATGTACAAAAGTTAATTCATGGAAATGAGAGAGTATGGCTATCCAAAAGCTTCTTCTTTCACTCTACATGCAAAATTTTTACATTCATTGAACTAAAAGGAAGAAAATTTTGTATCATTCTCTTTTCCCAGAAGCTGTTCTGTATTTGTTAGAATGAATTCCAGAACTTTCTTCCCATTTTCAGATGATGAAGACATGAACTTTCTCACAAGGTCAGCAGCCAGAGCTGGAGGATTTGTGGGGATACATGTCTTAAAGCCAAAGATTCTTGGGAAAGAAAAGAACTCGGATATAGATATTGACTGTCTGAGAAATGCAGTGCTTAAACACTTAATGTTTTGGTGCCAGAAATAAATCAAATAGACAATGGTGAAAAAGCAAAAATGTTCCCGGAACAACCAGAGGTCAATTTTGACTTTAACTATTCTGGCAAGCTTAACCTGGATTCCTCAGACCCCACATTTGGTCTTCATATTGTGTTTTGTACCTGGACTCACCCCTTCTAAGGCCAGGCTCAGTTCATCCGGCTGGGGTTTTTCCTGTGTATGCTAAAAGATAGTACAAAAGCTGACTCACTGTTCTTCTTGCCAGCGAGTCTTTCTGCTGCACAAAAGAAAGCAACAACATAGGCTGCCATGAATAGATTTGGCAAGGCTGCCTTGCAGGAATGACTTCCATATGGTGTAAGATTAGAATTAATTATTAAAACACATGGCAGTTAAAGAACCCTAAGGCATTTCAAGTGTCCTGAAAGAAAAGATCAAGAACGAAAAAAATACTAAAAAACTTCAGTGAGTTTGTAAATAACTTTATACAGTCCATGGCATATAGCCTTATTTAAACTATTTGGTGTTTAAATGATACTTTAAGAAAAAAATCCCCACTGGCCGTATGCACCAAAATTGAAAAACAAAAAAAAGAAGTGAGGTACTTTTTTTTTATTGCTTTTCAAAGCGAACAAGGAAAGAAGTTATGTAAACAGCTGGACAAATCTATAATAAAATTTATATATGCATACGAATATAAAAATATAGCTTATTATGTTAATATAGAGAATATACTTTATTTTTATGACGTTTTTACAGGCAAATGGAGGCTCAGAGTTGTCAACTGACTTGTTCAAAGAAATACCAAGGACTTATGTGTTTTGGGTTTTACCTGCCTTATAACAGTTCTCTGTGTACATATTTATATGTTTGCACATATATCATTTGTACTAGATTGTATGTAATTTACATTAGGTTATAGATATTTAAAGAGTGAAGATTGTGTTCAACTCCTATCTGTATTCTAATGTAACACATGGCATGTTGTCATGCAACAAGTAAGTAATAATTATTTGGTAAATAGAATTTATAAAAACAAGTTAACATTATTAGTGACATGGCAATTTCCAAGCACGATAATGATTCTCTTGCTCATTTATTTTACAAACACTTATAAACTGCCTACTCTATTTCAGACACCATATTAAGTAGAATTCATATTGATCTTCAACAAAATTACAGTCTATAGAGGGATAGAAATATATGTAAACAAATAATTATAAATACTAAGAGAATTATTTAATCAGCTGTATAAAACATCATACTATAGAAAATAGTCCTTCATATAGTGGTAATTCTAGGGTATATAAAATGGGCCAAACTCACCAATTAAATATAGACTGTCAGTACATATTTTTAAAAAGAAATCTAATAATTTATGATTATAAGGCACCTACCAATAGCACATTTAAGACAAAAGATATAGACAGGTTTAACATAAAAGAATGGAAAAATTATTTCAAGAAAGTTTGAACCAAAGGAAAACTGGAGTGTCAATCTTAATGTCTGACAAAATAGAAGTCAAGGAAAAATACCAAAAAAGACAATGGAGTATGTTCTATAATGAAAAAACCACCAATAGAAAAGGAAAGTATAATCATCACTAACCATCATGAGGGGCACACTTAACATTTCAACACATGTGCATGCCAGCTGCAATCTGAGAATAAATCAAGCAATAAGTTATTTCTAAAACTGGGTGTTTTAACATACCTTTATTTAAAATTCAGAAACTGCTAACCAAACAAAGAATACTCATTTTGCTGCTATATTTTCAAGATATTCTATATCATACCACAACGGAAGCTTCAATAATTCTAAAGTATCAATGTAATACAGGCTATATTTTTAATCCTAATGCAACAAAATTAGAATTTACTGTAAAAAAGATAACTAAAAGCCAAACATTTGGAAATTAAAAATATATTACCAAAGAATCCCTAGGATAAAGTGAAATAAAGGATTAAAGGAAATAGAGAAATGCTTAGATCTGAATAATAACGAGAGCACTGCAGCCCTGGCTGGGTTGCTCAGTTGATTGGAGCCTCCTCCAGATGTGCTTAGGCTGCTAGGATAAAGTGAAATAAAGGATTAAAGGAAATAGAGGAATGCTTAGATCTGAATAATAACGAGAGCACTGCATCCCTGGCTGGGTTGCTCAGTTGATTGGGCCTCCTCCAGATGTGCTTAGGCTTCAGGTTCCATCCTCAGTGGGAGCACATGCAGGAGTAGACCAGAATGCATGGATGGGTGAAACAACAGATTAGTGTTTCTCTCTCTCTCTCTCTCTCTCTCTCTCTCCCTTCCTCTCTAAAGATCAATAAATAAAAATTAAAAAAAATCTTTATTGTTGAGAGTATTATCGATGTCCCACTTTCCCCCCGCCCACATTACCTCCCTTCACCCAGTTCCTGCCCCATCCCAGTCCTTCACCACCCTATTGTCTGTGTCTATAGATAGTGCATATATGCATATATTCTTTGGTTAATCTCTTCCTGCTCTCCCCGCCCCTCTTCCCTCTGAGATTCATCAGTCTGTTCCATGTTTCCAAGCCTCCGGTTCTATTTTATTCATCAGCTTATTTTGTTCATTAGATTCCTTATTTATTTTGATTTTTAGATTCAATTATTGATAGATATGTATTTATTGCCATTTTATTGTTCATATATTTTATCCCTTTTCTTCTTCTTCTTCTTCTTCTTCTTCTTCTTCTTCTTCTTCTTCTTCTTCTTCTTAAAGAATACCCTTCAACATTTCATGTAATACTGGTTTGGTGGTGATAAAATCCTTTAGCTTTTTCTTATCTGTGAAGCTCTTTATCTGACCTGTGATGGGGGAGGTCCCAGCACAGGAACAATAACCCTTGTGAACACCTCCTGAGTGAAAGCCGCCCCTGAGTTCTTGCCCTGATGCCAGACAATCCAGTTCCTCCCCAAATGTCCCATGTTCCTTTCAAGCTGCTGCTCCAGTGCTGGATCCCAGAGGGATTGATTCCGAATCAGTCCTTGTGCCGGCCCTTTAAGAGAAACTGCCTGGGTCTCCAGCAGCCTCGGTGTCACTCAGCCATAATTCCTGATAGTTTTTACAGCCTGAAGTTACAGGGTCTTCTCTTCCCACCTCTGAAACTCTGGGCTGGGGTCTGGTGTGGGACTGGGACCCCTTGCTCCTCATGGAAGGCCCCCACAGCCACAATGTTCCTCCCAAATAAAAAACTGCCACAAGTGGGTGTTGGACCAGCCCTTTCCACATCTCCTCCTCCCTTTCCAGTCTCGTGTGTTTTCTTCTTTACTTTTCTATTTGTATGATTTCCATTCAGCCAGATCTGAATAATGGTTGTTCTGTATTTTAGTTGTAATTTTGTTATGGTTGTGGGAGACAGCAAGTACTGGTGTTTATCTACACTGCCATCTTGGTTCTCCTCAATAAATAAAATTAAAAACAAAGAATGAGAGCACTACATATCAAAATTTGTGAGAGACAAATTACATATCAAATTAGTGTTTAAGAGTGCATAGCTTTGCATACATTAATCAGAAAACAAAAGGAGTTGAAAATAAGTGAGCTAAAAAAAAAAGAAAATAGTGAGCTAAGCTTATAACTCAAGAAGTTGCATTCAATTGTAATAGTGTAATCACACATGTCACAGATCCTTCCCATGCCTGATGTTCTCTTTTATAGGTGATTTGCAATGTTCTCAACCCCACTTTCCAGTCGTACATATTCTTCTTAGACATTAACCACTCTCACACATGTATACTGATTTCTCATTATAGATGTAATTTTCTTCTTCCCTGGGGCACAAATTCAGTTTGGGGTATGAGTCATTTCTCTTGGGTTGGTTCATTAAAATATTTTTAATTTTATTGTGACATTCATTTTTCAAACCATATGTTTATCAACCTCCCTACTATGTGTAAGTACTGTTCTAGGCACTGAGAATATAGCACTGAGCAAAAATCCCAATCTTATGGAGGAGATTAATTCTTGCAGACAAACAGTAAACTAATAAAAATAAGTAAGTCATTTTATATAAGATAGTGGTAAATGCTAAGAGGAAACAAAAAGATTATGTGGCTCTGCACCTATTCCACATTACCTGCAGTTCACTCATTCAGGCTTGGATATTCCTTTGGATGAACTCACCCCCTAACACATGTTCACCCATGTGTTATGCTACGCTAATGAGCAAGATGGATAGTTTACCTTTGCTGAACATGTAGTTGTGCTGGAATGTGATAATTATGAAAATGCATAATACATTTTGATAAATAACATGAAGAAAAATTACTGCCAGTTAAGAAAGTACATGACAGAGAATTTAGACTTAGAGTAGGGAGTTGGGAAGAAAGTGCTTGAAGAAGAAGGTGTGACCTGAAGTTTGAGGTGAAAGTAAGAGTTGAATGTATTAAGAGGGAAGTAAGAACAGGAAGAGTCTTACAGGCTGAAGGAAAGGTAACTATATAAGTTATAAGGTAGAACGAGGCTTTGTGTATTAAAAGGCACAAGGTTTTAACTTGATTATGGTAATCATTTCACAATGTGTATTAAATCACCACATTGTATGCCTTAAAAATTCATGTTGTGCAACCTAAATATATACAATTATTATTTGTCAATCATACCTCAACAAAACTGAAAAGAAAAGACACAAGACAAAGTTGGGGTATTAGGCAGAATCATATGAAAATGCCAATGATCTAACTTTTTTTAAATCATAAGGGTAACTGAAAACAATTGAAGAAAGAGAAGACAAGTTGGGGTATTAGGCAGAATCATATGAAAATGCCAACGATCTAACTTTTTTTAAAACATAAGATGTGTTTTTGAAGAAATGACTGTGGATTCAACGTAGAGAATAGATTAGAAATGGGCAAGAGTTAATGCAGAAAGGTCAGTTGAGGTAGTAGCAGCTCAGTGTTAGGTGATGGTAGCTTAAACTAAGATGATGCTTAAAATGGGGAAAAGGAGGAGGTATATGGAAGTTACTTAGAAGGTAATGTTGAACCAATGAATGTAGAGGTAAAGGTGTGGTGTCAGAGATTGCACAATTGGTACTAACCTAGAGGAGTTCAGTTTGCAAGGAGAAATAAAAATGGATATAATGAGTTGGTATGCTTTGTATTATCTAGATAGAACTATAGAGTAGGTGTTTGGGTTGGGGTTCAGTGTCTGATCTAAACTGGCAATAATAAATTTTTTTCTTCTTTTTTTCCCTTTTCTTAACAGCTTTATTGAGGTATCATTGACATACAGTCAAATGCACAAATGCAAATGTATAATTTGACAGTTTTGATATATATGTGCAGTATATATCTATATAATATCTATATGATATATAGATAGATATAGCACAAATGCAAATGTATAATTTGACAGTTTTGATATATATGTGCAGTATATATCTATATAATATCTATATGATATATATAATATATAGATAGATATAGATATAGATATAGATATAGATATAGATATAGATATAGATATAGATATAGATATACATATCCATGAAATACCACAATCAAGATAGTGAACATAGCAATCCACCGGAAATTGGGGGTAGGGGTGCGGGGTGGATGTGTTCTCCCTGGGTTTTAACTTCTTGTTATCAGCTCACAAATTTGCACTCTGAGTCATGAGACAAAATGGATCATTCATAAAAAAAAAATTTGTACAAAAGTGGGAAGAAAGAAAAACAACTTCCCACCCACTTGGCAGGTAGTCAGTATTTCATTAACCTAAATCATGTCACTGCACCCTTCCGTTCTCTTTCTTCATTATGCATAAGACTCAGCTGGAATGCAAAGGGCTGGGAAAGTGCCCAGCTGAGGTCTCCGGCCAGCTCCTGGCTGTCCTGTATGCGGACAAGAGGGGATTTGGGCCCTCAGTTCCCTAACAGGCCTGCCTTCCTGAAGTTCATTCCCAGGGGCTACTCATTCAGCCTAGGGCTTCAAGCTTGAGTTCCTTCCCTGCTTCTAACTCCTCAATCTCCCCTGTGGTCTAAGGGAAAGAGATGATTATTTACCCTTCATTCTAAAGCCAGCCTCTCCTCCTAGACTTAATAATTCCTGTTCTTTTCCACTATTCAGCAATATTTTTTATATTCCTCCCAGGTGACAGGCACTGTCCTAGGCTCCTGGAATATAGCAGAAGTCAAAACAGACAGAAATCCCTGCCTTTTGGGCTTACATCCTAGTGAAGCAGGGAAACTAAAAGCCAGACCCTAACTTTCACGGGTCTCCCTTTCTTCTCTATCATCTTCAATAAGTCGCTCTGTGAGTTACTTTCCTTCTGCCCTCAAAGATGATAGGAGAACCATGTCCTCATCCTTTTGCAACTTGTAGCTGCTCTATGATGTCTTTCCTTTCCATTCACTGTTGACTGAGTCAAGCAGTTTATACCCCATGGTTTCAAGTCGTCTTGTCCCTCCTCTGCAGTTGAGCTCAGAAACCGAAGAACTTTTCCAGTGCTTCCTCCACTGAAAGCCCCTTTCTCCTCTTCACCCTAGTTTTTCACACTCTTTCTTCCTTGAGTTTCTATACCACTGCTTTGTCTGTGATCTTCTCCAGCTCCAGGCCCTCCCGGTCTCCTCCATGGCTACTTCTTGCCCTGGCCCTGACTGTGGACAAGGTTCTTTCTGCTGCCCTCTACTCTTTTCCCTCGCTCTCCTGCCACCTCCAACAGCAGACAACTCTCAAATCTCTATTTACGTACTGACCTCTCATAGGTATACAAAAGCTATATTTCTAATTTTCTTTGGGACACATACAAGCCAGGTGCATTAACTTCCCCAGTCCACCAGCTCTCCAACCCAACTTCCTTGTCTCGACAATAATAGTCCTCAACCCCTCCAATACCAGAAGAACTCCTTGCTTGGAATTGTGCTAGACACTAATCATCAAGAAAACCAGCCAGCTCCCTGGGTAAAGGGAAAATTTAATCAGTGGATCAATTTAGTTTAGGGGATAATCCCAATGTCTGGCAAAGAAGGCTAGAAAGCAGCCTTTGTCTTCAAAGGAAGACTTACCATCGCTAGGTTGAATTCTGCAGAGCACCGAGTGAACTCTGCAGAGCACCGAGGGAAGAGAATTCTGCAGAGCACCAAGAGAAGGGTGCTTGAAGAAGGGGGATTGGTGGGGGAGAGAGAGCGGAATAGAGAGCTAGAGTCAGCTATTTGCTGATTCTGTATCCTGGGCATGGCTACTACCTTAGGGTTTTGCTCCCATCCCACAGTGAACTGATGTGGGATGAAAATGATAAACAGCAGGAAACAACTGTCACAGCGAAGAGAAGCTGAAGAAGACATTACTAATACATATTAAATGGTATCCTGGATGGGATCCTAGAACATAAAAATGATATAAGACTAATAACTAAACAATTCTGAATAAAGTATGAACTTTAGTTAGTAATCGTGTATCAATATTGGCTCATTAATTATCATAAATGTATCAATCTATTATAAGATGTTAATAACAGGAAAAACTGGATGTAGGATATATAAGAATCCTCTGTAGTTACTATCTTTGCAATTTTTCTGTAAATATGAAATTATTCCTAAATCATTCAATAAAAATAAAAGCAGTAAACTCTAATGAATTATTTTTTTAAGAAAAATGATTTTAAATATAATAATGTTACATGCAATAAACATTAATATTGGAAGGAAAAAATTTGAAATATAATATTACATGCAATAAAAATTCATATTTCAAGAAAAAAGATTTAAAATATAATAATATTACCAAAGCTGTACTAACATAGTACAATATCACAAAAGTTATAGGAAATATTAAAAATCTGCAAATAACAGGATTACTTCTATTATATTCTAAAATATTTATTTCCTCTGGCTCTATTTTTGTTCATCAGTTTATGTTGTTCATTATATTCCACAAATGAGTGAGATCCTATGATATTTATCTTTCTCCAACGGGCTTATTTCGCTTAGCATAATGCTCCCCAGGTCCATCCATGCTGTTGAAAATGATAAGAATTCCTTCTTTTTTACAGCAGCATAGTATTAAATGTGTAGATATACCACAGTTTTCTAATCCACTCATTGGCTGATGGGAACTTAGGCTGTTTCCAAATCTCAGCTATTGTAAATTGTGCTGCTATGAACAGAGGGGTGCATATATCCTTTCTGATTGGTGTTTCTAATTTCTTGGGATATATTCCTAGAAGTGGGATTACTGGGTCAAATGGGAGTTCCATTTTTAATTTTTTGAGGAAACTCCATACTGTCTTCCATAGTGGCTGCACCAGTTTGCATTCCCACCCGCAGTGCATGAGGACTCTTTTTTTCTCCTCATCCTCTCCAGTACTTGTCGTTCGTTGATGATAGCCATTCTGACAGGTATGAGGTAGTACCTCATTGTTGTTTAGATTTGCAGCTCTCAGACTTTGAGGATGTTTTCATATGTCTGTTGGCCTTCTGTATGTCATCTTTCAAAAAGTGTCTATTTAGGTCCTTTGGCAATAAAAATTTGAGAGTCTTCAGCCAATGCTGAATAAAACACTTGCATTTATTTTTCAAAATAAACAAGAAGACACATGTCCCTGTATTACTCCATAGAATGAACTGCTTTGTACCCAGGGATGTATGAAGGGGATGAGTCCTTAGGAGTACGTGTCTGTCACTTTATTTTGCTTACTATTTTTTACTCCTTCATGAGTAATAATAATAAAACCAAACAATATATTGCATAATCTCAACAAAATTAAGTTATATATAGAGAGGTTAAACCACATAAGTTTATTGGGATGGTTTGCTCAGAGTAGGCGATCGATACATATTTGTTGTTTCCAACTCACACTAAAAGTATTGCTAAATCACGTTTACAATTGAGTTTGTTATAAGAAACATGACTGTTACCAAAGATACTTTTAGACTCCCCTTTAAGGAGACAAGAGAAAGCCCTTCCCATTCTGGAGAGGCTGACTTTGGCTACATAGCTCAGTGACCTGGCATAACCTCACAACCAAAGTTTCAGTCTGTCACTCAGCCTTTGGTGGGCCATGGGCCCTCTCAGCTAATATAATTTGGCAAACATGAAGTGTTTTATGAGACAGGCAATGTGGAAAGAACTCTGTAATTTTTAAAAAGATTTTGCCAATGTTTTTAGCCACTCACCTTCCCAAATACTCTCCCTCAGTCGAATTCATTTACAAATACCTTGTATTTTTCATGTCTTTTTCCATTCCCTCTCTAGGGACCGAGGACTGGGTATGAACTTTAGCTCTAATAGCCACCTGGGACAAGGCTGAGTAATCAGCTGGAGGGACCAGAAAAGGACACTATTTAAGGGCCAAGTTCAAATTATTATCAGGGAAAGGGAGTCAAGGGATAGAACCAGAGGAATCATGTTACACGTTGGGTTCTAGGGTACAGTTTCAGATTGTGCATGGGAAAATGTGGCAAGAAGTCAAGGAATCAGCAATAGTTCTCTGAGCTAGTGCCAGGAAGCAAGGAATCAAGAATATGGACAAATTTCCAGAACATAGCTCTGGATAAAGCAAGGGTGTCAGGAGTTTCTTTCAATGGGCTGGGAGGGTGGGGCATTTACAGGCTCAAGATCATCTCAGACGCCTGTGTCCCTTTACCTCCCATCACTCCCTTTTGGAATTCTTGCCTCTCCCTTTGTCTGTGTAAATCTTTTCTGTTTTCTGTGGAGCAGCTCAAGTCCTACATCTTGTATGACCAATGATAATGATATTTAATTGGTCTGGGAATAATTGGGTAAAAATCCATTCCCTAATAAAAATGTAAAATCATTGTAGTATGTTTGTTTTAGGAGGTAAATTTTGCAACTTTTATGTCACTCTAAGCATACTTCTTTCTTTCCCAAGAACTATGAGAGTTTTCTCCTCTTTTGCTTTAAAAAAATTTCTATTTACAGGAAATTTTTGATGTTTTAGCCATATTTTTAAATTTAATGTATCATATACTTACTGTTTATAGACCTGCTTGAGGTTAGGGCTCATGTTTTATTTGCATTGCTTTATATCTATATTAATAAAAGGGTAATATACTAATTAGAACGGATATCTTCCGGCAACTATCCGGACATCCTTCCGGACAAAGCTCTGGTGGCGGGGCCGAGGCAGAGGCAGTTAGGGGTGATCAGGCCAGCAGGGGAGAGCAGTTAGGGGGATCAGGCCAGCAGGGGAGAGCAGTTAGGGGGATCAGGCAGGCAGGGGAGAGCA
>NW_005358943.1:3976360-4078034 GCF_000412655.1 Myotis brandtii | reverse complement strand
GGCAGAGGTGGTTAGGGGTGATCAGGCAGGCAGGCAGGGGAGTGGTTAAGAGCCAGCGGTCCCGGATTGTGAGAGGGATGTTCGGCTGCCACAGGAATCGGGCCTAAACCGACAGTTGGACATCCCCCGAGGCATCCCGGATTTGGAGAGGGTACAGGCCAGGCTGAGGGACACCCCCCCCCATGCACTAATTTAGTGCACCGGGCCTCTAGTACTTGATAATAATATCTATTATTTATTAAGTATCAATTATATTTCAGACACTTCACTTATATTATTTCTAATTTTCATAAAAGTCCTTCCAGGTATGCCTGTTATCCCCATTTTGTCTTGGAAAGGTTAACTTGGTCAAAGATTGAACCAGTTGATGCTGAGGTTGAGATGGAAACTCAGGTTTGAGCTCTCTTCACTCCTCCAGGCTGCCTTGGGTAGCTGTTGATTTGATTGATGTGAATTTTTGGTTGTATAGTTTATGTCCCTCATCTCCCAGAGATTCTGTGACCATCTCCAGAGCCAGTCTACACAGAAACCAGAATGTGTGTGTGTGTGTTTGTGTGTGTGTGTGTGTGTGTGTGTGTGTGTGCATGCTTTCTGCCTCCTAATTTCATATGAGAAAAGTTTCAGTATTTTTTTTTCTTCCTTTTTGGCTTTCATTTTTCTTCTCTTTTGCCTTCACTATTTTTTGTCCTTTTTCTTATTCATAAACTCTCATTTATTAAAAAAAGAGTTTTCTTATATCATACTTCAACCTTTCCTCCTGCCTCCCTGATATAATTTTCCCTCAGTAAATGCCAAGTCTAATCTATGTTTGCAATTTTCCAAAGGTTTTTAGGTAACTAGCTAAATTCCAAAAGGTTAATTTGTCTAGCAGCAGCTAATATGCATGGCCTCCAGGAGAGGGTGCGGGTGGGGGTGTTGTTACATATAGTTTCTTAGAGGAGAAAACCAATAGGTTTCAGCAAATTTATTCTTGCAGGCAACCAAGCTAATTTTCTAAACTAAAAAGAAAAACTCTGTGGAGTTGCTTGAGCTGTTTAGATCTGACCCTGAGGCTTAAGGCCCTACTTGCTCTCCTCCAACTCTAAGCTCAAAAACCTTCTCTGTGGCTCAGGAGGACCCGTCGGCCTTCTCTGGCTGGTCACTGCCATGTGTACATACATTCTCAGATCAGCATAGACCATCAGGTGGGAAGAAACTACTGAAAACAAGTTTTTGGATGCATCCCGGAGATATTTAAATGATATACTGAATGTGTGTTATATGCTCTTAAAGTTATATGTGTGTGTATAAAATGTGACAATAGGGGCAATAAAATGTGATTAATGCTATATTAGCTGAGACCTGTACTGAGTGCTAGGAGAGCCCAGAAGCCTGAAGAAGGCAGAGAGACCCATTTGAGTGGGGCCCTTGATGACTGACGAGAAACTGCCAGCTAGGGAAGGTATGTGAATATTCTAGGCAGAATGAACAGCTAGTACCTTAGTGCAAAATAGCAGGAAAAATAAAAACAAAGCAAGATTGTGAACTGTGTGACATCTTGCCCACTTTGGGACACCCCTCAAGTATAAAACTGATGCTTTGTGCCAAGTGACGCTCCAAGTCCTTACCTGTGCCATTTCATTGACTCTTCATAATAAACCTAGCAGATTAGTTCTATTATCCCCGTTTACACAGTGATGAAGTAGAACGGGCTGTCTAACCCCAGAGCTTATGTGCCTAACCGCCGTGTTAATTGCCTTCTATCAGGCTCTTCCACGTGTTTGCTCAAGAAACAGAAATAATTATTAATGGGGTTCCTTTTTCAGGTCACCTGTATACTTCATTAATTATAAACCCCTATATTTTAATAGCACTTGACAAAATCCCATGGGGAGAAAAGGAAGAGGCAGACGCCAATAGGAAAGAAAAACTTTAAAAGATATAAGGGAGATGATGCAACAAACTCCATCCTGGATATAATCATGGATCTGATTGGGACGGGAAGTGATAAAGGTCACCATCCTTAATTAAGCTCGAAGGGCAGCGTGTGCCAAAAAACATGGAATGCAGGATTCAGACAAAATTATGTTTCATTCACTGGGATTCATGTGCCAACTTTTATAAAAGGAAAATAAAAGAACCTGTGAGGGTTCAGGTAGTTTATTTTTTGTCATGTTCAGCTTGTATTACTGTTAGCTGCCTTTAAGAACTTCTTGTATTCTTGGCTGTATTATTCACAAGGGGTCAGGTGTTCAACATGGATCTGAGGCAATAATCACATGTGGGAGCCCAGATTCCAAGGGCTTTTGGGAGCGGATTTGTGAGAAAAGAGTGGGAAGGAAGCAAGGAGGAGGATGTTTATTTTTAATAAAGAGACCCTGCCCTAACTTCCTGAACTCAAACCAGTCTAGACTTGTTTTTTTCCATTTTACACAATGTCCGAAACAACAGAATAAATTTATTAAAACCAAACAAACTGGGGGTTGAGTTTTGGCATTGGAAATCAGACAGAAATATTATCAGCTGCTTTTGAGTTGAGTCTAGTGGCTGATTTACAAACCAGTGGTAGATTAAGGCTGCAATGGCCTTAACTGAACCAAAATCATTTTCACTATGAGGAAACAATGGGGAGGCAACATGTCTGGCCTAGGGCCCAGGACATGAACTTGTCAGTTTTGCTTTCCCTTTCCTACAATTTTCAAAATTCAAAATGAAATGAACCCTTATAGTCATTTTTCCCATCACCTTATTTTGTGTGGAGGGAACTGAGACTCAGAGAAGTTAGATGTTCCCCTCTTCCAGTCATAGCGTTAGAGTAAACACAGTATTGCTAAGTTACCCGACAGTACCTACCAAAGGGAAGATTCAGTTTTGGCTCTTCTGGGTTGGGAAAAACAATGTGGGAACAATTTATTTTACATACATGTGAGCATAGATTCACAGAGTCAACTCTATTAATTGCTAGATTCTGTGTTTGAGGATTATCCAGTTTTCTCCCATTTAGGCTGCCTTGTATGGTGTTTTGGCATCTAGACAAGGGTTGCGTGTGTGTGTTTGGGGAGTGTTGGTTCATAGGAGTTGTCTGAGCCTAGGCCAAAGTCAATGTGTATTTTTACATTTCAGAATGCTTTCCATTCCGCATCTCGTTTTATCCCTACTATATACTTGCGAGGAGATAGAAAGTTAAAAGGAACTCCATTTCATATGTAGGGAAAAATGAGACAGTAATGTTCCCAAGATGACATGATGAATTCAATGGGGAAGTCCAGATTCGAACCCAAATATCCTCTCTCTTGTCTTAGTTTTCCAAACAGCAGGCCACACCTTCTTACCTCTTCTTCTATTAGTATGAATCAGAGAAGTTGTATGATAAACGAATACTGGAAGGAACATATGCTCCTATCTTTACAAAGGAACTCCATTTCATATGTAGGGAAAAATGAGACACAGTAATGTTCCCAAGACGACATGATGAATTGAATGGCAAAGTCCAGATTCGAACCCAAATATCCTCTCTCTTGTTTTAGTTTTCCAAACAGCAGGCCACACTTTCCCATCTCTTCTTCTATTAGTATTATACAGAGAAGTTGTAGAATAAACGAATACTGGAAGGTACATATGCTCCTATCTTTATTTAAAAAATATTTTTATTGATTTCAGAGAGGAAGAGAGAGAGTGAGAGAAACATCAATGATGAGAGAGAATCATTGATCGACTGCTTCCTGCATGTCTCCTACTGGAGATAGACCCCACAACCTGGGCATGTGCCCTGACTGAGAATTGAACCAGTGACCTCCTGGTTCAAAGGTCAATGCTCAACCACTGAGCCCCACTGGCCAGGCTCATAACTTCATTTTTACAAAAAATGCTTCTATTTAATTTGTTTGGGTTAATTTTGAAGAGATGTATGGCATTTGGAATCATAAGAGTCACTTCTTTTCTGGATACCATTATTTAAAAACTAAAGGCCAAGTGCATGAAATTCGTGCACTTGGAGAGGTGGGTTCCTCAGCCCAGCCTGCGCCCTCTCACAGTTTGGGACATCCCTCTTGCAGTCTGGGAACCCTCGCTTCTTGCTGCCCACCTGCTTGCTGCTCTTTGCTGCTCGACTCATTGCTCCTTAGCGCTGCCGTGGAGAGGGGAGAGGCTCCTGCTGCCACCACTGCGCTCGCCAGCCATGAGCTCGGCTTCTGGCTGAACGGTACTCCCCCTGTGGGAGCACACTGACCACCAGGAGGCAGATCCTGCGCTGAGCGTCTGCCCCCTGGTGGTCAGTGCGATCATAGCAGCTGGTCGTTCTGGTCGTTCCATTGCCCCCTGGTGGTCAGTGTGATCATAGCAACTGGTCATTCTGGTCATTCCACCATTAGGGTTGCTTAGGCTTTTATTATATAGATTTAGCTCTCCATGCCTAAAGAGACAGAACCTTTCCTGGCCTTTTTGTGATGAAAAGTACTCCATTACTGACTCTTCTAATGTTCAATCATTTTACTAGTACATTATAAATGATAAGATGTCTTAAATAAATGAAACTCTATGACAGTCTTTTATGTGCTAAGCAGAGAAATAATTCTAATAGAAGGGATAGCTGCTTGGAGATGTGACTATTCCTTAGGAGATTCCCTAGTCCCTTCTAGTGTTTCCCTTCATACAACTGTGACCACTTTGCTCAGATCTTAGTAGCTTGATCTCTTTACAGAAAAAAAAAACACACAAACCTTTTATCCTGATGGATTTTTGAGTGTCTGTTTATTCAAGGGGTATACCCCTTACAGAAACATGGTCAAGAATTTGTGGAGGTGCATGGGAAATTAATATAACTCCAAAATCAACAAAGCATTTGCTATGGTTTAGGTTCTATTTTGTTTTTGGTGACTAATAACTGTAACTTATAAAGTTCCTCTACCAAATGCATCCCTTTTAAGGCCCTGCTTGATGGTTATCACAGCTTTCTTATTCATTCATTGGTTATGTGGCAACAAAGTCCTTTTTATGTTTATTGTTAAAATTTCTTTCTCTACTTGGAACTTGAAAACCTTGTGCTTAAAACTAAACATTTCAAGAACTGTGTGGAAATTGTGTGTTGTGACTTGGGCTGTTTGGAAATGGCTGGGCTAAGATACAAAGATGTAATTACAATCACACAGATTGGAAAATGGTGACTTTCTCCTTGAGGAAACCCTGATAAACTTGAGTATTCTATAATTTAGCAAATTGGAAAACGAGGAGGTGGAAGAAAAGCTAGAGGGTCATAAGCTGATGGCAGTTCTAAAACTGTAGTCCTTAGTAACTCTCCATTTTAGCACTTGCTCTGGCTCCCATAATTATGTTCAGCCTGAAACTCACTGGCTACCATTCTTTTCCAAACAGCAGCTGGCCCCAGCTGAGCAATGATTCTTTGCCCTTTAGTCCTCACCTTACAAATCAACATCACATTATTGGCCACTACCATTCTTGCATTTCACAATCATGTAAATACCTTACCACAAACCACATGCCTGCAGGAACACCTAATATTTCCACTTGTTGACTGACCTAGGCCCTTCCCGTCTCCGCCCCGGCATATCATTAGTGGCGTGGAGGGAAAAGAGCACGTGGAGTGCACAGGATGAGTCAATCCCAGAGAGGCTGCAGGTGTTAGTTAAATCACAAGCAAGCATTTCCCATTTTCATTCTGTGGCATGTTTGCCAAAGTGTGGTGAAGTGCCCTTTGGAACTAGAAAGATTCTCATGGTCACGGTGGAAAAAGTAGAGGTTGCAGGTCAAGGCTAGAACTTTCAATGTAGTGTTCAGTATGTATTCACTTCTCTTCAGCTACTTCTGTCCCTTGGTGCTCAGCCTTCATACTGTAACTCAACCTGCTTCAATCTCTGCCCCAAGGAGTAACTGGAGCAACATCCTAGGAAGAGGTGAAGATGGGGGAAGAAGCAGAGACAGAGAGGCCATGAGTTGGTAGGAAAGTATGAAAGATGGACCACAGGGTGGGTAATTATTAGCAGAAGGTGAACATGCCAGAAAGAGTGAGGAGCAGCAAGATGTGGTGACAGGCAGGTAAGGCACTGTTCACTCTGGGTATAAAAGGAAGTGATATTTAACAAGAAACATGATAGGGTCTATGAAATTTAGTCAGTATACACAAGCATTATGGTCAGAATTTAAAGTTAAATCTAACATCTGTTTTTATTCACTCACAAATTACTGTTCAAGTCTTTGCTTTCTCTTTATTGAATATACATCATTATCATCATTAAAATACTTGACTATCTACTAAGTACATTAGAAATTCAGACCATGTTGGAAGAGGTCATTGAGAGGACATGACCTACGAGCTGGACCTGGGCAATTAGAGTCTCCTTATTCCCTCCCCTGTCTTTGGAATGTACGTGCTGCCCACAATTTCCCATTGTGGAAGCTGTTTGAAAGACACACCTTTGAGAGAGTAAGACTCTAAGGATGAATACGTGATTAAACTTAGTTATAGCCTCTAAATAAACTTTTAAGTTTGTGGTGAGTGGGTGCAAAGATCTACTCATCTTGTGACTGCCCAAGACAAGACTTGTATGTAAATTCCCTTGCTTAATGAAACTTCTACCTACCAATCTGAAGTGGTCTTCCTCTTTTTTCGTCTCTTCTTGCCCTCTGCGTAAGGTGCCAATTTCAGATCTCACCCAGGCAACTCCCAAGTTTGCATACCATTCCTCAGTTAACTTTATATTTGTCCTCTACTGGGGAGCCAGATGACTGAGGATGGGAAGGGCTGACATTAACATTATGCTTCGTGGCGTCTGCTCTGTCTTCTGATACATCGTTATCTCATGGTAGAAATACTCAATAAATGCTTGATGAAGGAATGAATGAGTGAATGACGGCGAGAATGAGCACTTAGTACTGTCCCTGGAAACCTATTGTGCATTAACTTCAATTCAATAAAGGGGGCTACATTTTATTATTTGATAAAATGAACGTATTCTTTTCTCATTCTTTTGCATAACATTGGTGCGGTGATTATGGTCACATGAAAGAAGACACATTTGAGTTGCTATAAAAAATATCATTGACTGAGTGGCTTATACACAGTAGAAATTTATTTCTCACAGTTTCATAGGCTGCAAGTTTGAGATGAGGTTGCCAGTATGGTCAGAAGGAGGAGCCACTTTCGGGTTACAGACTCGTAATTATATCCTCACATGGTAGAAGGGGAAAGAATCTCCCTGAGTCTCTTTTATAAAAGCACTAATCTTATTCATGAGGATGCCACTTCCATGATCTGATCACCGTCCAAAGCCCCTACCTCCCAATACCATCATATTGGACATTAGGATTTAACTTATGAATTTTGGGGACATACACACACATTCAGACCAGAGCACCACTGCTGCTGGGTGTGTCGACAGATGACGGCACTTAGCTGAATCCCACTCACCAACCTCCAATCCAGCCATTGCCCTTTGCTGAGTGATCACACACCTTTCCTGTTTGCAGCCTGCATCAGACGTTCCATGTGAGGGTATAAAGCCTTAGCCACCATCCTCCAATTTGGGACAACTCTGCAAGGACATTTCAGCACCAAATATCCTCATGGGATAATCTGAGCCTTTGTTGTGACTACATCAGAGCCAGACTTTTCCTTCTGCTTTATCCTACTTTCTTCATTTCCCCACAGGCCCCAAGAACACCCCCCATTAAACTTCCTGCAAGGAAATTTAGTCTCAGAGTTTTCTGGAGAAGCATAACCTCTCACATAACATGTTTGTTAATTTTCAAACTCTTAGTTTACCAGAGCTAGAATGATGTCAAATCTCATCTATTTTTTCTTCCTTAAGTCTAAACCAATACCACATTACCATATTTAGACCTGAGGACTTAATGTAGAAATTGAATCCTGCTATTAAGACTTCGGTGAACTTTTTTTTTTTTGACAATAGAACATTAAAGTCTGAATTCCACACAACTTTTCTTAACCTATACAAGTAGCTTAATCCCTTAACACTTCATTCTCCATTACTTCCTCTCCTAGTGTGACTCGGATATTTCATTGTTAAACCCACAGAGATAATGACCTCTGCTTGCAGAATGAAAAGAAAGAAAAGAATAATATACTGGTTTCCCATAGAAATGGTTTGAATGAGGGTGAACCTTCATGATTTTTAAAATTCATTTGTTTCTTTGATTTCTAGAGTACATTTTCTTCAAAGGTTTGAAACTCAAAAGGGGTTTTTAACTTTCTCCTTTTCCAATTCTCTAGGTTTCTCCATGTAAAGGTACTGTAATTAGGAGGATAGGCCAGATACTAGTACACCCTACTTCCTGTTTTATTTTTCTTTGTTGAGAAAACCACATACAGTACTTTCAGAAAGATGAAATAAATAGGGCTGGTTCCAAACTCAATTGTGAAATAAAGTTTGTTCATGATGAACCTCTAGCCTTTTGTGGTAGACTCTTTCCCTTTGTGGTTTCTCTTCCCCAACTCTGGGGCCTTCTCAGCCCACTGCCAGCTTCCTGCCCACCCCTCCTCTCAGCATCCTTCTCCTTCATTCAGCATTCCCTGTTCTGCTGTTCTCCATTCATGACCCAGAACCAGTTTGATGACTCCCATGTTGCCTATTGTCACTACAACAGAAATGTCCCTGGTCTATAATATAATGTCCCTGCTCATCACCCAAGGCCCACTGTGCTCTCTTAGGAGACAGTTTTGCCTGGCACTCTTGTAGTTGATTAGTAAGTACTTAAGTGGATGAGTGTATGAATAAATAAACTGCTCTGTCAATACACCAGTTAGCATCCCTCTTACCTCCACCACCCCAGGCATATATATATACTAATAGGGGCCTGATAAAAACAGCATACCTTCCTTTACAGCATGACCAAACTAGGTGAGTTGGGGGAGGAGTCCCATGATAGGTGGTTTCTAGAGTATTCTATTAACTATGCACTTCTGATGCTTCACATCTGGGGCCTTGCTGATGCTGGAGAGATTGTTCCTCCCAGAGCTAGCCAATTCCTAGAGAGAGTAAACAACTCACCTGTGAGAGCAAGCATGTCAAACGCACAGCTGGCAGGCATGTGGCCCACCGGCCATGAGTTTGACATGCTTGTGAGTGTCTTTCAAATGCAAACCAACCAATCCATAGCCCATATTCCACCCACCTCCTTTACTGAGCTCTCACAGGGCTCGCACACTGGTTCATCATCCACCTGCCCTAATCACCAGGCCCAGATTCCAGACAGCTCAGGACAGCTCTCAGGACTCAGAGCCTGATGAAAGGATTCAAACCAGCCAATCTTGCTTACCCCAGCCTGCCTGTTTCCTTCTGCAGAAACCACGATAAAGGCCCATATTTTCTCTCTGCTCCTTCTGCCTCCTGACCAACCATACTGCCCTGGGAACATCACATGTTCCCTCCTCTTGGGAACTGTAACAAACTGTCTTTTCAATGGCATTTTCCTCCTGACCTGTTAATAATAATAAAACCTACATTTTTTAAACTTACCTCAACTACTTCACTAATCTCAAGTGGGATTCTTTTAAGAGCCTGAAGAAAGCGTCTCCTTTCCATAAATTCTGAAATTAGAGAAATGACTTTTACTCAGAGAAGGTAGTGTAGTATTAAATAAAACATAAAAATAATGACAGACTTTATTTAATATACATTATCACCCTGGGGTCTCAAAAAAGCCTATGAATTATTGTATTCTTCTCAATGACTGAAGTTCAAAGATACAAAGTGGTTTTCTCAAGGTCACAGAGCCACATACACAAACGAAGCGAGACTCAAACACAAACTTTCCCAGCAGTCCTCTGACTCAGGCTCTGCTCCCACTCCTTCCTCTATCATAGTCTTCCCAAACTTCCAATATCTTTTACAAAGTTTTCTTGCATAACATCATTGTTTCCTTCAGACTTGAAAGAAAAAGTATGGCAACTTGGGCCAATAAATGATTCCACAATAAAAAATATGGCTGAGCTATATCTAAATCTTTCAATAATAATCCAGTCTTGGGGAGGTGAATGTAGTGTTTTAAGAGGATATTACCAAAAAACAGAGATGATCTATAAATTACAGGAGTTTATAATACTAAGTCTGACCTTTAGTGAATTAATTAGAACCTTTACAAATTTTCTTTCTGAAGAAGTTCCATTCTTTGGTCATGAGTCCCCAGAGCTACAAAGAACAGGGTTGGCTGAGGAGAAGACAGGAAAAAACACCTTGCAGTTTTGGAAAGACATAAACTGAAAAGAAATACTGAAATTCACTACCTAAAGAATGAAAATAAGCATACAAAAGATAATATAAAATTAAAGTGCTATTGAATGCCATCAAGCAGCAAAGGGCAAATAAAGATGCTAAAACTTGCCTGGCTGGCATGGCTCAGTGGTTGAGCATTGACCTATGAACCAGGAGGTCACAGTTCTATTCCCGGTCAGAGCACATGCCTGGGTTTGGGGCCCAATCTGGTCTGGGCACATGCCTGGATTTGGAGTCCAATCCCCAGTGTGGAGCGTGCAGGAGGCAGCGTATCAATGATTGTCTCTCATCATTGATGTTTCTCTCTCTCTCTCCCTTCCCCTTCCTCTCTGAAATCAATAAAAATATATATTTTTTAAAAGATGTTAAAACCTATGTGGTCAGTGTTAACCAGTTAATGGGAAGAAAACTTCAAGTATAATAATTGAAAAGTTAATCCAATATTGAACAAAATATAGTTGGTGAAAATTTATTTGTTAGCATTTACCAAATTACTATATAACAGTTTGGAATTTCACTGTTTTATACAAGAAAGAGGAAAGGAAGAGAGAGAAATAATCAAGTGAGTCAAATGATTTGGAACTTTAAAAAAATATTGCCGAAAGAGATGGATTGTGAATGAGGAGAAAAGAGAACTGGATAAGGGGGCTGAAAAGCAACCAACAGGAGGTCGAAGTTGCTATTTGGAGATGGTGATTGGCAGCTGTTAAGAATTTCCACAGAGTGTGGCTAAGAAGAAACAAGCTTGTGTGCCTGGGGGACCTCAGCTGGATATCAGGAAGAATCGCTGACTGTAAATGTCAAGAGCTCTGGTTTTCAGGATCAAAGGGAGGCTTCTGGGATGTGCCTGTCCTTGGAGTATTTTTCAGCCTCAAGCAAGAGACTGTTTGGGTGGTTTTCTGCAGGCCTGTGGATAGACTGGATGGCCTGCTCAGACTCCGCAGGTCTCATGTTGCTGAGAGGTGTGTCAAACACAGCTGCTTTCACAGTGTCCTTGCCAGCTGCTGACTCCCAGCTCAGGGTCTGAAGGAACAACTAAGTCTTTCACTCTCTGTTCCTCCCTTGGACCAGTCCTTAGGAGTATACTGTGGTTTTCAGCCCTTGAGCACTTAGGTGCTCTCCTTCTGAGCCAAGGGCCTCCTGGGAACAATGGAGCATCTGTGTGTTGACAGTAACAGCCTGTGAGCCAGAGACACTTGGCCAAGCTCTCCCGCCCACATGGCTGGATTGCACACCTCACCTGCAATAATCCGTGCTTAGTCAGCACTAGCCTGCCCCAGGGCCAAGTGCCCCGCTCCTCCTACCCCTTCCCCAACCTGTTACCTGATTTGAGTCTGAGCAATTTGGCCACATTTATACTAATCCTCACGCAGGATGGTCTCTACTTACCTCCTATCCCACCCACGGAGTGGCTCATAGCCTGACACCAAACAGTAGGCACCAAAGGGTGAGGTACCTACTGCTTAGCTGGGCAGCTGGATATTTACAAAAGGTTTGCAAAGAGATGCCAGTCTTTTCCTATAACATCATTGCCTTTTATTTATTATGCAGTTGTTGATTTACATGGGGAGTTGGGAACACAAAACAAGCAAAGACTTTTACATGGTCTGTTTCTGCTGAGTTCAGAACCTTGGGAACATCATTTGACTCCTGGCAAAAAGACAGTTCCACAAAGGTGTGTAAAACCCTTTTGTTCTTGGGCCCAGGGGGATAGGTGCTTATGAGGAAAGTAGAGTTTCAACCCTTATAGAGAAGAAACTATGTTGTGTGTAGGTCATGTGCAGTGTCCAAGTTCAATATTAAATGACAAATCAGGACAATTTCCTTTGAGCCATGTCTCTTCATGCTGGTGTCACAGTATGTATTCCTCTTAAAGCCTCCACCCAGTGGTATCATAGTGGTACTACAGCGTTTGGGTTTACATGGTATGAATGCATAAGAGAAAATTGCACGGGTAGTGAGAGAATATAGGCAAATTAAAAGAAAGGACAAGGAGAATAAATGAGATTTTAAGGAACAAAATGGAGGTGTGTGTGTGTGTGTGTATGTGTGTGTGTGTGTGTGTGTGTAGGACCTGGTGATTTTGTTGTTTAGTGTCCCTGAGGTTTGAGTTGCCCCTCTTCATTCAGCATGAAGTAGATGCTTGTTGGTATGCGGAAGTATTGGGGGAAAATTAGAGTTCCACCTTTTGAGTCTTTTCTTCTGAGTCATGATTTTCACTCTGAAAAATGCCAAGACATGATATTTAGATTTGGAGTCTACCCCTGGAAGTCCTAAATCTACCTGCAATTTTTGTCTTATGAACTCTTTATATGGAATTTGTTTCCTATTGATATTGTACATAGAATGGTGAAATACAGAATTCAGCTCTTTTGAATAGGCAAGACCTTTCCCAAAATGCTTTTGCAGTTCTATCTCCATGACTATCTCCTAAAAAGCACCCCAACTCTGTCTACTGTGTCCTCATATACCTTTGCTCTTAATCAAATCCAGTGGAGCCCAAAGAGTTCTTATTCAATAGGAATAATAGAGACATAGAAAGAAAGAACATTCAACTTGCCTTCCCTGTAGTCTCACACTTACCAGCCTTTTCCCTTTTAGGAATCCATCACAAAAGTTTTGCACGCCCTCTATTGAAACTTCTGTCACGTGCAGTGTATCCCACTCCTCATCTAGAGTCCGGTAAATTGCCAAAGCGGGCAGTTCAGATTTCTTTAGTTTGAAAAATGATATCACCTTCCCATTTTCCTTCACACCACTGTCCACCAGAATAAAAAGTATCTGCAGTTGAAGAAGTTTGAAAGAGAAAGATCTATCTGAGGTCCTGAGGAGACAGAGGTACCTTGTAATGGTAGCAGTTTATTCTGATTGAATTTATGGTTTGTGCCACACAATTTAAATCTCAATTGACTCAGAATGGCTTTGTTCTTGCTTTGCATTGCTTAAGTATTTTACCCCTTTGATCAGATTGATTCAATTTTAAGAACATAGACTTGGAAGATACTTCAGTGATTAACTTTAGTGATTAACTAAGTAGAGCCTAATGGTTAAAAGTGGAGAATAAATTTTAAATTTTGCTTCTGGTACTTTTTAGCTGTGTGACTCAGAGCACATTACTCAGCCTCTCTGAGACTCAGTGCTCTCATGGGCAAAGTGGGCTTTTGTTGGGGGAGATTAAATGAGAGGATGCATTTAGTATTTCCAGTACAGTTTTTGGCATACAGCAAGTGCTTGACAAATGTTAACTATATATTTTTTTATGATAAAATCAAACCCTCTACCAAAAGTAGAAATCTTCTTTATAATATTTTGGTTAGAGGATTATCTGTATTCAATAACACTGAAAACTTACAGTGTTATAGAAACAACCACCAGAAGGTCAGCTTATTTAATCATCTGACAGTTCTTACCATTGAACAGGTCATGTAGTTCAATATAGTAACCTTGAAGGTGTTGAAGTTTTCCTTGTAAGTGATATTAAATAGAATTGCACAGAGTAGGGAAGAGAAATAAATAAATATTTATTATCCATTAGGCACCAGGTACTGGACATTCATTAAGCACCAAGTACATGAAAGGTGTTTGATATGAGAAATAAGTCCTGAGGTCTAAAAATGTAAGGGATCATGACAAGGAGAAAAATATTGTAATAAATAGGTGATTTTTATTTTCACTTCTCAATGTAGGAAAAAAACAATAGACTTTACCACTAATGGAAGATATAATTATACAGGTCTTAAATAGTAAAAAATATAACATCTTTAATTTTAAATCAGAGTAATGTGATTTATTATGTCCCAGTTAATATTTGATCTCTTAACCATACTAGTTTTCC
The DNA here is from genome assembly GCF_000412655.1 of Myotis brandtii. Taxonomy (NCBI): domain Eukaryota; kingdom Metazoa; phylum Chordata; class Mammalia; order Chiroptera; family Vespertilionidae; genus Myotis; species Myotis brandtii. The sequence continues at coordinate 4,063,973 of NW_005358943.1, read as the reverse complement.
TTATTTATCTCACTTCCCTAACCCCATTTGCCTTTTTCTACTGGCCTGGTGCTGAGTTTTCAAAAGGATATCTCCCAAAGAAGACTTACCTTCCCCTGGAAGAGCTTAGCTGCCTTGTGGTATCTGTGCGAGCTTTCTTCATACTCTGGGGAGGCCTTGTCCATCATCAGGAGAAGATGAATCTGAACCATGCTATTAAATAGGCCAATCACAGTCTGGCAAATTGAAATGCATTATAGTAGAATGAAAGAGAGAGGAAGAAAGCAAAAACCATTAGTGGTCACCCAGGGACTAGGCGAACTACAACATAAATGAGAGCTGTTCATCCATAACACAACTGGTAACTAGTCTCTAAGATGCCTGTCAGTAAGGTTCACCCTCTGGTTCTCATGCAACTGTGCTGATCCCTTTCCCCTACACTGAGTAAGGCTGAGTGGAGTAACCAAGGGCATATTGCAGAAATGATGGAGTGTGACTTCCAATGTTGTCATAAAAGACATCATGGTTTCTGCCTTGCTCTCGCTTATATTACTCACTCTGGGGAAAACCAGCCCCAATGTTGGAGAGATCCACAGGGCAAGGGACTGAGGCCTCCTATTAACAGCCAGCACTGATTTGCCAGTCTTGTGATCCAACCATCTTGGAAGCAGATCCTCCAGCCCCAGTCACACCTTCAGATGACATTGCCTCCCTGATCAATGATTGTAACTGCACAAGACACCCAGATCAAAAGCAGAAAGATCCTACCTAGTTGCTCCCTCTCAGTCTAGCCACTCCCAGATTGTTGACCCACAGAAACTGTGTGTAATAAATTTTTACTGGTTTAAGCTGGCAAGTTTTGGGATAATCTATTATGTATCAATAGACAGCAGATATACCATGTACTATACTAGTCACTTTAACTACATATTAGTAGTGCATTCTTTGAGTGCCTATTATTTGCTGTGCACTGTTTTCAGGTTTCTACATAACAACTTATTTAATCCTCTAAGTCCCAGTTTCATAAATGAGAAAACTGAAGCAAAAACTCTACCAAAGTCACATAAATGGTGGACTTGGATTAATGCCAAGCCGTCTGACTCCAGGGTCTTTGCTCTTAACCATCAGGATGTACCGCCTCATCCACAGCTGATTACAAAGCCCCAATCTGAACCAGTTCAACCCTCAGTGTGAATGAATCAGTCTACTTTGGGTCAGCAATACAATGAGCTTTTCAGGAGATCAGAGGTGTTGGCCCCTTTTTGCTGACTCACCAGGAAGCTGTCAGTGATGAAAGGGGTGGGATAGCCCTGAGCCAGAGTGAGGAAAGGAGGGGGTGAAACCAGGGCACTGCTTCCCTTCATTTCACTTTCCTGAAATAGTGCTACAGGTGTCTTTATTTTAAATGAATCCCATTCCTTTCCACCTCTTCCTTTAAAATACAGAAAGCATTGCTGTAAAACCAGCACGTACACAGCAAGAGAGAGTATGGGGGTTAATGAACCATTGGGCAGAGTCCCAGGATGGTGGGACGGGGAGCAACTAGGTATGATTTTTCTGGAAGCTGTACATGCTCAATAGAGATTCTCTAGGTCTCATGGCCAACATGTTGACAAAGGAGGCCCAATGAGTTCTTTTCCCCAAATTTCTCCCTATAGTTTAAAACCAGTTCTTAGATTTTAAATTGGGGATACTTGGTGTTAAAGAATTGTCTTTTGTTTGATTAGATTCTGCTACTTGAATTTAGAGCATGCATCTATCCTCCTAGAGCATACATAGAGGATGATTCTTGGGAAGAGTCAAGAAATCAAAACTAAGGAGTTAAAAGGTACCGTTGTCTTAGCAGAAGGGATTGGACATATCAGAAGTGATTAGTTTAATTCTAATAAACACAGCCTGGTTTTTAGCCTTGAAGCCAAGGATTGAGTATGTGCATTAAAAGTGCATGGCAGGCCAGACACATGGCTGGGAGTTTCTGTCCAGTTGCTACTGATGCAAACCTTGCACTGGAAACAGCTAAGACATAGCTATGTAGTGTGGGCAGGTCTCTAAGTGAGAAAAGTACTACTTTTGAGAAATGAAGACGTTACAATAAAAGTTAAACTTGCTTCTCTAAAGAAATTCTTATTTAATTTCTTCTTGATGTGGATTGCCTTCACTACTAATGTGAAACTTAAAAAAAGGGTATTATTCTCTAAGATAAGAGATGGACTGGGCATAAGAACTCAAGAAGGCTAGTCTTTGCCCCTGCCTTAGTTAGCCTGCAGAACTCCAGGACCCTGAGCCCATAAACTCAGAGACCATAAAATCAAATTTTCTGGTTCCACATGCACTCCTGGAATCTCTGTAGACACAATGGTGAGAACGACGATGGTCGAGAAAAATGCCTTTTTAATTATTGCTGCCAACACACGCTGGGTGCACGTGTTTGAAATCTTAGCAAAAGTGGAAATGGAGTCACCACTCCATGGAGACAAACATGGTGTGAGAGGGGGGCAGGAATTTAGTCAACAGGAAAAGGGGTGTTTTCCACTGAAGGCTTTGTAGGGCAATGGAAAAAACACAGGATTCAGTCAGACAGACCAGTCATGAGGAAAGCAGGGGCAAGTGCAGAGGGCTGTCTCTGAAGCTCAAATTGCTAGGCATATGGCTTTGAGGAAATTACTTCACTTTTCTGAATTCCCATTTCCTGTCCTGTAAATGGAAATAAACAATGTGAACGAATGCATCATGAATTAAAGTTTCTGCCTTTAATTATGCCTTTTCTACTTACAGTGGGGCCTTGACTTACGAGTGTCCCCACTAACGAGTTTTTTGAGATACCAGCTGTCTCTCGGCCGATTTTTTGCATTGAGTTGATAGAGTAATTTGAGTTAACAAGCTCCTTAACGAGCTCCTTAATGAGCTCGGTCTCAGAACGAATTAAACTCGTAAGTCAAGGACCCACTGTACTAGGTGATCTCGAGTAAGTCAGTTGGATCTTGAATGTTCTGCTCTATAAAATGGGCATAATAATTCCCTCTCTTCTACCTCAAAAAATCAATGTAAGGATCAAATGAGAATATGGTGGGAAAGGGCATTGTAAATTCTAAAAATCATGACATGCACATAAAATACTGTGATTAGAGAATGCACAGCAATTCTAAGCTGATGTAGATGACTAGAAATTAATACTCCATCACTCCATGATCTCTTTTGGGGAAAATAAAAGTCAGGTCATATAAAGTAATTCTATAAGCTGTAGAGTGTTAGAAGGCCAGAAGATTATGAGGACAGGTTGACCAACACCTCTACCCAGGCTACATACAGCATTGCAACACTACGAGAAAACAAACCTAGAAAGAAAGCTGAGCCATCATGAGGATCTAGGTACCCTCAAACCCATGAGGTTCTGGGTTCCTGCAGGTGGTGCCAGACCTGGAACTGTTAATTACTGGCCCACCAGGAGGTAGGCACAAAAAAAGGGAAGAAGTGCATAAAAACGTTTATAGAAATTTTATATAACTGTGGCATCCAAATATGTGACCAATAGGCTTTATTTTAAAAGTTTTTTGTCTATTAATTTATTTTATTGCATTTTACAAAAGTATTGGTTCCTGATGCGGTAGGGGAAAAAATAGACCTTCAGCACAGATTGCAATCTTGTTTGGGGAGTGTGGTCTAGATAGAGTGTTGCTGGGATCAGAGTTGCCTTCATGGAACATTCTCAGGCAGCAAAACTCAGAGGTTTTTGAATCAGTCACCTTAACTTTGCACTGTGGCTTTCTTCCTTCTTAATCATGTAATAGGGAATTTAACTTTTCTGCTTCTTTCTTTCTTGAAAAGGGTCAAGTCTCTCAACCTGAAAGGTGTAGTAAGGATGACAACATAAACAACTAGGTGTTCAATTGATTGCAGCTATTATTGGTCAAAGGATCAGAATCCTGAAAGAAAAGATCTCTGTTATGAAGACAAGTCCACTCCCCTCTCTACCTCCTCCCTCCCCCCACCCACACACACACAGGGACCTTAGGACTATTGTTTACCGCAGGATTGTACTCTGTCACAAAGTGGAGACTGTTGATCTCAATAAAACGGCTTAATCTGGTGTCATCAATGTTTTCAATGTCTTCACTCTCTAAATTCAGTTGTTCATTATCCACCTGCATAACACAGAAATAATAATTGTCACTGTTCTCTTTATTTGTTCATTGACAAATGTTTCTGGAATATCTACCACGTGACAGGCACTGACTACAGCTCCAAAACCAGAAAGGTAAATAAGAAATGTTCCCTGCCCTGAAGAACACCCTGTCCTGTGGGATACAAAGTGAACAGACATGTCCCACAGGAGGTAGCAAGTGTCATCACAGGGGAATCACAGGCCCATGTGTCATCTGAGGAAGAGCAGAAATGCTTTCAGGAAGAGGTAGCTCCATTGGAAGGCATACATAAATGTGACATATAGAATATCTTATCATTCAGTTCAAAATGTTAAAATTTCTGTTCTTATTTCTTCTCTAAACTTTTGTTTATTTAGAAGTGTATTTTATAATTTGAAAGTAAGATTTTCTGGTTATTTACTTGTTATTAATTTCCAGCTTAAGTTTTACATTTTATATCTTTTGTCAACTTCTCTATATATTATATATGTCCTTAAAATTGTATATATTCTACAGTTTTTGGGTGTACTATTCTGTATATGCACCTGTGGTCACATGGTTAATTGTATAGTTCAAGTTATCTCTATTCTTATTGATTTTTTAAAACCAGTTTATTCTATTAGAGAGAAATGTTAAAATCTTCCACTATGATTATAGTTTTAACTATTTTTCTTACAATTCTGCCAGTTATTCTGTCTGTATATTCTCAGGTGATGCATTAGATTAATGCAAATTTAGAATTCTTAAAGTTTCTGGGTAAGTTGAAACTTTATCATTATGAAGGTCATTCTTTATCTCTAAGGATGCTTGTCTCAATGGCTACTTTGTCTAATATTAATATACTTATTCCAGCTTTCTTTAGGAAATGTTTGCATGGTATATATCTATCCTCTTTATATTTTACTTTTATTAATGTGTCATTATGTTTAAAAATAATGTATCCCTTATAAAAAGCACAGTTATATTTTAAAATCCAGTCTATATTTAATTGGATTCTTTTTGCAATGTAATTACTATATTTAATTAAATATTCATTTCCCATTGGCTCTCCCAGTTCCAAATTCATTTGATTCATTTCTGGCCTATTTTGAATTGGTTGAGTGCTTTGTATTATTCCTTCTTTCCCTTTATGGGTTTGGAAATTGCACAGGCTTTAATTATTCTTTTAGGGATTACCAGCTTGCATTCTACAATATGCATTCTTTACTTACCTGAACCTAATGTTAATTGGAAATTTTACCCTCTTCTTGGACAATGTACAGTAGAACATTTTAGCACAGTTTGTCTCTTTCCAACTCCACTCCAGTTGTGTTTTAATTCTAAATCTCACAAGACATTATCATCATCCTATATAATAAAAGGGTCATATGCAAATCAACTGGTCACTATGACATGCAGTGACCATGAGGGGGCAGACGCTCAATGCAGGACCACAAGCTGGGCTGATGGCTGGCGAGCACAGCAGCATCTGTGGCAGCACTAAGGAAGTCTGACTGCAGCTTAGGCCCACTCCCGGGGGGCGAGCCTAAGCCGCAGTCAAATATCCCCCAAGGGCTTCCAGACTGCTAAAGGGCACAGGCTGGGCTGAGGGGACAGCCCCACCATGAGGGGGCAGACGCTCAATGCAGGACCACAAGCTGGGCTGATGGCTGGCGAGCACAGCAGCATCTGTGGCAGCACTAAGGAAGTCTGACTGCAGCTTAGGCCCACTCCCGGGGGGCGAGCCTAAGCCGCAGTCAAATATCCCCCAAGGGCTTCCAGACTGCTAAAGGGCACAGGCTGGGCTGAGGGGACCACCCCCCCTCCCCCAGTGCACGAATGTTGTGTACCAGGCCTCTAGTTGTTATATAGTCAACATACATTTACATTCATGCATATATTTACATATTGTTTCTTTTCATTTCTTCCTGCATTTTTGAGCTTTGCTTCTATTTGGAATTTTTTCTCTTAACCTAGAACACGTTTTGATATTTCCTTTAGCATGAAACAGTTCTGTTGGTTGACATAGTCTCTCAGTTTTGGTTGTTTCAAATATCTTTAATTAACCTTTGGTTTTGAAGGCTATTTTAGCTGGGTGTAGAATTCTAAGTTGACAATTTTCCTTCAGTTTTTTGCAAGATATAGTTCTTTATATTCTGCATCCCACTCTTTCTTTTGAGAAGTCATCTGTGAACCTTAACATTACTTCTTTGAGATTACTTTGAGGATAATTTCTTTTCTCTGATTTAAGATCTTTCTTTTTTTTCTTTGAGAGTCAGCCATTTTATGATATGGCTAAGAGAAGATTAGCCATACCATATATAATATATGTATATCTGCAAGTGTATGTATATTTTTATATTCATATTTGATAATCTTAATCTAATTTCAGGAATTGAGGTAACTTGAATCTGTGCTGCACCCCTTGGTTCATTGTTATCTTTAGGGTATTGTTCTTTAGCATCTAAGTGGAGCAAAGGGTATTTTACTAGATCTACCTTCTACTTACTCTTCTGAGCTCTGGACTTCAGCATTTACTTTTAGGGCTCTTTGAGGCTCTCAAAAATGCTAATAAAACTCTAAATCTCTTGGCTGCTTCTTCTAGAACTTGCAAAAGCCTCCCAGATGAAAAGCACCCCAAATACATGATTTACCTCTTGAGTTTCCAGCGGTTCTCAACCTGTGGGTCACGAACAATGAAAATACATCCTGCATATCAGATATTTACATTACGATTCATAACAGTAGCAAAATTACAGTTAGGAAGGTTGAGAAACACTGCTTCTTAATAATTCTTTAAAGCCCTTATTTTCTGGCCCAGCTTTTTAAAAAATTGCCTTTGGTGGAAGAGATTGTCTAGTTACTGGATCTATTATCCCAGATTTGGTGGAGGGATTGTCTAGTTACCTGATCTAGTATCCCAGATTTACATGTTTGAACTACCTTTCCACCATACTCAGATATATTAAAAGATGGAGCTTTCTATGGCCAATCATTGTTCCCAGATTTTCTCATTCATCTCCCCTAGTCTATTCATGCACATAAAAACACAAGGTAATGCTTCCATCACCCATAACAACCATGTCTACAAATAAAAATAATCAGGGCTAGGTCCTGAACAATTCTGTTTCCTAAAACAGTTTGGGCCACTTTTGAGATCCTTGGGCTATCAACCCTTGGAATCTCTTTTACCTCTTTCCCTTACATCTATTATCTTATGTAGGTTCTACCCAATCAGATCTTGCCAAGGATCAGGATCATTCTTTACCTCAAATTATGTTCTCCCAATCTATCCAGCAAAGCCAAAGGTAAGTATTATTTTAGTTTATAAATGAGGGAATTCAAGCAAAGGTAAATTAAGGTCACTGAGCAGTAAGAGTCCAAGTTTGTTCTTTATTGTCATCCCTATGATGACTCTATTGTTTGTTTTTTAACTTCTTTTGTTCAAGGTGGCTTCCCATTGAGTTAGTTAAAAGCAATATGGACCTCCAAAAAGCTCAATGCACTCTTTATGATCAATTTTATGAATTCTTGGAATATCTGGTCATTCTTTTATAATCTATTTGTTTACAAATTATTTGTTGAACGCCTTGTATATGTTAGGCACTGAGGCACAGACATGCTGACATTCACTCAAATAGCAATTTAATCACTTAATTCATGAAGGGTGTAAGAGATCTTTCCTTCCTATCTTTGCAACGTTTTTTTTTTTTCCAGTTTCTTCGTATTTTATTTACTTTTTATTCTATTTATTTAAACTAAAAAGGTCCAAAACCAGTTTAAACACTGTTTTTTAATCACTTTATTTTACTGATTTTGGGAGGGGACTGTTTTCACAACTTCAGTTTATCAACTGAATGCTGAGGTGCAGAAAAAAAAATCATCAAAACCACAGGATATTTTAATTGCTTTAAAATCCATAAAGTTCTGAGTAGAAAGCTCAGGGCAGAAATATACAAGCAAGAGAAAAAGTCTTCTTAGGTGGAGTCCTTGCCCACCCTACTACTATTCCCATCCCCAAGTCAGTAAGAGTGAGGAGAGAAATAAAATGAGCTCATTGATCTTTGCTGCTTAAGGCTGGGTTTGCCAGCTGGCATGTCTTTCCTACTTACGTGTTTGCTAATTACAAACATCAAAATCATCATCATTATTATAATCAGGGCCTTTTTACTACTTAATATGTCTAAATACTTCCTGATTATTTTTCTAGGAACTTGGAGATCTGGTGCCTGCACTTCAGCTGACATGGCTGTGCTCTGGGCCAGGAGCCCCTCCCTCTGGCACTCTCTTCCAGGCAGTCCCTCGCATTTCCCAGAACCGGGAAAACAGGAAGCGCCACTTACATTAGGCGTTTCGTTTCTGGCCTTCAGGAGCGCAGTATATTGGAGATACAAGCTATTAAATGATAACATTCTCTAAGAAGCCCAGAGCTTTACTAAAAACCACCCTCCTGAAGTCTATCCAGTTTGTAGCACTTCTTTTACGGAAACATGCCTGATTATTTCATTATTTCTTAAACTAATAAACTCTGGAGCATTCATGTGTAGGGGTCTTGGAAACAAGATTTGAACAGGAAATCTCCCTTCTGTAAGGGAAATTATTTGCATAATGTTCTGGAAAGAAAAATCTGACCCTGGAACTAAGAGTTGAGAAAAAAAACAAAAACCCTTTTATGTATTTTTCCAGTTTTTGGAAAGAATTTTACTGGAGATATCATATTATTTTTTCTCTCCAAGTAAAGAGACACCAGAAGAAAAATAGAAACAGTAAACCAGAAGGATTACCACCTTAAAATATAATTTTGAGTTTTCCCTAAGAGCATTTGAAATGAATTATTTTATGTTTTAGATACTGCTTATACTAGTATCATACCAATAGATTTAATCATTCCTTTTCTGTTGATTAGTATTTCAGCAATATTCCCTTCAATTGCTGTGCATTTCTCTAGTTAACAACCCAGTTTTTCATAAAATGTATTAAAGTCATCTTAGTTTTTACACCACAATTATAATATTAAATATCTTGCATCGCACTGAGAAGTCACTTGTTAAACAAATGCCCTCATGTCTCGGTTTCTTTTTATAAGCTGCTTAGCTTACATTATGTTGAATACATATATTCTTTGGAAAAACATTTAATCATTTGGCACATATTACTTCTTGCATTCATTATCACTTTATTTTTATGTAGTACTCCTTCTGATTATTTGGCAAGGTGCATTTCTTATAATAAGTATCCAACAAATAACTGTAAAAGGAATAAAAAAGAATGCCTCTACTGTGTTTCCATTACTATCCCAATGGAGCAAAGTTAGGCTAATATGTTTTTTAAAAATAGAAGTGATTGAGAAAACCCAAAGCAGATTAAATGTTCAAATAATATCTGAAATTCCGTCTTAGTACCAAGACTGTGTCTCTGTGAGGACAACAGTAAGTTCTGTTGGAGTGAAGGGGAAAATAAGACATTTGGGGGGCTAGCTGAGTCTGTGCCGGTAACCTGCCTTCTGACATACACCCTCGCTTGCCGATAAACGTACACCCTTTGCCGATAAACTCCATTCTTATCAAACTCCATTCTTATCCGTGATGCCTGTCCTGCCCTGCAGAACCTGTTTCCCGGAATACTCCCATTGTACAGAGACCATAAACCATGAACCATATACAATCCCCGAAGGGGCCGGTGCCAGTGCTGGCAAGCCTCTGGGTGTGATCTCACTTCCCCATTCCCAACTCACGGGGAAGCCTGATCCATATTTTGGGGACAAAGGAACTAAGAGTATAAAGGGAAAGCTTCGTCCATATCCATCACTCCGGATTTGGAGACTGACTCCCCTGAGTCATGGCACTAGTGCAATCTGCAATAAAGGCAACTTTTCTGAATATTCTCTGAGTGCCCGGCTGATTAATTCTCCTGCGCTGCCTGGCAGCTTATCTGTGTGGAGGCCCTGCAGTCACACTCACACAAGGCAAGCTGCCATACATCACCCACAGGCTATCATACAGGACTTGTTATTGTCCCATTTTACATAATTTTCCCTGATGATATTTATCTAATCAGTTTGCATTATTTCTGGAAAGTGATGCATTCCATGAATATAGATAGCATTTGCTGGTCTCTCATTTTTATGCACCAATATTTCAAGCATCTGGTAATGTGAACCATTATAGTCTTATCATGTCTTCATTTATTACTGTTTTAATTTACCTCTACATATGTTCTTGCAGTTGAAAATAATATATGTCCAAATTCTGAAATTTTATTGACAAAATATGTAATGTCTAGATTAAATCTTGAGAAATAACCCTGGGGTTTGATAAGTAGTGCCAGTGGGATAGAGAAATGTTTTAGGAGAAAGTGGTTACAAAAGCAGGCTTTGAATGAGGTGAATCTAGGAGTAAAAACAACCGTGTTTGCCCTAGCCAGTTTTGCTCAGTGGATAGAGTGTCGCCCTGCAGACTGAAGGGTCCCAGCTTCAATTTCTATTGAGGGCACATGTCCAGGTTGCAGCTCGATCCGCAGTGGGGGGCGTACAGGAGGCAGCTGATCAATGATTCTTTCTCGTCATTGATGTTTCAATCTCTCTCTCTTTCACCCTTCTTCTCTGAAATCAATAAAAATAAACAAAAAAGCAAAGGTTTTCTTCAGGAATAAGTGCTTTAGAAAGTCGCCGTAGTATCGTACAGAAGGTGTGCTTTGATGAGAGCAACACAGAGTATGAATCAGATATCTGTTGTGTTATAGTTGTGAGACTTTGGACAACTGAATCAACCTCATGGAGCTTTAGTTTCCTTATTGATAATGCAAGGATAACAGTAATTACTTCATTTAATTTTTGTGAGAATTAAATGGTAGAACAATGGAAAACATCTCGCATAGTGCCTATCATAAATTAGGCACTGAAACAAACAAACAAACAAACAAAATGTAAATCTAAGATAAAAGTAGGTACCAGAAAATTTGCAGCATTTCACGTTTCCCAATGTAAAGTAGATTAATTTTGGTTGATTCTCTCTCCGTCTCTCTCTCTCTCTCTCTCTCTCTCTCTCTCTCTCTCTCTCATCTCAAACTCCTGAATAATAATTCTACTAAAATATGGACTCAACTTTGAAAGAATAAACTGAGAAAAAAAAATGTTTATCTAAAAGCTGGCATGGCACAAGTTGAACCTCTCCCAGACCCGCAAATGGAGCAGGGTAAGGACCAGTGTGTTTGCTTTTGGTATGGCACAAAGTAATCCTGTTCCCAGAGGTCTCAAGAGTTCATTCCGAGCAGGTCTGTCACTAGTGATAAACAAAAAAACATGCTAAATAAGAGGGAACAGCTCTGGGAAGTCATCATCAGGACTGTATAAGGAATGAATTGTAAGCAGAGTTAATGCACCCATTAGAGGCTGTAAAGCCTGTAGAGACAGACGTGGGAAGTAACAACACTTGTTTTTCTTCCTCACATGTGCATCTTGGTAGCACTGACTTTAAAATCAGGCCTTCGTAAGATCTAAAAACAGCAAACCGGCAAAGAAGTACTTTATGAAGCTGTCTTTGATTAGAATTTTCCTATTGAAGGGTTACTATGAACGGTTCAGCAAGAACATGAAAGGCATTAACCTAACCTTCCATCTCTTTCTTATCAAAGCTTTTCACAGAAGAGCTTGGTTTAATCCTTTTTTCACGATGGTGAAAATGCAAACCTACAACTGCTGTCCAGGTGGGGAGAGGTCTGCTGAAGGTACTCATGCACCCAGAGACATACTTTGGGAGGTGAGTTCATTCCTCAAACTCTTTGTGTCTTCTGGATACTAGAAGTCATGGTTTCTGCCCTTGAGTAATAGGGGAAAAGATGAGACAGACATAGAAATATATGACCGGCACTACAAAGTGGTAAATGAAAATAGAGATATGCAAACAGGGAGGGATAGTTAGGCCAATTTGGAGATTCCAGGAAGGCTTTCTGAAGGATAAGATGTCTGACTGATTCACTGGAATGTGAGAAAGAGTTAGCTGGGTAAGGCTAAGTGAAAGGGGGCGCTTGGGGGCAGTAGCCTTCTAGGCAGAGGAATAGCTGTGTGAAACAATGAACTTGGATCATTATACTATGTACTAGTGGCCTGGTGCACAAAATTCATGCACATTAAAAGGGAATTAATTAGAGGAAATATTTTGATATTGCTATTTGTCCTTTCTCTATAATAGAAGTGTCAGAGATGAAAGAAAATTAGCAAAATATATATGAAAATCTTCCTCCTGTCAGAGTCTGGGGCACACCACGGGACCCAGAGTCAAGTCCCTGTCCACCCGCGTGCACCTTGAAATTGCGCGAGGCCCAGACCTGGCCGGCCCCACCCCCGTCAAGTCCCGCTGGGTGGGGGGGAGGAGCGCAGCTTCAGGTCCCCCAGCCTGGTGCTGGCCAGGGGGTGCAGCCTCAGGTACCCCATCAAGCCCCGCCGAGTGGGAGTTGCAACCTCAGGGTCCCCGTCAAGCCTTGCCGAGTAGGGGGCTCAGCCTCAGGTCCCCTGTCAAGTGCCATTGGGCAGGGGGCACAGCCTTGGGTCCCCTGGCCTGGTGCCAGTTGGGGGGCATAGCCTCAGGTCCCCCAGTCCAGTGCTGGGGCAGGAGGGCAGGGCCTGAGGTTCCCCGTCAAGCCCCACCAGGCGAGGGTGGGGGAATGAGGCGCAGCCTCAGGTCCCCTACCCCGGCCCAGCAACACACAGCCTCAGGTCACTGCTGATCGCTCGTTATGGCTCGTTACGGGAACCCCGCCTCCTCTGTGGGCACAGCCATCTTGTGATGGGGTGATGGAGTGAGGGTCAATTTGCATATTACCTCTTTATTATATAGGATAGTTGGGTGTTGAGAGGGTACAGCCCAAGGTAGGAATGTGCTAGAAAAGGGAATAGAGAAGCAGCTAGTGGCCATATCATAAAAGACGAGATGCTTAAATATCTTGATTTTTACCTTGTAAGAAATGGGAAATATTAAAAAGTTTTAAAGAAAGGAGTGCCATGGTCAAATTTCCATTTTAAATTCATCATGGTGATACCAATCTAGAAATTACTTATGAAGTACTAAAAGGGAGATCAATTAAGAAGCTATGGAATTGTCTGTGCCAAAGGTGCTAAAAATCTAAAAAGAAGAAAGAAGTGGAAATAGGGAAAAAGAATATAGGTTCAGTAAGAGAGGCAGCCCAATTTGAAAAAATTAGAGACCAAATGAACATAGCCATTCAATGAAAAAGTTTTAGAGGGAAGAACATGATTCAGCAGGTGCATATGATAAAGTCAGTTTTGAACACATTGAGACTGTAGTGCTTATGAGGGACTTCTACCAGCAAGCATTTGAATTACAACAGAAGTCCAAGCTGGAGATAAAACATTCCAAATCCTCAGCAAACACTTAATAGTCTAACATGAGAAAGAATTATATTACCTAAGGATTGCACATTCATTCACACACATGTTTATTTACTTAATGAACACTTAATGAGCACCTGATACACGGCAGGCACTCTTTCAGGCTCTGTAGTTGACGTAGTGCCCCACAAAGCTTGGATTCTATAACCTATATTGGGAAAAGCATTGTGCCAGGCAGTAGTATAGATGCAGGAAGAGAAGGCCTCATGGAGACTAAGAAAAGAAGAGAAGGACCAGGAGAAGCAGGCTCCTAGAAGTTAAGGAAAGAGAGATTCAAGAGAAAAGTGGTCAACATGTCACACATGGCAGAGATGTTCAGGACAATAAGACCTAAAGAGTGTTCATTGGATTTGGAAATATGGAAACGTGCTGACGGAAGCAGTTTTAATGGAGTGTAAGGTATAAACTAGACAGCAGTGTATTTAAGAGCTTAAAGAAAGTTGGAGATAGTGAATATAAACTGCATGTAAAGAGAGGTTTGGATGAGAAGCGAAAGAGATAGATAGGATGGAGGTGAGAAGGGGAAGGACATCTTGAAACTATCTTTTGCCCAATTTCTCATTTCCAGTGGTCTCTGGTCATCTTTACTTTGATACTCTGCCAATAATACAAACTCAACAACTAACCACAGCATCAGAAACCCCTATTTCTGAATAGGCCCTCACTATTCCTAGGTACCTTAACGTTAAGCTTGGCCTCCTTTGCTTTCCATCATTTTGACATCTTATTCTTGCAAGCCCTGCCTTTTCTTCACTTTCTAATGTGATTTCTCAACTACAGACCCTTCTTACCTGATCTGTTTTGCCAGCCTAACAATTTCTCTCCACTCTTATCTTTTTGCCTGGCACTCCATCCTACCCATATGCCAAAATAACATTGCTAAAATACATTTCTGTTCATGTTACTCCCCCGATCTAAAGGCCTTAGTGCCTTTTCTGTGCCAACCAAATTAAGTGGAAACCTATCAAGCTAGTATTCAAATTTCTCCACAATATGATTCTAATCAAGCTTCTCTGTCTTATATTCATTTCCCCAAAACATGTACCCTGAGATCCAGTCAAATTGGCCTGATCATTGTTTTCTAAGTTACATTTTTGTTCCCATTTTAGCCATGAATTCTCTTCCACCTTGTTCAAATTTTACCTATCCGTTAAATCCCCGTTCAGTTTTCTTTTTTATAATTTTTTGATCAGAATACCTACACTGCTTTTATCCTTTGAACCCTTATAATATTTTACCTATATGATGCTCTTTGTATTATAGATACTGTGTATTATGTTTACAATCTCTACTATATTTTAAGTTCTATGAGAGAAGAGAATACAGTTAATGTGCTTTCATTGTTAATATCTTGCATAAGACATGCAGTAGTTGTTTAATAAATTCTTACAAATGTAAGTCAACTCCCCCAAATATAAAAGCATACATTTTAGAGCTCAAAATGATCTTAGAGGTGACATGGTTGAACCATTTTATCTTATAGAGATGAAAGAATTGGGGCTAAGAAATATTAAGTGATCTGCCTGAGTCACATGACTGGTCAGCAACAACTCTCATCTCCTGACTCTCAGTCCAGACCTCTTTCCATTTCACGACAGCATCTGTTTGGGAAGCTTGAGTTGAGCCATCATCCTTGTCACCATTGTCCCTGACGCTGGCATCATCATTAGTGTTAAAGACATAGACTTCTTTCTAGTCTCACAAGTTTGTGAGTTCACAACCTAAGGTACTAGTAAGTAAAAACCGGGAGAAGGCTTGAGCTGCCCACCCAACTTACCAGACGAAAGAGAGAAATGGTGTTCTCAGTGATGTTGTAGTGAGCCAGAACCTCAGGATCAGTGCTGATTCCAAATGACACGTCTTGGAATTTTTGCACCACACCATGGAAGACGGGCACTGCTGGTATTTCTAAATCCTAAAAGCAAGGAGAAATGACAGAGGTCATTTTGGAGGAGAGAGACATGGAAACAGAACATGCAATTGAAATGTGCTCATCTAACTAGAAATCAGAGACTTGACTTAGAGTCTGAGCTGTGTGGGTTAATTGATAGCTACAAAATTGTGGCTAAGCCTGGGACTCCTGCCTGGTCTTACCATAGAACTTGCAGTTTATTAGTAGCTGAGAGGGGCTTCAAAATCACAGGGCCCTGCAAAAGTGGGCAGCATTGTCATTGATATACCTGAGAAGGCAAATGTCTTAGGAACAATTGGTGGAAGCAAAAAGAAATTCAAAAATAAGAAAGTGTTATGAGCCCTAACCGGTTTGGCTCAGTGGATAGAGCGTCAGCCTGCGGACTGAAGGGTCCCAGGTTTGATTCTGGTCAAGGGCATGTACCTTGGTTGCAGGCACATCCCCAGTAGGGGGTGTGCAGGAGGCAGCTGATCGATGTTTCTAACTCTCTATCCCTCTCCTTTCCTCTCTGTAAAAAAATCAATAAAATATATATTTTTTAAAAGAAAGTGTTATGAAAAGGGCCAAAAATAAAAAATAAATATGGAAGCTTAAAATTTTGTTAACAAAGGTCAGTGCAGGTTGTGAAAGAATAGTCCTCCTTCTACTGTGTGCAAGCCCGAGGTATTGCCCATGAAAGATACTGTTTATGCGTTGCTCCAACCCAGGATCCCAGGCCTGCAGGAGGGGGCAGGGAAGCCACTTGAGTCGAGTCCAGTCTTACTACAGCAAGCTGACACCATTTTCCCTGCTGTCACAGGAACATTGCCCACAACAGCTCCAAGTAATAAACAGTGAACATATTCTTCCCTGACATCTCTCTGGTCTGAAGGAGATGGGCAAAGAGAAAAGAAAATGGCTAGCCTTGCATCCGGGGTCAAGCAAAGGGGGCTGGCACCCTGCTCATCTGAAAGGATGCGTGGAGTTCTTTGAGGCTGTGAACAATTGTTAATCTAGACTTCCCCTTAAAATGCAATTGCTCACAGATCAAATGACGGCACCTGGTGGCTGTCTAAGTTATTGCACACTTCTCCAGTTCCACTTTTTTTGCCCCTCCCTGCCTTTCCCAGGGTGGCTGCTTTTGCCTACAGCTCAGAGCTCTCATCACTGAAAAATGTGCTCCCTTTTTATCATCGCCTCTCCCCTCCCCGCCAACCCCATACATCTCCTCACAGCTATTTCCAGCTGTGTACACAGAATCCACAGGGTGATGATGAGTTGGAATTAATGAGTGAAAACTGACAACAAGGTCTGCAGTGAGAGAGCAGGGGGCTTGATCAGCTGTGAGAATCACCAGATGTTACCTCCAGAGAAAGATAAAAATACTGGAACGATGCTCTCTCATTTATGGCTGCTTTCATTAGCCAGGCAGCCAATCTGAAAGACCGAGGCTAACACCTTCGATGTATAACATGTCATCCTTCTTCGACATTTCAGAGCAAACAAAGATATAGAAGAAGGAGGGACTACCTATTTGGTAAGGAGTTAGACGAAAGTCACTATTGACTCGTGCATTGCCCGGATGGTAGAAGTTGGGTTTACTCTGCCCCTGACTCAGCAATCAGATACTGACGTAGGTTTCAAAGCACCCATAGATGAGGAGACCCGGAGTCTCCTTCGCAGTCTCAGAACTTTTGAGAAAGACATAATTCAGAGACTGGACATGCCTAAAAATGGAGAGTTCTTGAATGAAAATGCTGAAAGCAAACTCTGAGCCCCATTGGCTTCTAAGGTAGCGCCGCCTGCCAGCCGGTGGCGGTCATGGCTCCTTTGAGGCCCGGCATTCCTGCCTCTTGGGGGGTTGAAAGCAAACTCTGAGCCCCATTGGCTTCTAAGGTAGTGCCGCCTGGCCAGCCGGTGGCGGTCATGGCTCCTTTGAGGACCGGCATTCCTGCCTCTTGGGGGGCGTAACAAGCAGGGTATCTGACAAACCTGGAAGAAGCCTATGACAGCCACCTCAGCAGCAGCAATGAATTCCATGGCAGCTGGGACACCCGTGAGCCGCACAGGTTCCTGGGGAGCACTGGAGCCATCTAGACACGCACACAGAGAAGCAGAAGGTGTTAGGGTGATGACACCCTAAGAGAAGTAGCAGCTCTAATTAATAGGGGCATCTACCCTGTTTCTTTCCACACTCAGGCAAGGAGCGCTAGGGGTGCAATGATTATTCCAAAGCTTCATTTTTTTTAGCCAACATATGGAGGGTGACCCCACCTTGTGGCCACTCTCTGAAGGATAATGCCAGACTTCTCTCTTCTCCACCAGGCAACACAGCCATTTCCTGGGGGAATATTCTAGGTTTGGAGGAAAAGTACTCAGAGTATGACTCTGTTCCCTTTCCTTCTCCTAACAACACTTTCGCCCTCTGGTCACCCAAGCGCCGTTTGCTTTTCTTTGTTTACCTGAGGATTCTTGAATTTCTGCAGCAACATCTGGGGACAGCTTGCACGTGAAGAGAAATAACAGAAACAGGCATCTGGGTGGTGTCGCTTCCATTCTTCTTCTTCTGCTCCTGATCCAACCCCTGGACTTTGTGTTTTGGGACACGGACTCAGGGCAGCCTACTCTGTACTTCGTGGGCTGTGGTGTTCTTAGAGCTTTGGGAACCTTGCAGCTGGCTCTAGGGGGACCTTCAACTTCTGAGATAAAAGACCGAGGTTAGTGACAGGACCTCTGCACAAAACCAACCAGAAGAAAGTCAATTCATTTAAATAAGAAAACAATGTTCTATGCCAGGTATTGACCTAAGCTCTAGGGATACAAAGGTAACTATGATCTGATCTAGCCTCTCCCAGCTTAGATTGTTAATGTGAGAAATGGACAAATAAACATCATTTAAATATAAAATGAAAAGTGAAAAAAAAAAGAGGAACCCATAGAGCACTGTGAGAGGTCAGACGAAGGATGTTTAGGACAGTGGTGGGGTTAGCGAAGGCTTTTTTCCCTGCAGGGAATGCCCAACCAGAGGCCTGAGTAAGTAATTTTGCCAGACAACAAAGATGGAACCTGGGTTTCATGTAATGAGACAAAGCCCAGCGATGCAAATGTAATGTGAGAGAGAATTATTAGTGATTGAGTATTCCGAAGGGAAGGAAATGATCATTATGGGCAGAAAGGTATGCTGGGACCAGATCACAGAGGGGCTTATGAACGAAGCCTAGGAGCTTCAATTTTATTTGTAGGTGATGAGAATCCATGGAAAGATCTTAAACAGGAGAGAAACAGTGTCTGATTGGGGCCAAGATGACTGTGGAACTCCAAGAGACCCCATAGGCAGTGGGAGACATAGGTCTCAAGATCAGAAAAAAACAAAAACTGTCATAGGATAATACCATCAAATAAAACAAATTGTGAATTTCTTCTGTTCATATTTTGAAGGTTCATTGCCCATTGCAGGAACAGGGGACCCAAAGTGTTCCCAGGGATGTAAATGCCTCCTCTACTATGTCCTGCCCCACCCCCTCCCAGGAACCATCCAGTTACCATATTTGTTCAAACGAGGAAAGCAAGGAAATGAGAGTCTCAGTCAGGTCATACAATTGCTTTATTCTCACTCTCTTGTGCTGGTTAAGTGTCTCCCAGGAAAGAAGAACCCACATGGCAGGGAATGTGGCTAGGGACGTTCACTGAGCCAG
This sequence comes from Myotis brandtii, assembly GCF_000412655.1. Lineage (NCBI taxonomy): Eukaryota > Metazoa > Chordata > Mammalia > Chiroptera > Vespertilionidae > Myotis > Myotis brandtii. The sequence continues at coordinate 4,044,881 of NW_005358943.1, read as the reverse complement.
CAGCAACCACAGAACAATCCAGGGGTGGGAATGAGCACTGGAACCCAAGGCAGAAGGGTTGTTAGTGATTCCTGGCCTCTCACTCCTCAAATGGGAATAAGAGAAGAAATATTTCATGACTGTGCATTGAGGAACAGAACTTTGAAGATCTGGCCATGATGGGGGATCAGAGTGGGCAGGATTGAAGCCTGGGTTTTAAGCGTCCAGTGTTAGGGATCACTCTAAGAGAGAGAGCGGGAGAAGATGCGTCAACAAGAGGATGTGAGGGGTGTTGGGGAAGGGGCCCAGCTGTGATGAGGGGGGAGGACAGGGCGGTGAACACGATGTAGAGGGTTCTTCCAGGTGGCAGGGCAGGGACAGGGATGGGCAGATGTGCTCATTCTGTCCACTCCTTCTTAATGGACAGGTTCCACTCCCAGGTGAGGTGGTCGTGCTTGTCGTCATCGGTGAAGAAGGACTTGTTGTGGTAGGTGCCTCTGGCCAGCATGCCTTTGGGAGCCTCCTCAATCGGAGTCAGGAACTCATACTCTTCTGGCCGAGGCCCGTAGCTGCCAACCATAAATGTGGCTTTATCCACTGGGAAGAAAGGGAAGTTCGTTAGGGCAAGAGTCTGAGAGAGAAAAACAAACACTGCGGACTGGAGAAGTTGGAGCACTGCTTACCGGGATCAAAGCCAAGAGCAATGGTGTCCAAGCTTGGCTACACATCAGGTTTACCTGGGCACCTTTTTTGTTTTTTTTCTTAAAAAAATATTTTTTATTTGAGTGCCTTTTAATACTACAGTTTCCTTTGACCCAAAGACTATGGTTCAGTAACCTGCTGTGGGTCCCTAGAATCAGTGTTTTTTAAAAATAGCTGATCCCGAGTATCAGAAAAATTGCGGGATCAGTGCCCTAAATCAATGGAGATGAAGAATGTTTTTATGGAGATGTAGCAGATTATACCATAAAAAAGTCCCAGGTAGTCAAAAAGTATAAAATCCCACTGATGAGGTAAGTAAGTCCTGGGAATGTAATGTACAGCCTGGTGACTATCCTTAATAATATCATACTGTATGTTTGAAAGTTGCTAAGAGAGTAGATCTTAAGAAGATCTCATCACAAGAAAAAAAAATGTTACTTTGTGTGTTGATGGATGTTAACTAAACTTATTATGGTAATCATTTTATAATATATACATATATCAAGTCATTATGTTGCACAAGTAAAACTAATACAATGTTATATGTCAATTATATCTCAACCAAAAAAATTCAAACTAGTTGAGACCTGAATTCTTTTCTAAGTCATAATATTTTGGGCCTCCATTTCTTTTTTATATAATGAACTTCAAGGATCTTTTATCTACAGACTATCATTTAATAAACACATCAATTGGGGCAGATAAAGTAACAGCTGGTGACCAGAATGAACAGAAATCATGGATAGAATAATTTGAATGCAAGAGGAAAATCAATAATTTGATTAAAAAAAGTAAGAACTAGTTTTCTTATCCATTTAGGTACCCTATGTCTTTTGATTGGAGCATTTAATCCATTTACATTTAAGGTTATTATTGATAGGTATTTATTTATTGCCATTTTTATTCTTTATGCTTATTACAGCAGTCCCTTTAATATTTCTTGGATGGGAGCAATTAGAGGGAGGTCAATGGAGGGGAAAAAGGGGACATCTGTAATGCTTTCAACAGTAAAGATAAATTTTTAAGAAAGTAAGAATTGGGACAAATGGTGCAAATAGCTAACCAACATTATTAATAGGTAAATAACTGGAATGTATATTAAGAATAAGTAGGGAATTAGAAAGTGTAAATACAGGTAGGTAGGTAGGCAGGCACTCTTTAGTTAGCTGTTAAGTGTTGTGAATAAGTCTGAAGGAACAGCTACAGGCGCATCCTAGCCCTCTCCCCTCAGTGAGGCAACATAGTCTCCATGCCCAAAAGAAAATGAGAAACTGAACTCTATTTTTCATGAGACTAGGTATTGGAAAGACCAATTAAAATCTTTCAGGTCAACAGTCTTCTGTGGGATCTGAGTAACGGAGTGTTTCTCTATGCAAATTTAACAGACAATTCCTCCCTCTCCCTTGTTTATCGACTTGGTGGAATGGATGCATTACTGTTTCACACCTCTGTGGGAAGAGAGCCCCTAAAGTAGAAAAGGACTGTCAGTGTTCCCATCAGGTTTTCACTCTTCATTTCCCCCTGCCCATACTCATGGAAGAGACCTGAAACCAGGTTCCCAAGGCATGTACAGTTTAGGTACAACTTGTCAAGAATGGCTGCTGATTAAGTAATGCTATATTAGTTGTTTTGATTAGACAGCTTTTCTCAATTCCAGAAAGCATTTTTTTTTCTTCTTTTGTTTAGGAAATTAAGCATTGCCCTCCCCTCTCCCCCAACCTCATCCCTCCACCACTCCACCAACTCTCATTCCCATTAAACACAAAATGCCAGTGGATAGGTCTTTCCTGTTTTGGATTTCTCTGACACTCAGGTTTTATACCTGTAAACTGATTTATTTATTTTTTTATTTACTTTTTACTTTTGAGAGTACTTTTATGTACTTCATTTTATTCAATCTTATCTTGGTTACTCTTTTCATTTATGAGCAATAAAGTTGAATTCCAGAAGCTGAATGCCGAAGGTGAGTGGCTGACTCATCTAAACTATGTCTCCTGAAGGTAGGTCTTGCCATTAACATCTAGGTCAAAGGTATATGTGTGCCTTTGCCTAGGGTGAGAGTCCACGGCTTTTTATCAGATTCTGAAATGAGTCCATGCCTAAAACTTGCTAATAACCAGAACTTTAAGTATCAGTGAGAAGCAGATTTGGGGACAGTGTAAAGTATAGGTCACTTACCTTTCACCCCAGTCCGGTAGGTGTGCTGAACATATTTCAGGCCTGACACAATATCTCTGTTCACCTGTAGGTGGGAAGGACCCAAGCAATTCAGATTAAAGGGGCTCTTTCATTTTCCTCATTATCTAGCCTGATCCTACCTAGCTGTCTTCTCTGAGCATAAGAAGACTGAAGATTGAGTTCAGAGTAAGGGTTATTATTATCATTTAGTGCAGTGATGGCGAACCTATGACACGCTTGTCAGAGGTGACACGCAAACTCATTTTTTTGGTTGATTTTTCTTTGTTAAATGGCATTTAAATATATAAAATAAATATCAAAAATATAAGTCTTTGTTTTACTATGGTTACAAATATCAAAAAATTTCTATATGTGACACGGCACCAGAGTTAAGTTAGGGTTTTTCAAAATGCTGACACGCCGAGCTCAAAAGGTTCGCCATCACTGATTTAGTGTGATGGTGTGGCAGAGTTGAAGAGAGGCGTTCACAAGACTCAATGTTGCCAATCTGGTTTTAATCATTGAAGACTGTGATTTTGGGGTTTGTGAAGGGGAGTGGTTAATTAAGACACCATCTCAATATTCTTCATTACACTTCTCCTTCCTCAATGGTCCGAAGAATGGTCTTGAGCTCCCTCTCCCTGATTCTACTAGCCAGAAGAACGTCCTTGTCTTAGGAAAGGTTACAATGCTACCAATGGAAAATATTGTGTAAATATCTGAAAATCCCAACCTGAGAAATGATCCACTTAGCCCATGAAAACCAAACAACAAGGAGAAAAGCTGTAATGGAAAATCAAGTCTAGGGGGTGGTTGTTCCTGTAATGTAGGTATAACTCGAGGTCTTGAGCTGAAAAGATGGGCCACAGGAAAGCATCCTCCCTATAGATAAATAATGGGTAAAAGCCACTGGTGTCTGGCAAGTATTTTGGATGTCTGTCATTTTCAGACGTTGTCTGAGGTGGTGATACTTTCCCAAGCCTTTCAAAGAAAATTCACTAAGGCAGAATGAAAATATAAACAGTCCAAGTACTTTGTTTTTCCATTAGTCATTTTACCTCGGACTGAACTGGGTTGTCTCTTAATTTTATATGGTGATCATGTTTATACAAACAAATTAAATTGGTCATTGAGTCATTGGCTGGAGGGCTTGGTTAATTGTTCATCGATATGAAGAATGTAAGCATTTTTTTTGTAACTTTTTAAAAAATTTTATTGTTTTATTGCTTAAAGTATTACATATGTCTCCTTTTTTTCCCCGCCCTTGACAATCCCCTGGCCTCCCCTACCCCACAGTGTCTTATGTCCATTGGTTATGCTTATATGCATGCATACAAGTCCTTCGGTTGATCTCTTACCCAAGAATGTAAGCATTTTTGAGTAATTTCTTCCCAACAATAAGTATGGCTCCCTTTTTGTTTTGGACAGAATAATGAAATCAATATCTCAGTGCTTCATTGTTTGTAATGAGGTAGCATTGCAGTGAACACTGCCAGCTTAGGTTCTAGACTGTCACTCAGTAAAATCTGTCGTATAAATCTATCAAAAGCAGATAAAATGAAAACATGCTGAAGAAATTGTGATATAACAAAACCCAACCTTTCTACTGACTCTGACTCCCCCATGTGGCTCATAGGAATAGGGAAAATGAATGGATCTTTCTAGAAGCCTCTAAGCTGGTCCCTTAGGCCTCATGAGAAATTGGTCTGGTGGAAATAAGACCTAAAATCAGGAATGATGGTGGCATAGGAATAAGGACTTCAAAACAAAGAGTTTCATATTTTTCTACTGCTTCATAAAATGTCCATTTTAATGTTTGTTATGGATAAAAAATATAAATATTCCTGGTATTCTCTTCTGCCTGGACGCCCTTCCCCATGTCTCTCCACACCAGGACCAAGAAGCCTTCGGGATGAGAATGGAAGTGAGAGCTGTGGAAGTCAGACACACTACCATTTCCTTAAGAGACAGAAGAAAGAAAAGCAGAAACTAAAAGAACCATCACAGGCCAAATTTTGGAAGAGTGTTGTAAAATTTAGGGGGAGAAAGAGACACCGAGAGCAACTAAGAGACATAAAAAAAGAGGGTTTCAGGATATGTTGCTGGTGTTATACATGCAAACTTTGTTGGACAGTCTTCAAGAGACATCAGCATAGAATTAAATTGCTTTTTATTTTTATTTTTAATTTATTTATTTTTTATTTTTTTGTTAATCCTCACCTGAGGATAATTTTTTTCCATTGATTTTTAGGGAGAATGAAAGGGAGAGGGACAGACAGAGAGAAACATCAATGTGAGAGAAACACATGGATTGGTTGACTCCTGCATGAGCCCCAACCAGGGCCAGGGCAGGGGAGGAGCCTGCAACCAAGGTACCTGCCCTTTAGCAGAATCGTACTCAGGACCCTTTGGTCCACAGGCCAACGCTCTATTCACTGAGCCAAACCAGCTAGGGCTTAAATTGCTTTTCAATTATTTTTTCATTTTGAACTGGTGTTCCTTATAACTGGAGCTCCATGCTGGAATGGCCACAGGGTGGTTCAACTTCATGGGGGTTGCCTCTAGAGACAAGGCCACACTCCTGAGGTGGATGGGAGTTGAGACTCCCCTTTTGTGTCCTCCTCCTCCATCACCTTAATCTGTAGCCCTGACTACTGAGGCCCCCACCACCGGTTTCCCCCTCGGTCTCCCCACAGAGCAGAAGCACATGTTCCACACCTTTCTTTCTCATCTCATTCACATCACCATTTACCTGTCATGATTCATTTCATGTGATAAAAACTAGCTTACTAAATTGACAGATTAAGGCAGTAGTGGTAATGATTAAAAATTGGATTGCCCAGTTATTGTTGCTCAGTGGTTGAGCATCGACCTATGAACCAGAAGGTCACAGTTCAATTCCAAGTCAGGGCACATGCCCGGGTTGCGGGCTTGATCCCCAGTGTGGGGCGTGCAGGAGGCAGCCGATCAATGGTTCTCTCATCATTGATATTTCTATCTCCTTCTCCCTCTCCCTCTCCCTTCCTTTCTGAAATCAATTTAAAATATATATATATTTTTAAAAAAATTGGACTACTGTGTAACCTATTCTAGGCACATTGAGATACAATGCCTTACCAAACTCTCAGGTGCGTTAGTAATAAATAGTACTACAGGAAACCAGGGAGTGAACTGTAGCTCAGTGCCTATTATAGAGTAAGCATTAACAAATATTTTCAGAATGAAACTATTTTGAGGCATATTTGTATGTGGTGGAGAGTGATTGTTCATGGGCCCCAAGTTACACGCTGCACCCAAGAGGAAGAAGGGCCTGGTGTGCAAATAAAGAAGGAGGTGGGGCTTTCCTTGGTGGAGCCCAGGCCCTGGAGAGTATGACTGGGTGAGAATGAGGGCAACCAAGGCAAATATAAGCAACTGAGAGCAAACAATGAATTTCTGACTTATTTGTTTTCAAAGTCAAGGTTATTTTTCTCCTTGATTTGGCTGCTCACTGGGACATGTACCTATTCATTATATATCAGTTTATCTCCTATTTAGTTTTGTGCTTATCTGCTCCATAACTAAATTGTAATTTCCAGTTACTTATCAGGGCCCCTGGCTTTATATAATTATTGAACAATTAGAGCTGTTCTATTTTCTTTTCCTATTAATTAATTAATTCACCTATCTCTCAATAAATATTCACTAAATATCTACCATTTACAAAGTTTTTTGTGAATGGTTGGAAAGGAGGGATATAAAATCTCTCCCTATCTCAAGGTGCTTAGGCAGTATAGGGGAGAAATGACATACATGGTACAATACAAAGCAGTGTGTGTCTTATGGATGGGAGTATTAGGAGTTCACAGAGAGAGGCTTAGTAATCAATGAAGGAGATTCTGGTTGGGAAAAGGCAGGAGGAAAGGGTGGGTCTCAATGGGTGGAGCCCAGAGTTGGGGAGAAGAAAATCTATCTCCAGGGGAAAAAAAGAAAACACAAAGTTTGCCAACATGATAATGCAAGAAATTTGATTTTTTTCTTTCTTTGATTATAGGAAGGATTTAAACTTTGTCAAACATGTAGGGCAAGATACTTACTTTGAAGCAAATTTTCACTCTGTATTCAACACCTTCCTTTAGCACAAAAGTTTCTTTTTTGAGGGCTTGGAGGTCCCCTGTAGAAGTGGATTTAGAAAGAGTTTATTCTCCTCAGAAGGAGGTACAAAAGTAGATGAAGTTCAAGCTCCAGAGCTATTTGCTGGGCCCATCAGAGCATCATGGTCTACTTGGCCCTCACCTCTAAGGATATTTGAGATTAGTGGCTGGGCAAACGCACACTTGAAATGCCTGAAATCTTACAGGCAGATATGAAAGAAATGTGTTTTAGTTTGACAACAACCCTGAGAAGATACAAAGCATTACCAGTAATGAGTTATGTACAAAAATGTCTTTTATAATTGTTCAATAATAGAAAACAAGTTTTAATCAACCACCCTAGAGGACAGACTGGACTATCTCTCTAGTCTCTCTATTGAACATGACATTGCATACACGTGACCAAACAAAAAAAAAAGATGAAAGAATTAAAGAATATACCCCTACACCTCAAATAAAAAAATATAGGAAAAGTATTGTATAAGAATACCAGCTACTTATATTTTTAAAGATTTGGTCATGTTTGTGGCATTTTCTAGCTTTTAAAAATGTGCTTGTTTTGATTCCTTTCTATCATTCCAAATACATGTTTGCTTTTGTACTTAATTTTGCATTTGCAGTTGCAATTTCATGTTAGTTTTCCTAAGGAGATCACTTAAGTCATAAAAGCTTTGGGCTCCATAAAACTGGGATCTGCCCTTAATCCCTGCACCCTGGTCAGAAGATAATCATTGTCTGTACTTCTCCCGATGTGGACCTGTATCCTTGGACACTGAGGAGTGAACGTGTGTGTGTTTTGCACTGCTCTGTGCACATGCGTCATGCACAGGCTGGTACCAGCACCCTATATATATCTACGATTCACCTCAGTAGCTTCTTGGTGACAGAAAACCAAATTTGGGTTTCCTGGTGCTGGGAACAGGGACAGGGACCAACTCTTCCCTGTAATAACATCAAGCAAGACCTTTTAAAAAAAAAGAACAAGTTTCCTTCACACTCATTCAGGCCTTATCTTACAAAATGAATGTTGTATCTGGTCACATTACACAATTGCACACAGGAAGAGGCCCAAGTCCCAGAGAGAGAGAGAGAGAGAGAGAACACAAGTGTCTCTCCTGGAGAGATGCTAGACCGTGGGGGTAGTTGAATTTGTGTGTCTGCTCTAACGATTTCAGTTGAAGAGGAAGTATCTTCTCAGCCTCTGATTTCCTCTCTCTGACAAGCCCATATAAGGCAAAGAGTGGGTATGCTCTGTGAGAGGGGAACTACTTGCTGCTAAGTCTCTGTTCCAGAGCCATGCATTGCTCTCTCTCAAGGGTTCACTTTTTAAATCTGGTGATACTTTTTTTCTTTTCATTAAAGACCTGCCTTTACTCGTCCAACCTCCTAGCTCTGTGGCCCTTTCCTTATTTCTCTCAGATCTCCACTTCCCACCCCCTCCCCCACCCCCACCTAATATCCGCCTTCCCAGCCTCTCCTCTGCTCAAGACTTAAGTCTCGGGAAAGGCCTTGACCTTGGTTTACAGTAAAGTGAAAGAAAATAACATCTTAATTTGTACATATTTTTGAGGGGTTGGGGAGTTGCTTATTTAAAAGAATCAGAGCTTTAAGTTAAAATAATATATATTTGGCAGTGGAATTCCTAGCATTATTCAGGAGGCCTTAGATTGCTTCTTGCTTTCAGGCTATAATTGCTGCTATAAGATCAATATTGTCTCTGATGTTTAGATTGTGTAAATATTACAATTTCAGAAGCATACAGCTTCTTAATGTTTCCATCTTTTTAGTAATTTCCATAGGAATTCTGCCATCATGTGCAGATAAAAATCTGAAGTAAATCTGACCCAAGTAAATATATTGAGTACCTATGCCTGCACTCTCTTCAATTAGAGACAGAGGTTGGCTGTCACGAAGCATGGTCAATACTGCGTTCCCCGAGAGCAGGGGTTTGTGAACTGGTCCCAGAACATGTATCTCAGGGGTTCACCTTACAAGTTTCCCTTTTCTGGGATAGGGGACAAAGAGCAAGTTTTTCCAGTGATTTCATTAGCTCCCTTTGAACAGCACAGATGTGTCCACTTACCAGTGAGGTCCATGGTGATTGGTCCTGGAGCACTCTCACAAACCAGGGTAAGGCGGGTGACAGTGACATTGGGGGCTTTGGGGTCTGCAGGATTCAAAAGGAAATGTAAGCATAAGGAAGAGACATGTATCTGTGTGTGTGTGCGCATATGTGATTGTGTTGTGTGTGTGTGTGTGTGTGTGTGTGTGTGTGCATGCATTTCAAGTAGGAGAGGAAGAATATAAAAAGAAAGGTGAGAACTTGATCTGAAGTAGAAATAGAAGTGTATATGGTAGGCTTACCATGCTTCATCACAATGGCCTTATAAATTACATTGATGTTATTCTCTGCTTTGGGCACTTGTAGGTCCTAATTATAAACAGCCAATATTTTCTGAGTGATTGTGGGTGAGGTACTCTGCTAGTTGGGCACTGTTCATGCATATCTTTGGGCCATGTCTTAGTCTGCTGCAGCGTATGTGGAAGTGATGGATGGTTAGGTAAGGAGTATGAATGAGAATGAGAAGACAGAGAAAACTGTGAGAATGGAGAGAATACAATTCTAAATGGTAAACTGAAATTCTTTCTAAATCCTCCCCATGTGTTATCTTTTCTTGTTTCAATGCTAACTTGCAACTCTTCTCCAAAGAAGACTTAATTATACAGTTCATCACTTTATTCACATGTAGATCGTGATTCATTCATTTCACCCTGGAGGCACTTGGTACGCTTTCCTTTGCCCTGCTGCTGAGTAGCTGAAATGTATGTCTTCTCTGGGACCCTCCACCTGACCCTCAACCCCATACACACACCTACTACCACAGGGCCATCCCCTAGGAGCGTTTTCTTGTACTTAGTTAGACTTTCGTCATCTTTGTCCATCTCCTGCAGCTCTTGTAGGGACTTCTGAGGTGGAGGCTTATAATTGAGCTTCCCGTCCAGGTCATCCTCCTCCTCCTCCAGTTGTGGTTCTGGTGCCTTTTCAGTCATTTTGATCTATTTCAGAGAGAGAGAGAATGATAGTCCATTAGCCAAAGTCAGTGGATCTGAACATTTGTGAGGGTGCAGTTAGCATTATCTTTGCCCTAATGGACTTCCATAGTTGTGATTTTCCCCTAATTTCACCTCATTACATTTCATGAATTATGAATATAATGCATTCCAGTCTTTTCCCTGCCAAGCCTGAATTTGTTGGTATTATAATGAGTACCCCTATTCACTGAATTAAACAGACAAAAGAAAAGTTCGTTTGTGAATTATGTGCTACAAGTGAAGCAACATAGCACAAGCAGGTCTGAATAATGAGCCAATAGCATCTGTTTGAACAGTTATAGAAATTATCACAGTCCTTCAAATCCAGCTAGCCTTGCTAGTGTCGAAGCTCTCAGCATGTACAATCCTGCATATGATGGTTTCCTGAGACAGGTGGAGAGCTTGCCAAAGGAAGTTGGCTTCTTTCCATTAACTGACTCTTCCCCGAACTCCTGCAAAACCTCAAAGGTAACTCATGAGAAATTGTAGGCCCCACATGATACCTGCCTGAGGTGTCTGAGTGGTTTCCACTCAACACAGCTAATAATTTCTTGAGCAGGTATTAGGCTCTATGTTTCTCTTGAATATTCAATAACACTTGACTACTTCAGGCATTTTATGAACATTCATCAGTTGATTTACTAGGTTCTATATCTAAAGATCTTCTGTTCTTCTGAAATGACACAAAATAGCAAAGGACTCTAAATTTTTCTAGACAAAACTGCAGCTATGACTTTTGTATCCCTCCACTGACCTCCCTTTTCTGGACCCACTTCCCCTTTAGTACCTCCCACCCCTCCCCAGATTTCCAGTGACCTTATGCTCCAAGACCTCTCCTGAGCATACCCTGGAGTCTGTCTTCTTCCATCATCATCTACATTTACTCATTTTGTGTTAAAAACAGGAGGACAGATCTAATAAAAGTATTCATGCTTAAGTGTTAATGACTGGATAACAGGCTTAAAATTTATTCCTCTTAAGGCAGGTATAGTCAGAGCTTCCAGAGCTGAAATGAATTTTAGAGATGACATATTCCAACCCTTCATTTAATCATTGAGAAAGTTGAATCCAAGAAGGTAAAAGAATTGCCCAAGTTCACATGGGTGGATGAGATGCAGTGTCCTCATAGAGAGGGAAAAAGTCTACTGGAAGAATTTCAGGCTCCATGACGGGCCCAGTGGCTGGAGCTGTTTGGGCAAACAGATCATTTTCTGATTTCTATCAGTTCTACCCTGAGGGTAACTCCTTCTCTGCCTGTGGGTAAAGGTGTCATTGCTCCAAAATGGTGCAAAGTAAGACAATACCTGTCACCTCTCACCCTGAGTGACTCTGCAAACTCCTGTAAGGTGCCCTGACAGTAAAGTTCTCTGGCCAAAATCAGTTGTGGTTTTTAGTTTCAAGGTCACTATCCTTGGCAACAGGAAGATAAATAATTTGGAAATAAAGCCCCCCAAAAAAGTAACTTTAAAAGAAAAAAAGAAAGAAAATGGTATCTCTTGGCTCACTGATTCTCTTCCAGTAAAATAACAAGTCAAACACGATGAGCTTGATCAACTCTGCAAACAGTATCGCAATGCCCGGGTCCACTTCCTGTACAGGAAGGAAACCCGTAGGCCTGTTCCTATGGCAACTTTTGCCTCGGCTGAAGAGCCAGCACCACTCAAAGCTGAGCTTCTAGAGAACAGCACAATAAACACAGTGACCAACTCAGCTCATGTTCCAAACAACACTTAGGGAAAATGAATGGACTGGTTGGAAAAACAATGAAGGATGCAGTGGATAGAGGTTGTAGGTTGTGGATAGTTTAAGGACAATCATTAAGGGGCAGATGAAGAGCAACTCAGAAGAGACCAATCAGATGAGACATGTTCTCTTCTTCTGACCCAGAAGCCTGGCCAGATCCCCACGGTGGTGGTCACATAACAAACCTGTGGATGAAACATCTGCAGAAGACAGCATCTCAGCCCCCATTGACAGGCCTTTCTGGAATATGTTGTTTGCTTCTAACAAGTCATCTACTTGAAGCCTTAACTATTAGACTTCCCACCCAGCCTCTAACTAGCTCAAGGCTATCTCAATAACCTATAGGGAATTGTAATTCTATACCCTAGAATCTCAATTTTGAAATGAGAATAGGAGAGAGAGTGAGAGGAGCAGAGAGATGGAGACAGAGAAAAACCTGGTCTGGGACAGGAACTGCTAACCTCTAACAGTATGATGATCATTGACAAGTCAATCTATCTGTCATCTAGATCTTGATCTTCTCATTAGTAAATATGAGACTTATATCAATTCTATAAAAATGAGACACCGATTTATTTAAAGACATAGAAGAGCAGAGGATAATGTGGGGTTACTGTATGAATATGTTGTAGTCAAAAGGAGGACATTCAGGACCACACAAAAATAATTTGGTTTAATTATATAGCATAGGAAAAAGAGATAATCCAAAACCAGCTCTCTCTGGTAAGCTGATTAGAAAAAGATGAAAATATCTTACTATAGCAAATAACAAACTGGAGAAGTAGTTCTCAGGAAAAGCCCCTTTGAAGCAAAATTAAAGTCAGAAAAAATTGGTGAGCACCTACTGTTTGCAAGACACTGTTTTAACACATACCAATGCTGAAGTTACTCTTCAAAGTGAAGAAGGAACCCTAGGCAGTTTGCTCAATGGTTAGAGCCTTGGCCTGTGGACTAAGTGGTCCCAGGTTCGATTCTGGTCAAGGGCACACTTATACCAATGCTGAAGTTACTCTTCAAAGTGAAGAAGGAGCCCTAGGCGGTTTTGCTCAATGGTTAGAGCATTGGCCTGTGGACTAAATGGTCCCAGGTTCGATTCTGGTCAAGGGCACACTTGATCCCCAGTGGAGGGCATGCAGGAGGCAGCCAATCAATTATTGTCTTTCATCATTAATGTTTCTATCTTTCTCTCCCTCTCTCTTCTGCTCTGAAATCAATAAAAACATATTTAAAACAAAGAGACAAACAAAGTGGAGAAGGGATTGGAGGATGAACAATCTAATCATACTAAAAAAGGCCCAGCTGGTTTGATTGATTTTTGGAGATTGCAGATCTTTTTAAACATATAATAAAAGTCATGGTCCTCATAAAAAAAAGAAGGAATAAACCAATGAAATTGTGCATGCAATCCAGGGGTTCATGGACCCCCGAGGTACTTCATCGACTTCACTGGAGTCCAAGATTAGGAACATGACCTTGAAACTGTAACTTTTGGAAATATGAAATAAAGAGTTGAGAAAGTTTCCTTCTCTCTCAGACCTGGTAGATCAAAGACACAACTTGGCCTCAAGCTAAGGATCAAGTTCACGAACACAAAACGTTGGGTGAATAGAAGCAGGAAGAGATATCAGGAAGCCTCTTCATCTGAGGGAACATGACTGCAAAGCCTGGACTGAGAGCAAAGGTGCCCAGGGAGCAGGTCTTCAGGAGAAGAGTCCTGCGGTCCATCTATTTGATTTTGGATTCTGATCTCTTCACTGAATTAAGCCTTATCAGGCATGGGTTTTGGTTCCGGCTTTGCTGCTAACTAGCTGTGACCCCACCCAGCAAATGTTCCAACCACTATGGATCTCTCTTTCCTCATCTTGGGAGGTGAGGGGTGAGAGCAGACCATCTCTCGGTGCTTTCCTTTACTAAGGACTCTATCTACATGTTTCTCCTGTTAAAGTCAGCGAGGCTGGTATTCAGTTACCTTATTTCTGTTACTGAGTATTTAAGAGACTACATCTCTGTGTTGTATTTCAAATTTATGTTAATTCCCCAAAGGTGCTACATTTTAAATTTCACAGTTAATCTCTGGGGAACCTTGGATTCTCCCAAACCCCAGCCATATTGGTTTATATACTTTGCTGACCATGTCCCAAACTATGTATTTGTGTATATTTAGCCACAAGTGTCAGTTTTCTTTCAGGTGCTTATTAAAGTTAAATCAAAATTTGATGGAAATTCTATAGACCATTTTCTAATCTCATCATCTAAAGAATAATTGAATTTTTTGGTGATGATCATTATAATGACTATCTTACAGTGCTACATGCTTTCATGAGGTTTACCTCACCTCACGTAGTGCTCACTACAGATCAGGAAACTCTTCTAAGGATTCAGGTACATAACGTGCCTAAGAAGACATATTGTGTAAGGGGCAGAGTGTGGGTTGTCTGACCGTCAGCTACTTCGCTCTGTTGCTTCCATTATCTTTATTAAGGAGTAACAATAAAATTATAAAGCGCGTCAGTCATTTTAGGAATCCATCCGGGGTGCACAGGCAGAGGTAAATGCTTCTTTGCCCCACTCTGCAGGGATGGCTTTAACAAAGCAAGGAAGTGGCACATACGGAAGGTTTCAGTGCAGCTCTGCCCCGTGTCTCCTTGGGCAAGCCTCTGAACCCCTCTGAGCTCCAGGTTCATCCTCTGCAAAATGAAATCTTTGCACTAGAAGGTCTCGGAGGCCCCTTCTTAGTCCAATGATTCGAATGCTCCCTAATGTAAAGAAGACTATGAAATGAGAAAGAAAAAGAGGAAGTGGAGGTGGGGTGGGGGAGCACCCAGCCCATCAGCAGAACATCTGGCCGGGCTTTTCACACCTTCCAGCTTGCCCACTGTTTCACAAAGAACAGGGTTTTGCTTGCTTGTTTCATTGATGTTGTCTTTGACTTTGGTTCTTTACACAGAAAAGTGAAATGGAGAATTAACAATTATATATATTTAATGAGGTTAAGGTGGACTGTGTCACATGATGGCTTTTTAAATGTGCTTACTGTTTGAGTTATCTCTATTTTCTACATTTGGTATAATTAATCCTATACACTGATGAGTTTTCATAGTGGAAACTTCACACCTACAGGCCTGCTATTCAGTGAAACAATGACAAGGATTAGATGTGCTGAGGTGGAGACTTAATCATTTCCTCCTCAATTAAAACACCTAATTAAATTAAGATGGTTACTCATGGCATGAGTATGACATAGCACAAATCGATGTTTTCACTTGCAGATTCAGTGGAATTTCCAAGGTACTGAAAGTGAAATACACTTACGAACTGGCAACAATCTCAGGATAGAGTACACTGTCTGGTTCATTAATGCAGTTCCAAATAATATGAGGGCAAGGAAAGGTGAAACTCTCTGAGTTTAGAGGAAACAAATCACCTGGCAAATTCAGAGAAAGGTAAGTTTCACGTCTCCTGGAGGAGCATGGACTTTGAGTCTGATGGGTCAGAGATTCAAACTGTGGTTTGCTCTTGAATTAGTATAGAATTTAAGCAAGTTATTAACCTCACTGAGCCCAAGTTTTACCATCAGTAAATGGGAGTACTCGTCTTTCTTTATGGGGTTGAAGAGTAGGAGAAAATATATGAAAAGTTCTAGGACAATACTGACCAATAGTAGATGTCCAATAACTATCCATTCCCTTCCTCTCCTCCCTTCCCTGCAATGCTGTCTGTTTTGTTGCTCAGCTCGGATGAAGAGGTAACTGACTGCCCAGGCACCAAATGCTTTCCCTTCCATCTGCAGTGTTGACCCTGTCCACTCCTTCCTCCTTAAAAATAGATGTTGTTTCTTTGAGGAGTACAGAAGAGACATGAAGTCCTGGGAATTACAAAGATTGTTTATTAACGGAATCAACCTTAACATGGGACTGCCACTATTTTATTTCTTTAAAAAAGCTTCCACATGAACAACTTAATTTTAGATTCTATTTTTTGCTCCCTATCATAATTGAAGCCAGAGGTCACTCTGCAAGGATGAGAAAGGCACAGCTAATGGAGAGAATTCCCTCTGACTCTGGAGCAAAACACTGTGGGGACTTGACTCGTGTCCCAAAGTTGCCAGATCATGCATCTAGAAGTGCAGACCACAGATAGTAGATAAAAGAGGTAGAGACAAGGAGGTGGGGGAGAAATGTGGAAGTACCAGACGAGGGGATTTCCATCGGAGAAGTACCTATGGAAGTAAGCATCAGCATTCTCCAATCCCCCTCCCCACCTCCCACCCCCATCATCTCCACTCTCCGATGACTGGATGACTGATTCAGCCCTACGTTCCCCATATCTGGGGCTGCAGCTCTGGAGCAGGGCGTGGAGGGTCGGGCCACCTCTGAAGGACTGCCAACATTTCAGAGCCAGTCAGGGATTTGGTCTGCTTTGCTGCCTGCTTGGTGATTGGGCTTATTCAGGGCATCCAAGTCTACCCTTGGGACCTCAGTGCTGTCTGTGCTTTGGAGTCCTCCCTGGAGTCTCCGTATTCCCTAGTGACACGGAGGAATCGCTGCTTTCTGGGGTCCTCAGGGCTGCTCTCTACCACCTCAGCTCTAGGAAGAACATCTGAAACTGCCAAGCTGTGTGAAAAGAACCAATCCAGCGCCTGAGAGGACAAGGCCTGGTTAGATACAACGAACACTACAATCAATCTCGAGGAGGGTCCAAATTACTGGAAGCAGAATTCTTTAACATTTCCTTTGGTGGGAGAAACAGTACATTATTTCTTGTCCGTGCGTTCATAGCAATATATACTCTTCTGACCCAGACTCATATGCAAAAGGAGGGAGAACTGAATCCTCCTTAAACTTTTCTCCATGTCTACCGTGTGAAGTCACTGTGCTAGGCATTTTCGTAAATATTTATTTTAAGTAATCTTTAAAGAAAACTGCATTAAGGAAGCCACTATTAGGCAAAAGACTATACTGTAGTATCTCAACACATTTACCGGTTTAAATGAAGCATGAAAAAGTAGACAGAAGTAAAGCCATTTTTTTTTTTTAAATGACCACTTGTGCTTAGAATATGTCCCTTTAAGAAAACCCACGTGAATTTTTACCAGCTCTGGCTGTGGAAACCAGAGAGTGGAACACAGCACAGAGCAATCGAGTGCTTATTGAATGAATCGATGTCGAAGTTTTAGTAGCAACAGGAGACCCATCTCTGGGTTTGCCAGTGTAGGACTCTAATCTAGAATCCTGGGAGGTGATACCACTGACCCAGGAACAGGATGCTCAGAATGTGGGGTTAAAGGAAATTGCTCCCATGGGACATTTCCTAAAATGTCCTTCGGAGGCACTGTAGCTGTGTCGCCACCCCCACCCCCTACACATACCAGTACGTGACTTTAGTCGAATCACTGAACACTTCCGAGGCTTGCTGTCCTCCCTGTGTCCAGGATTCAAATGTAAAATTTCTAACAACAGGCCCAACTCATGGAAGGCACTCCACACAGGTTGGCTCTGTTTCTCAGTGGGCCTATTTGTTCCTCCCCAGGGCCGCTCTCATCCTGTGAGCTGAAGTTGGGCACTGACTGTGCTCCCACAAACTGGCCCAAATTTTTCTGCCACATTGACTTTGCTCGTCCGAGCTTCCACTGAGAGCAGAACCTTGATGTTGCTCGGAGCATGCTTCCCTAAGAGCAAACGCATGCTCCCCCAAACAAGGAAGAGACCGATTTCAGTGCCAGGAAGATGCCAGCCGGGTTTGGCTTGGCTGTGACACGGTCATTTCCCATGCATTGGCCTGTGTAGCACGGATGGAGACTGAACCGTCTTCTGAGAATTTCACACATCTCACCAAAGGGTAAGATGATCTCCTTCCTGTGTTTGTGTCCTATCTGGATCGGGAGGGATATTTTCTTGTAAATTGAACAAAGCAAAGCAATGGCAAACAAGAATGATACCTGCCTGTGACTGACCCCTCGATGCCCCTTGCGTGGTCATTCCTGCCCTGAGAACCCAACAGGCTAGCCCTGATTTCAGGGGCTCTTGGGCTCTGTGGGAAGGGGTGACTATAGGAACTCCATGTGAGAACAGCCCGCCTTCCCCCAACCTTGAACAGGAGACAAGCTCAGGGTTTATCCGTCCCATCATCCCACAAGTTACCCTACAGCTAGAGTTTAATTACAGGCTCTGTTTAGAAAACATGCCAATGGGGACATCCTTGAAAAAGGAAGCAAGTATTTCAGGTCATGCCTCAAGCACTTCTAATGGCGGCCAAGCTCAGACCAGTTCATTTTAAAAGCCCATGGACCAGGTGTCCTAGCTGGGTCCACTTGGATTTTTCTAGAATCTAGCTCTTACTGTTCAATGTTTCTCTCAGATGTAAAGATTTTATTTTTTGTTTTTGGCAACAACAGCAATTACCTTTCTACCCATCTCACCACAGGAATTTAACAAGAGGTGCTTGTGCGTGGTAGAAATTCTATGCCTGTAGGACCGACGAGTAAATAACAGTGCATTCTATCCACTGTGCTTCTTCCTTATAGTTAGATCCCCTTGTAGACCCTAAGGGAGGTTTTCACTATGCATTTCTCTTGTATCCCCAGAACATTCTTTAGTGGAAGGCAGTTTAATGTTTGACAGCTTTGAGCCACTTTTTCCCCCCTTTTCAACCAGTCTCTTTAAGTCTACTTAAAAACAGGAAACCACACATCTCCACCCCGGCACCACCCCGCCATCCTCCAGCACCATCCGTTTCAGTTTGGATCTATAGTCTTTTTGCCTCTGAGCCTGGCCAGATGCCTGCTCCCACCTGGTGGAAACCCCTCCGGACACTCCCCAGGGGTTGTACATGCAGCCCTTGTCCAGGACATTCAGGATTTGGTCTCCCGGGCTGCACGCACTCTCTCCTCCCTCACCGCGCTGTCCCTCCTGAGTCATTGCTACCATTCCTGGCTCTGACTTCCCCTTCTCTGCAGAACTGTTCCAGCAGCCTCCTTAGTACATTCTTATCATAAAGTTTGTTTTAAAGAGGAACTGCCCCTCTAAAAAGAGAATACACTGGAAAGGGCTGTAGCCTGTTCTCTGCGTCCACCTGGAGCCTCCCCCAACCCCCCATTATTTCAACTTACATTCAATGTGCTTCACGTCTCTGTGTCTCTGTCCGGGGTGCCTCTGTCTCTCAACTCTGACTTCTGAGCACTGGCAGTTAGAACAGGAAGGAAGTTACTGAGGAAAAAAAAAAAAGGTTTTAAACCTACTAGAAGAGGAAACCCTGGGCTGTCTCAAATCCTGTTCTGCACGGCATATCTCTTGATCAGCGAACTCTGAGCAGCATTCTTGTCCCTTAATGGCACATGTGGGAGCATGACCGCCCATGTGAACATGGATATGCATGAATGTTCATGCAAGGGTGTGGAGGCTGCAGCCGGGAGTGCTATGAATAATTGAGCGATGTGGCTACAAATCAAGTCATTTCAGTGCAGGCGCTTACTGAGGCTCCTGGTCTAAAACCAGCAGCAATAATTTCCTCAGGCTTCACTCTGTATCGCTAACGTCTGTTCCTGCGGGGTCTCTGCCAGCTCCTTTATATCAGCCAGATTTGTTGAGAGTCTGCTGGCAGCGAATGTAGGGTGCTAGGAAGTTATGAACGTTAACTGCATATATTTGGCCCTACATTTTAAAATGTGTCCTCAAACAGATTTTTAGAGGTTTGTTGGACATAGTTTCAAGATGTAGCTCTGTATTACAGGGCAACCAAATGCCATTTGTTGTCGTTTTCACTATATTTTCCCTTTAAATAAAAAAAATGCTAAAGCACTGCTTTTGATTAAACCTAGGAATGCAGATGACAAAGTAATGTGAAACGTCTTTAATTCATACTTCTCTAACCCAGAATTTGTGAGAATTTCACAAGTACTAAAATTGACTTTGTACCATATTTGAGGAAATGGTTTGTGAAGTGATTTAAATGGGAAGATGTTGCAGGGGCCATATTTAAACCATGGGAGGGAGCAAGCAGGGTTTAAACACCCAAACCACATTGACTCCACACATTTTCATAGCAGCCACCATTGATAAATTCTTATTCATGCTAATATCTCAGTATTCAGTATTTGCATCGTTTCAATATGTTTAAAGCTGACTAGTCAAACAGGCATATTTGGAGAGACTGACATTTGTTTTGTTGTCGTTTAAATGCATTGCATTTTGTTCACTTGGCTTTATAAATTGATGCCCCCAGATATACTTTATCTTTAGTCAATGGAACAGAAACAATCAAGGAGAAGGTGGTCATTGGGTGAAAGGAAGGTGATTAATCTATAAAAAAATAAAAAGGAAAACAGTATGTAAGTAAAATTAGTAAAAGCATTGAAAAGCAAATACAAATTTAGTAATACATTTCAAAATGGTATAGGTGGAAGATAGCCCTTGAAAGAAAGCATTTGACGACTGTATTATAGATCAAAGCAAATCTAAATTTACACAGAAGACAGTCAATTTTGTAGCTCAGGACTCTCAAGAGGAAATACGTTTCTTCTTCTGGTAGCACTGGCTGAGCTCCTCTTTCCTCCCAGGTAATGCTGTTCTCGGCACCAGTGACACAGCCGTGGACGACACACAAAATCCCTGTGCTCTTGTGGAAGGAGACAGACGATGAACAAATAGCGCAGGTGGAATAAAGTATTTGAAACAAGAGAGATTTAAAAATTGTAATGAGATTTGTGATCTATGTGCTGCTTCTCCTGTTATTTTTCATGTGATTAGGGAAAAGATCTCACAGAGTTAAACAGGAGTATTTTTAAATTTTTTTGCTAAGCCCAATATGTCCTCACAATTTTTCTTTTTTAACAATTAATTTAAAAAGTTTAATTTATTGGGGGTGACACTGGTTAAAATTATGTAGGTTTCAGGTGTACAATTCTGTAATATATCATCTGTACATTGGACTGTGTGTTCACCAACCCCAAGTCAAGTCTCCTTCCATCACCAGTTATCCCCCCTTTACCCTCTTCAACCTCCCCCACCCCCTTTCCCTCAGGTAATCACCATACTCCTCACAATTTTTCTTAATCCAGTGCTTTTGGCACAAACGTTGGAAGGTACAGAAGCCCCTAAAAATGCCTACAGAATCAGAATGTACATGTGGAGTGTGTGTTTATTGGGGGAGAAGAGAGCATTTATAACTTTCACTAAGTTCTTAAAGGGGCCCACGACCTTGAAAGGATTCAGGATTGCTAATTTAGAGCCTCTTCCTGATACCGCAATGGAGGTACAGTATGTTGGAGGACAACTGCCACGTTCTCCTAAAATATCTACCGGCATCACAGTCAAGGCAGGGATTACCTGCCATTTCTCAGGAAATCACTATTTCTCATTTTCTTCTGTTGTGGTTCATTGTTCACATGGATTTGTCAGGAGGGAAAACAGATTAAGAAGCTCCTTAAAGAAGATTAAATGGCAGACACTCCTCTTCCAGCTCATACTGACTGAGGTGCTGTGGACTGGGGCTCCCTTGCCCATGCCCAGCTTCTGCAATATGCCATGAACATGCTTGTCATGGTAGTAAGAAGGGTAGGAAGGACTTAGCCCTCTAATACCAAATGCAAATAACCAGAAGTTGGAAATCTGCATAGGAACTTCCAGAAAAATAATCAAAACTTTGACGTATTTTTCAGCTTTTCTTTGCTGTTATAAGGATACCACAGTAAGGTAAATTGTAGGCGGATCTTTCATGGGGTGTTCCTTGGCCGTGAGCCTGAAAAAGTGACATGGGCTGCGGACTCTTGAGTCTTCCCCTTTCTGCACGGCTGTATTTCTTGCAAGCTGCAAGTGCAGACAGTAAACGTTTAGAGAAGACTTTCTGCTTTGCAAGCTGTCTGTTCTGACATGTGTCCGGAGGCACAGACAGCAGCCTGGGCTGGAGGGAAGAGCTGCAGTTCAGGCCGACCTCCCGGCTCTGTCTTTCATTGTCAGTGTGTCCCTGGGCCAGTGCTTTTCATTTCTGAGCCCCAGTTTTTACATCTGCAAAAGAGGAATGGCTTCAGCCTGTAGCGTTGCTGGAGGGTTGGAAATAATGTCTGAGAAAGCGTCTGACAGAGTTCTGACCTCAGAGCAAAGGCTTAATAAATGGTCCAGGCTAAGAAAATCATCCCCATCGTCATTATTTCATGATTTTTCTCAGCACATTTTGTCCCTTTTTCTGCAGAGCAACTCTTAGCATGACTAGAAAAGAGCTGTTTTCCAGAAAGCAACAACAACAAAAAACCGCAACAAACAAAAAAAACCTCATTGATACAGATAACGGTACCAGGTATAATGGTTACCATATGGAAAAAGGGCTGGGGAGAGATTGAAGAGGGTAGAGGGGGTTAAATATATGGTGACGGAAGGAGACTAAACTTTGGGCGATCAGCCGGCAGTACCATATACAGATGCTGTGTTATAATGAGTTGAAACTTAGGTATTCTCATTAATCAATGTCACCCTCATAAATTTAACTTTAAAAATACATAAATAATAAACTGAAAAAGAAGAGTTGTTTTCATTGAAGCACTCACAATCAGCAGGCATAAATCTCAAATATTGCTTCCTCCTTCTTTGAAGCTTCCCTCCGCTGATTAAAAAAGAGTGTGTGTGTTTTTTCTGAACTCCTAGAGTGTTCATTGTTTATACAATGTAATTTAGTACTTTAGTAAACACTGCCTTGTATTATTAGGTAATTATTATTAGGCTTATGTGTTCACACAGATATAAAGCCCATGAGGAAAGGGCTGTGTCTTACATACCTTGAATTCCTGGGAGTGCCTTGATTGAATCCTGCCAGACTTTGAGTAAAATTCTTCTGCCGGCATTCTGCCTTCTTCCCCTCCCCCTCCACCTCGTTCCTCTGGTGATATCTTTGCCTTGGGGAAGAAGAAGTATGGTCATGTGTTTGCAGGGGTTACTAACACCAACTTTACTTTTCATACAGATGACATATTAAACTACATTATGCAAGTTTTCATAGCCTTGGCATAAAGGTTCATTTCTAAATACAAATCCCCTGTTGGGTGTGTAACTTGCAAATATTTTCTTCCAGTATGTAATTTGTCATTTTACTCTCTTATGAGTTTTTTTAGATAGCAAAAGTTTTGAATT
The DNA here is from genome assembly GCF_000412655.1 of Myotis brandtii. Lineage (NCBI taxonomy): Eukaryota > Metazoa > Chordata > Mammalia > Chiroptera > Vespertilionidae > Myotis > Myotis brandtii. Next base: position 4,021,936 of record NW_005358943.1, on the reverse strand, counting down.
TCGATGAAGCCAAAAATATTCGCTTTTTCCTGTTACAAGTTGTACTCTCACTGGCAAATCTAAGACCTCTTTGGTTAGTTCAAGGCCCTGGAGATTTTCTCTTGTTGTTTCTAAAAGGTTATAGTTTCACAATTTCCATAGAAGTCTGATACATTTTGAGCTAGTTCTTATGCAAGGTGTGAGATTTAGGTGTGGAGTTTTAGGTGCATGAGGTGTGAGATTTAGTTGTTCATTCTCCAGCTCCAGTTGTTGAACAGTCTGTCAGTGTCCAGTCAATTTATTTTATACCTTTGTCAAAAATTAACCGGGCACATTTGTGTGGGTCTATACCTAAGTTCTCTATTCTGTTTCATTGCTTGTGTGTCTATCCCTCTCTCAATACCACACTGTCCTGACTACTGTAGCTATATAGAAAGCCTTAGTATTAGGAAGAGTGATTCCTTCCCACTATACTTTTTTCTTTTGGCTATTTCTACAGTTTCTGCTTCCATATAAATTTTAGAATAAACTTATCTTTGCAAAAACTTTGCTGAAATTTTTATAAGAAATTGCAGTAAAGGAGAATTGGTATCTTTAGTATGTAGAGTCTTCTAATCAATAAACATAGTATAGCTCTCCAATTATTTAGGTCTTCTTTGATCTCTTTAATCATCTCTTTGTAGTTTTTAATCATATAAATCCTGTACATGTTCTGTTAGATTTACACCTAAGTATTTTATTTTATTTAGAACAATTATAAATGGCACTACTTTTATTATTGTTATTTTTAATTTAAAAAGGATATATTAGAATTTATTTACACATGAGAACAAATGTTTCCCCTTCAAACTTGTCATATGTGGAGGTTATTTGCCCATTTCAATCATCTTTTTCTTTCATTTTTTTAAAAACTGAGGTATAATTGACATTATAACATTATATGAATTTCAGGTATACAACATCATTAATGATTCAATATTTGCATATGTTGCAAAATGATCACAATAAACCTAGTTATCATCTGTCACCATACATACAATTTTTTTTCTTGTTATGAAAACTTTTAAGTTCTATTCTCATAACAACTTTCAAATGTGCAATACTGTAGAGTATTATTACAGTCTTTGTCTTGTTTTGGTGTCAAAAATGTCCATGTTGGTAAAACCAACCTCATGAGATGAGTTAGGAAATGCTACCTCCTCGCCCTCCTCTCTATGTTCTTGAAGAGAAGATTGTATTTTTAATTCATGTTATTTTTTCAAGATTCACAATTTGCTCTGGAGAATCCATTATCACAGTAGCATATGAAGGGGAAGAGGGGCCAACCTTGTGCATTGTTTTTTCACATTAGTGCCTTCCCCTCTGGAGTCCACTGTGCTTTACATTTAGAGCCTTTAGTTAGAGTTGGAAGCTCAGTTTAGGAGGTTCCAAATGTGGAGGAAATGTGACTTTGATGTGTATCTTTCCCCTCACTGGTATTTTAAGCAACACTAAAGAGAGATTAGAGATTAGCACTTGGGTAAGCAGCTTATAGGACAGCTAAAATTTTAATCACTTTCTAGTTACTTAGTACCTGCCTTTTAACTCTTTTTCTGTATATAACTAATAATACTTTCCCATCTGCCAGAAGGGATCAAAAACCAAAGATTATAGAGCTAAGGAATATAGATTTCTTTTTTAAAAAAAAACATTTATATTTAGTTTCAAATTTTACAAACAGCAAAACGCACTCTTCTGTGGTGTACCATTCCTTGAGTTTTGACGAATGCATAGAGTTGTCTATCAACCACTACAATCAATATACCAAATAGTTCCATCACCCTTCAAAAATCCCTTGTATTTTCCCTTTATAGTCAACCCCGGCCACCACTGATCTGTTCTCTAACCCTATAGTTTTGCCTTTTCCAAAGGTCATAAATGAAAACAGACAGTATAGAGACTTTTGATTGGATTCTTTCACTTAATAAAATCTGTTTAATATTCATCTATGTCATTATATCTATCAATTTATTTTTCTTCTTCTTCTTTTTTCCTTTTTGGATCAGCAAGTTTTCTGAGCAAGCTTATTTCTCATGTCTGTGAAATCTTTGTGTCCAGCACACCCAAAGTTTTACCAGAGAAGTTCCTTGTTGATTCATCACCTTGTTTAGAGCAATATGACCACATTACTTGGTTGATGAGATTAAAGATAGACAACTGACCAAAAGCCAGGCACCTACTAGCCAGCAACAAATGGTAGAAGAGCTCTGTCTAACAGAGGCAGTGTAAAGTGACTGCTGATTGGCCAGCCTACTCAAATCCTCTAAGTAGTGTCAGAATGAGCAGCCACTTGGAACTGGGAACAGTAGTTGCATTCCCTGAAAGTACAAGATGACCAGATCTTTAGAACTTCACAGAGCTTTGAGCAATGTTTCATTCTCCACAAAGCCCTGCTGAAGGTGGTTGAGTTCCTGCTTTCATACTTCCCCTTGTACCTCATACTTTTGCTCTTTCCACTATTCTTGGTTTCTAGATGTTCAAAAATTCCTTCTGTTATCATTTCCTTACTATTTCAAGAACTTTCTGTATCATTCACTTTAGGATAGTTTTTCAAATGAAATTCTTGACCTTTTCATACACTGGCTACCCCTCACTCTCCATGCTCCTAGATCTCCCTTGGAGGAACAAGAGTTATGACAAAGTACTGCCACCTCCACCCGCCACCCCCCCTCCCCCCAATGAGAATCACTGGGCTACAAATCCTGTTACAAATAAATGTGGTTTATGTCTCTCAGGAGTATCAGAACAGCAAAAAAATTGAGAATGCTGGCATGCTAAGTCATTCATCTTACATATAAGGAGACTGAGACTCAAAGAGGTGGCAATGTACCTTGGTACCTTATGAAAATGCAGATTCTGATGCAGTAAGTCTGGAGGAGGGTCTGATATCCTGAATTTCTTACCAGTGCCTAGGTGGTGCCAATGCTATTACACTTTGAATGTAACATTATTGTTGTTTCCACTGCCTTTATGAATTGCAGTCCTTCATTCTCAAAGGGATGAAGAATGTGTGAGGATTTGACAGGTAAGCATGTAAATATCCATATGCCTGGTGTGTAGAAAGGAGCAGAGGAAGATGGGAATGGGAATGGAGACACAGAGGAGGACATGAAAAGACCCATCCAGAGACAAAACACTCTGCAGGCTCTGCCTTCAAAACTACCATAAATTTGCTAAGGACCAATGGGGAAAGTGTATAAAAAAAACAACCCGGTAAACTGTTTAGCTGCCCATGTAATCTTGTTGGGGCTGCACATTAAGAATCTTTTCCTGCCCAGGAAGGAGTAGTAACAATTTAGAGCAGGCACACTGCAGGTCACTGGCAAGGCATCAGAGTGGCCAGCAACACGTGCTTCTTGGTCCATGTCTGCTTTGCTGTTGTAGAGTAGAAAGGTGTTCCCAGTCTTAGGCCTTGCTTCTAGCTCTACTATTAACTTGATATGCAGTCTTGAATAAGTCACTTAATTTCTGTATGACAAAATTTTCAGACATTAATGATACTGGCATATGGGCTAGGTCCCTTTAAAAACTACATAAAGTGATGTACAAATTAATATTAGTGGCTTAATGCAATTGAAGGACTGAAGCCAGGGTTCCACTGCCATGGATTATAATCTGAGCCTCACACTCTGAAGCCTTTGGGTATGAAGATGCAGCAATCAATTCTCCAATATGTGTCAACAGTGACGAGTTCCCAGCTATCACTTGGGCTCTTTCTCTGTCAAGTATTACTGAGTTTTATGTCATTTCTGCTTGGTGGTCCCGGCTCTCTGAGGAAATGCATACAATACCAATTAGGAAAAGATACTGTATGTTTCTCAGGGTCACTGCTCACATGTTCAGTGTCTCTACTACAGTAGGGGGCACTGTGGTCCACTCTCTTCTTTTCAATAAAGTCTCATAAAATTATGTCATGGTGTGTGTGTGTGTGTGTGTGTGTGTGTGTGTGTGTGTGTGTGAGAGAGAGAGAGAGAGAGAGAGAGAGAGAGAGAGAGATATTATATACAAGGTGGGGCAAAAGTATTATGCAGAACATAGAGTTTACTCTTTTATTATTTATTAATTATTGTATTATTTTCCATACGAACCAGCATAAACCTACTTTTGCCCCACCTTGTACATGGGTGAGTGCGTGTCAGGAAAGGGAAGGCATGGAGAGGAGCAAGGACTAAAGGTGGGACTGGAGAAGGCCAAAAGATATTGAATCATAAATTGCAAATCCACTCTTGGATGTAACACTGTGTGTGTGTTTGTGAACTTGATACCTATTTATTGCTGAGAGAGAGAGAGTCCAAGTCAGTTTTGTAAGAGTAGCCAATGACCAGAGAACTCCTAAGCCTCTCCCCGTCTCACCCCATTTCTTTGCATCTGGGCTGGGGCTCTAATCCGATGAAGGTGGGATTAGATGGCATGAGGGTATTTCAGAGAGTAAATCAGGATGCAAAGATCCTTTATTCATCTACTGTGGAGAAGGCAACTGGACGGCTTCTCGGAGCAACATCCAGCATAACTTCTGGTAAGTGTAAGCATGGTGTACAATCAAAGGGCTTTGGGAGTGGGGTGGGGGTGGATAGGGCTCTAAAACAAAGAATGGAAGAAGAGAACACCCTGAACCCGTGGGCCTGGATTGGCGCTGGGAATGAAAACGGAAGAAAACATTACGGAAATGCACCCAAACTTCCTTATAATGCCATGTGATAAGCTAATAAAAGAAACTTGAGTATTTCAAGGTCCCTGCAAACCTTGATTACAAAATTTATTTAGAAGAAACCTGCCCTCCCCCCTTTTTTTGTGTATGTGTGGCTCCATAGAAAACAGTTTTCTGGGAAAGGAGTGATCTGAGCACTAAATGACCACAGAGCAAACAGGTCTTGACTCCCAGGATGTGCTTGAAAACTTGGCTCAGGCACCCAGAGGCTGGAGAGAAGGAGCCAGAGCCATCATGGGAATGGCTGACCGCAGTGCAGTGTGGGTGGCTTACCCTGCTCCCTCTGAGGTCAAAGTGTTTGTGTGTTCCGATGTGAAGCAAGGTACTTGATGGATTTTTGTTTTTGTTTTTTCATGGTTTTGGTTGGGTTTCCTTGTTTCTCCAAATTATTTGATTCTCTCTGCTTCAGCGGGACCCTGGGTGACATTTATGGGCCCAATTCCCCTGGAGGAAACCGTACTCCTATACCTACTGCTCCCCCCCGCCCCTTACTCCATCAACAATGAAATTGCCTATCTGCCCATACCTTTGCTGAGGAAACTGGAAGTCTGGGGTGATAATAGCAGCATCAGAAAGGTCGACCCAAGAAGCTTCTGGAACTTGTTTTCCTTAGCTGGAGTGTACAATGGACCATCCTCTGTAGCTTCCTGCAGCTTCCTGCTGCCTTGGTCTAATCCCAGCTGCTTCCCTACAAAATTTTGCCTTGAAATATTACATCATTGCATTCACTTCTTTTTGCAGAAGAGTAGTTTCTAAGCTTCAAATGTGGGAGGGCTAACATTGCCTAAAAAAACAGGAATATATTCTGCTTCACAAAGGAATGGATTGTTTGATACTTTTAGAGGCAAAAATGTGAAATGTCCTCTTATTGTCAAAATCAAGTCTGATACTAGATTCAGGATTATTTAGCTCCAGGGATGCCCTTGGAATTCATAGCTAAGCATGGTCGGGATAAGTTTAGCCTTCCGTGATACCTGTGACAGGCAGGAGTGACTTCCCATATAGCAAATGGTCATATTTGTTCTGTCCCTCCCAAAGGTTCTACAGGGAGAGCTGGAGGGCAGATATCTGACAGAAACACTCTAGGGGTTGTGATTGTCCTAGGTACTTAAAAGAAATATTGTACATGAGGCACACACAATAAACACAATGACAATTATGATCCATAGTGCAAATCCTTAGGGCTATGAAGATCCAGGGATTGCCCTAACCGGTTTGGCTCAGTGGATAGAGCATCGGCCTGCGGACTCAAGGGTCCCGGTTCGATTCCGGTCAAGGGCATGTACCTTGGTTTCGGGCACATCCCCACTGGGGAGTTTGCAGGAGGCAGCTGATCGATGTTTCTCTCTCATTGATGTTTCTAACTCTCTATCCCTCTCCCTTCCTCTCTGTAAAAAAATCAATAAAATATATATATTTTTTAAAAAAGATCCAGGGATTAACCAGGCAACTGTGATATAACTTTTCGTGAGAATATATATATCTAAAAGCCAGAATGATCGGTCAACCAGTCGCTATGATGTGCACTGACCACCAGGGGTCAGACAATCAATGCTGGAGCTGCCCCCTGCTGGTCAATGTGCTCCCACAGCCAACCTCCCTCAGCTGGCCAACCTCCCCCCACCCTCCCATCCCTCCCCTTGTTCCTCCCCCCTGGCCAGCAAGTCCCAATCTGCCCTGTCCGGATTGGCCCGGCCCTAATTGGGCCTGGGCAAGAGGGCCCTAATAGGCCCTGATCGCAGGCCAGGCCCAGGGACCTCACCCATGCACGAATTTGTACTCCAGGCCTCTAGTTCCTTATATAATGCATCACACTTTGAGTTAGACATGAACTCTGTCCAAGCTTAGAGTTGCAACTTCAAAATTATATAAACATGCAAAAGAAACTTAGAAGAAAAAATAAGTGTAATCAGGGGAAAATAGAAGTCAAGTGCAGTTTTAAAATTCTTTGGCATTAATGTTAGGGGGCTCAAAAGTATCCAAGGAGGGCAGAATTTCTTCTAAGACAAACCAGGAATAAGTTAATAGTTGGGGCATTTGAGGGACACAGAGGATCGCTCAGTAAGAGCAGATGACAATCGCCTCTTGGGTGCATGACCAGGGCTCTTCAGCCTGTGGCCCAAGAAAAGCTGAACCTGTGTCGCAACCATAGATTTGTTTGCACGGCTTCCTCTACTCCCAGAAGGTCTAGTATCTAGTTACTCTTTTTTGGGTACTTTTCACCAAATACTCCATTTACATTATCTCATTTAATTTTCTCTATGACCCAAAAAAGAAGGTATTATTTAATTCATTTTACAGATAGACTAAAGCTCAGTTTTGTAGAGCAGGAATTTGAAGCTATGTTTATTTGATTCTAAAGCACCTACTGTTTACACTGTATTGCCCCAAAGGTTAATTTGACTAATTTGGTTTATCTTAGGCCCTCACATTACAGGCTCTAGATCAGCCGTGGGCAAACTACGGCCTTCGGGCCGGATCCGGCCCGTTTGAAATGAATAAAACTAAAAAAAAAAAAAGACCGTACCCTTTTATGTAATGATGTTTACTTTGAATTTATATTAGTTCACACAAACACTCCATCCATGCTCTTGTTCTGGCCCTCCGGTCCAGTTTAAGAACCCATGTGGCCCTCGAGTCAAAAAGTTTGCCCACCCCTGCTCTAGATCTAACATAGTAGGATCCTAGTTAGCATTGTCAGATGAAATAGGAGATTCCCAGTTAAATTTGAATTTCAGATAAACAACATTTTAAGTATAAGCATATCCCAAATATTTAATAGTACATAGTTATGCCCACAAATTATTTGTTGTTTATCTGGAATTTAAATTTAACTGAGTGCCCTATATTTTCACTTGCTAAACCGGACAATCCTAATTTTAGTAGGTTCCCCAGATGAGAGAAAGGAAAGTTTGTGGTTTCTGACTATTGTGAAAGAATTGGGAAGTCATAAAAGCCTGGTCTGCGAGAAATTCTCTAGTTTATCTCCATGGCTTTGGCAGAACTGGGACGTGCCAGTTGCTGGTGGCACACTCTGATGCCACTGGTGATTCCCATGGCCTGAACCACACTTCGGAGAGGCACCGACATTGCCTGTTTACTGGGGCAGGAGAGTGCCCACAGCACAAGAATGGGATTCAGTGAGCAGAGGAGCTGGCAGGGCACTTCCTAAGCCACTGGGGGCTTTGTAAAGTGAAGATCCGCTGATGCCTTCTCTATGGTTTGATGCAGAAGGTCACAGGGTCAGACTCTCACATTCAGGGTTTTAGTCCAATTTCTTCATTTGTTTATTTACTCATTTGACAAATATACATGGCATACCTAGTAAAGGCCAAGGTACTGTTGTAGGTTCTGGGATCACAGAAATCAACAAAAACTGGAAAAGCAGCCCGTATTCCAATGGGGGATTAAGACAAAATCCTTGGCATGAGTAGGTCATCCAGGGGTCTGGCCAGGTTCACCATCCCTGGTTCCAGCTCACAAATTAGTCAATGTGTTTCTTTGAACAACTTGAAAATTGGCAGGACAGGGTGAAAGTAGTAAGTTGGAAAAAAAATAAGGAAAAAATATCTTGGTGGTAAGGATTTAAAATGATTTTGAAAGTAATAAGAACAAGTTGATGAAGTTATACAACATAATATTTGAGGGATGTGCAGTGTGGTAGAAAGAGAAATAAAAGGCTAGCACAAGCCAAAGATTGTCCAGGAGAATTGAAGCTAAGGATATTAGCATAAATCTATAATGGGTGAAACAAAGAATTCAACGAAAACAAAGCTTCCAGGTAGTGGATTATGAAAGGGGTTGGCTCAAGGTGAGGGATTAAGGCTATTTGGAAGTTCTTTGGAGCTTTTCAGAATCTTCCTTCCTAAGGTAAATATTATCAACTTTTTTGATGGAAAAGAAAAAAATTCTTTAGCTTAGCACATTTGTTTTTTAAATATACCTTTGTTAATCATGTTCTTTGATTTGTACTTGAAGAGTGACAATGCACATTTCTACAGCTAAAATGAAAGTCTGGGAAAACCATATTAGATAGGCCCATGATTTGGATAGGAAAAAATGTCAAAAATTTTTGAGAAATGTGTAGCTGAAGAACCTCATGTCTGGATATGAAGTTAAATCACAAACTTACTACTTAATCACTCTGCATCGATTTTCGTGTGTGTGTGTGTGTGTGTGTGTGTGTGTGTGTGTGTGTGTGTGTGTTGGGATGTATTGTGAGGGATTAAGGCTATTTGGAAGTTCTTTGGAGCTTTTCAGAATCTTCCTTCCTAAGGTAAATATTATCAACTTTTTTGATGGAAAAGAAAAAAATTCTTTAGCTTAGCACATTTGTTTTTTAAATATACCTTTGTTAATCATGTTCTTTGATTTGTACTTGAAGAGTGACAATGCACATTTCTACAGCTAAAATGAAAGTCTGGGAAAACCATATTAGATAGGCCCATGATTTGGATAGGAAAAAATGTCAAAAATTTTTGAGAAATGTGTAGCTGAAGAACCTCATGTCTGGATATGAAGTTAAATCACAAACTTACTACTTAATCACTCTGCATCGATTTTCGTGTGTGTGTGTGTGTGTGTGTGTGTGTGTTGGGATGTATTGCATACTTTCATGGGCGTTGGTAACCCTGATTCAGAGCCACACCTGTCCAGACAATTACATTTCCACACCATCACTGCTCCCTCCCCGCCAGCTCTGAACTAGGAGAGAAGTCTCTAGATCATGTGAGGATTAAATAAAGTAAAGACTATAAAGAACAAAGGCCATAACAATGGGTCAGCAAACATTTAGAGTCTGATTATTTTGCAGCTGGGTGGAAAAATGTGTAAAGCGTAAATAATATGATAATATGTCAGGGCTGTAAAGACTGTAGATATCATTTAGTCCATTCTCCTCCCTTTACATATAATAAGACTGGTGATCACAGAGGGGCAGTAGGCCATTCTAATAAATCACATGGAAAGCTAGTGGCAGATTTACTAGAACAACATATCTACCTAGATTCTTGAAATCTATTGGTTGTCAATTTGTATTCCACTATATTGAGTGTCTCCATCAATTTATACTGTGATTTATTTAAAATATCTTTAAAAGATGGTAACTTCTCCCCTATTGAGCCAACACAAAATACTTAAGCTTCTTTATCAAGGTGCTTTTTCTTTCCCAGTTTATAGCAAAGGTCTACTAAGCAACTGTCCTCATACCTTGAAGGTTCTTTTCTTCTCTCACAGTTTAAGGGGCCTGAAGAAGAAACATCGGCCACCAAAGGACCATAAGAATGAGTGACAATACTGCTTTGGTTCCTTCAGCTTCAAACCAGGGTCCCACCACCCCACGCAAAGGGCCCCCCAAATTCAAGCAGAGGCAGACTCGCCAATTCAAGAGCAAACCTCCGAAGAAAGGTGTGAAAGGGTAAGACAAGGATGAAAAAGAAGACTTCCTATTGTTTCTTTTCTCCCATAAGACTGCTTTGTTGTTGTTGTTTTTTAAATTAAATTTATTGGGTGACTGGATAACAGGATCATATAGGTCTCAAGTATATTGCACTATGTGCTCACCACCCAAGTCAAATCTTCTCCCGTCACCCTATATTAGGCCCTCTTTTCCTCCCATCCTCCCACCCCTTCCCTTGGCAACCACCACACTGATGTCTGTGTCCACGAGTTTCAGTTTTATGAGTGAAATCATATGGTTCTTAGCTTTTTCTTCCAAACTTATTTCACTTTGCATAATATCCTCAAGGTCTATCCGTGTTGTCTCAAATGGCAGGATCTCATCTTTTCTTATGGCTGAGTAGTAGTCCATGGTGTATATGTGCCACATCTACTTTTGAGATTTAATGCTTACCATATTAAGCAAACTTACAAAAATTTCCACCCCATCTTCTATTTTCCTCTCTGCCACAATCTTTGCTGAGTCATGCTTTTAGCCCTGGAATACTTTCTCTCTCAGCTCTCAGGTCTAAGGCCAAATATAACACGGCAAATGGAACCATTCACAATGACCTTTGACTTGACCTCCCTGGCTTTTCTTCTTGACCACTCCCTTTCACCAGTATACCCCATGCTTTCATCAGGGTTACAGAACCACTGGCCATTTCCAGAAATCACACTTTATTTTTATGGCTTCAATCTTATGTCTTAAGTTCTTTGTTTTTCTCTTTCTCTCCTTGGCAATGTCTTATTTTTCAACACACACTCATAAGTTAATTTCTTTTTGAAGCTGTTACTGACTCTCTTAGACAAATGTTATCATTAATTCCTTGTTTGCCTTTTGTACATTCAGCTATCATAACGTTTACTATTTTGTATTACATTTATTTGTTTTCATTTGTTTCTTGAGACAGAGCTCACTCAGAGAAAATTATTTTTTTTTTCTCTCTTCCCTGAGCCTAACACAGTGTCTGGCACATAGAAGATGCCTAATACGATACTTTTGGGTAACTAAACAAATGAATAAATTAATCAGTTTAATTCCTTTCATATTGCTTTTTTCATTCCAATTTCTATTTTTAGAAGTGAGGCTTGGCTAAAATTGCCCCATTGATCATTCTTCCTGGCCCTTGATTGTTTTAGGTTAATTTTTTACCCTGGGGAAAGTATCTCTCCATAGGACACACTGTTTAAAACCTGCCTGAGTGTTATTTTCTTTACCTTAATTCAATGCAAACATAAGAAGTTTTTCAAATATAAAAGCTTAAGCCTCTTCTTCTCCCCTTGAGTTAGGAAACTTTCCACATGAGTCATTCCAGGACCCTTTTGTTCTGATCTCAGCTAATTTTTATTTTTTCCATAGGTTTGGAGATGACATTCCAGGCATGGAAGGGCTGGGAACAGGTGAGCCATTCAGAGACTAAAGTGAGGACATTACACTTGAAGTTTCATCTTTTTATCTGCTTCAGGCCAGTTGAAAGTTACCAGAAAAACCTAAGGCAGCAGTTCCTTTGAAGACCGAAAAATGTGGGGTTTTATTTTTGATCTCCTAAGTACTAGTTAGAATGTGTGTGCCAAGAGGCAAACACTCTGAAAGAAATCAGGTTAGGCCCCATGTTTGTTTAATGAATTCTCTTGTCTTGTTCAACAACGATTGAGAGACTGTAATGGTGAATTGCAGACTTGTTACAAAGATTCTCAGTTAGTCTAGACCAGCTTCTTTATTTTTCGGAAGAGAAAGCTGAGACACAGCAGAATTAAGTGACAATCAGAGGCCACAAGTGAGGTATTGGAAACAAGGGTGGGGCCCGGAGAGCATTTCTACTCTAGCAGGCCAACCACTCCCTCAACTGCTTCCTCTTTTCACACATTCTCTGGCACCCAGAACAGGGCCCCACACACTGAAAGTATCCAATGCAATATTTTTTTTCATTGCCTAGCATTTTTATTCATTGAATAATGAATGCAAATTACTGCCTATTCTTTTTAAAAAATTAATAGGCTTTATTTTTTAGAGCAGTTTGAGATTTACAGGAAATTTAAGTAGAAAGTACAGAGTTCCTATACACACCCTCTGCTCCCCTCCTCCCCTGTACATAGTTTTTCTTATTATTAATGACTTGCATTTGTTACAATTGATGAATCAATAGCGACACATTATTATTAACTAAAGTCCATAGCTTACATTAGGATTCAGTCTCTGTGTTGTTGTCCAGTTCTTTAGGCTTTGAAAAATGCGCAATGCCACATATGTAACATTACAGGTTCATACAGAAGAGTTTCACTGTCCCCCAAATTCCCTGTGCTGTTTATCCCCACCCCCCATATACGCCTAACAACCAATAATCTTTTTACTGTCTTCATAGGTTTGCCTTTTCCAGATTGTCATATAGTTAGAGACATACAGTATGTAGCTTTTCCAGACTTCTTGCAGTTAGAAGTATTCTTTCACTTAAGGTTCCTCCATGTCTTTACATGGCTGATAGCACACTTCTTTTTATCACTGAATAATATTTCACTGCATGGTTGTATCACAGTTTATTTATCCTATTGAAAGACATCCTGGTTGCTTCCAAGATTTGACAATTATAAATAAAGCAGCTATAGACATCCTTGTGCAGGTATTTGTGTAGACATGAGTTTTCAACTCATCCAATACACTTTTTGTTTAATCCTCATTGGAGGACATGTTTTTGTTGTTGTTGTTGTTTTTTTTTTATTGATTTGAGAGAGAATGAGAGAGAGAGAGAATATCAGTGTGAGAGAGAAACATCAATGGGTTGCTGGTTGCCTCCTATATGAGCCCAGATCAGGAATCGAACCCATAACCTGGATATGTGCCCTGACTGGGAACCTGTAAGCTTTTGGTACACAAGATGATGCTCCAACCCACTGAGCTACACTGACCTGGGTTCATCCAATACATTGTTTAAAAAAAATCTATACTAATAAAAGCCTAGGTGGCCCTTGTGCACGACATTGTCACAAGATGGCCACCACAAGATGGCTCTGTGCACAGTGGAGGTGGGGCCCAGTGGCTGCTCCACGTGGTGAGGCCTGGGGGGTCCCGCAGCTCCATGCAACACAGAGGAGGCCGGTCCCGGTGGAGAAGGCAGGCCGTGGCAGGGGAGGGTAGTTGTGGGCATCAGGGGAGCAGTTAGGCGTCAATCAGGCCAGCAGAGGAGCAGTTAGGGGGCGATCAGGCTGAAGGCAGAAGCAGTTAGGGGCAATCAGGCAGGCAGGTTGGCAAGTGCTTAGGAGCCAGTGGTCCTGGATTGTGAGAGGGTGCAGGCCAGGCTGAGGGACATGCCCGCCTCCCCCATGTACTAATTTTGTGCACCGGGCTTCTAGTGTGTATATATATTGATTTCAGAGAGGAAGGGGGAGGGAGAGAGAGAGAAACATCAATGATGAAACATCAATTGGTTGTTTCCTGCATGCCCCCCACTGGGGATTGAGCCCACAAGGGCATGTGCCCTTGACCAGAAGCAAACCTGGGACCCTTCAGTCCACAGGCTGATGCTCTATCCACTGAATCAAACCATCTAGATCTCCAATACACTTTTGATAAATGCTGGCATTCATAGCAATGAGTGTCCTTACCAGGCAATTCTCAGTGTTTTTGCTTTTTGCAATCAAATGTCACTTCTGGAATCTCAAATAAATTTTATAGCCACTTTATAGAGCTCATGTGTTATTTTCCTAAATCAACTGCTTCTATATTTTGACCAGATATATTTAAGACTAGTAAATCCACTCTGGAAGATATGTTTAACTCTGCTAACATAGTTGGAATAATAGAAAGAGGTTTACACTAGAAGAAGGTTTGAAGCCTTTGATTTGGTTCTAGTCCCATTTCTGCAACTGTGCAATTTTTTGCTAGAGTATCCACCACTTTCTGAGTATCCACCAGCTTCTCTGTGACCTGGGGACAATAATAATTTATTTCTGGATTCAAGGGACTGGATTAGAAGACCCCTTGAAATCACTTCTCAATATGAGTTGGATATAGGCATTTCAAAATGTAAAGGAGCTGAGGAATAAGTCAGAGAAGCCCAAGGAACCCACCTGGATTGGTAGGGAGTCGGGAGTCAGGAGGCTATGGGTTTCCAGACCATGGATGTTTAAAGCGCTCTTATTTCTCATTTTAACCCTTGACCTGACTAGAATTCTACTTCTGGTCCCTCCTTAGTGGTTGTGCTTTGGGGAGGTCCTGGGTGATCAGTGAGATGTATCCCTACAGGGTAGCCCCAGTCAAAAGCCTTGGGTCACCTGCCCAAAAGAAGATGCAGAATAGAGCCAACAAAGATATCTGGAGGAGTGTGTTCTGGGGCCATAGGAGCCTTCAAAGGATTAATTAAGCAATTGGTCTGATTTTCTGGGTCTCAGGGCCATTTTAGATAACTTCCCAGTCACCTGGACAATGAATAGGAGAGAGGAGGAGGTATCTTCTGCCTGAAGGATGTCTTTTTGAGCAGAAAAGGCTCTCCTGGGGGTGAGGCTGACTTATAAATTCTTCTTCCCTTTCTTGCAGATATTACAGTGATTTGCCCTTGGGAGGCATTCAGCCACCTGGAGTTGCATGAGCTCGCTCAGTTTGGGATCATCTGAGGCACTCTCAACAGCATCTGCTATAACTTTGATTTCTTTTTCCCTATTGAGTCTTGAAATGCAGTCTTGTTCAGAAGTGGTTCCTTTTTCCTACGCAGTCATTTCCTGTAAGTTTCTACTAAGAGTTCTAGTGTCAGACTCTCTCATAGAGTACAGTTTAACTCAGAATAGTGGGGAAACATCAACTTTTGTTAGGGCATTTCAAACCTGACTACATTTTCCTATCAGCTGTGCAAAGTCATAAATATTTCTTAAATATTTGTTTGTTACGTCCTTCAAATCTATTTTTGCTAGGCATTCTTTATGATTAGTAAGTAATAGGCTTCTAAAATAACATTTATGTCACTCACCTCCCCTTCTCATTTAATAAAGAAAATATTTACTTTGACTCTTGTGATGAAGTTTATTAAATGCTCTAACGAAATATCTGGTGCCCCGTTCTAAAGAAAATTAAACACAGAAGGCACAGTCATACAGGAAATAACCAGAGTGCATGCAAAAGACCATAGGATTAAGAGTCAAATTCTTATTCTTCTTTGTAAGTTTGTAAAACACATCCTTTCTGGGTCTAACTTTCTTTGAACCAGGCTGTCCCTGAAGTCCTCTGCAGTTTTAAATTATACAGCTCTAAGTTGGTGGGAGACTGGAGATTTAAAGTCAGGACTAACTACGGGAGCCTAATTTTCAGTGCCTTGATTCAGTTGATTGAAATATTCACGTTAATGTAAGAAACATTCAAACCTGTAAAGAACTTTTGTGAGTTTATTTGACCCAAACTGTCGACAATTACCGGGAAGCAGAATCTCAATGTATTGAGTTAATGCTCCAGAGAATGGCGGCTTTTCCACCTAATTTTATAAATTACTATCAAAGGAGGAGATGTAAGTGGGTTAAATGAAATCCACTGGTGATAGATTAGGAAGGTGGGAGAAAGCAAAGCAGGGAAACCTCTGGGGTTGGGTAAAAAAATAAAATGATAGACACATGCTTCTTTTACATAAGTGGGTACAGGATAGTTGACAGTCAACAATTAACACAACAATAACAGTGAGGGAATTTGTGGTCTCTGCCCTGGTGCCCTGACCACTGGTTGTGCCCTGAGGGATCCGGGGGGGAAAAAGGGAAGTTACAAGTTACCCTGACATTCCAAAGGTATGTTATCATAGATGCAAAAAGACAATAGACTCAGTTAAGATAAAAGTTGATCTTTGTCAGGGAATATACTGGCCTAGGACATGACTATCCACCATAGACTGCTTCTTAATTAAAATTGTTTTAATTTCAGACCATCCTTTGTGGTTTGCAAGGCTGCCATGTAAGCCTTCCATAAGTTAGTCAGGCCCCTTTTTGTCCACATTTATAGTCTTTAAAGTTTAGACTCAGATGCAAAGGCTAGGTAGTTGAGCTCTCAAAATAAAATGACGGTTTGCTTCACCCCTGAAGTTGTGTCAAATATAATGTGCACATAGCTGTCTTTCCCCAATATTTCCAAGGCAATTGTGCAATTCAAATGCTGCCTCTGTCGGACTTGGAGGCTTTAGGTACTTGTATTAATTTCCTCATTTTGGTTTTGTAATCTGGTAAAAGAATGGAGTAAATTAACTGAAAAGAGAGACAGAATGATAGAGAGGAAAGAAAGTTGGGTTCTAATCATGGCTCTACCAGTAAATTGCTCTGTAATTTTGGACAAAGATTCTACCCTCGGGATCTTCCAATTTGCCTAAATTTGATAACCTAAGGTTCATGGCAGCAATACATTCCGTGACTTTGAGGTCCTCAGAGTCTGAACAAGGAAATGGGAGGCTTTTGCTGCAGACTCTATGCTAACTATTTCACACAAATGACCTAGTTACCTTCGGGCCAGAAAACTAGGTGCCTACAAAACACATCTGGATTGGTCGGGGTTAAGGAAACTGAGGAATTCCAGACCATGGGAATTTAAAGTGCTCCTATTTCTTATTTTAGCTCTTGGCCTGACTAGAATTCCATTACTGTTCCCTCCTTCATGGAAAGTAAAGTACCAAAGAAAAAGTAAGGTATAAATTCTAAAATGGAACCATGACTTGCGAGGAATGTGGTGGTAATGTGTATGTCCCCTTCAGTAGGGACTCCTGCCTCCACCCACACATCTGGGTTCAGTCAGAAGCTCCATTTGATAGCAGAGCCTTTGGTCTGTATTTGTTCATCCCAGTATGCCTCTCAGTTAGGGAGGTCTGGGTTCTTCAGCTGGGTGAGACTCTGTCCACATTTGGCTTACTTTGCAAATGTTTCTGAAGCAATAGCACTGACAAACAGAATGCACCCAATGGAACATCTTCAATGGCCAGGATGGAGAAGGATTTAGAAACCACATTACATGAAAAACGATTGAGGGGACTGATAATATTTAACCTAGAGGAGAAAATGATAATTCCTAGTAAATATTTGAAAAGTTATAATGAACAGGACGAAGCAGACCTATTTCATGTAGGATTCTAGCATTTAGTGGTAAGCTAGAATATATATGCTAAAGCCCATTTGAATTCTAGAATTCTTTTCTTTTTCCTCCTAAATTCTATCATTTCTCTTATTTATTTATTTCAGAGAGAGGAGAGGAGAGAAAGAGAGAGAGATAGAAACATCAATGATGAGAGAGAATCATTGATCAGGTGCCTCCTGCATGCCCCCTACTGGGGATCGAGCTCCCTGACCTGGAATCAAACTATCAGGTGCCTCCTGCATGCCCCCTACTGGGGATTGAGCTTCCTGACCTGGAATCAAACCATCACCTGCTTGGTTCATGGGTCGTCGCTCAACCACTGAGCCATGCCAGCTTGGTGATCTTATTTCTAATAAAGAACAAGAAAACCTTTATTTTGTAAACAGCACATACGAAAGAGATAAAGATAAATCATTGTCTGTGTCCAAGTCCTGGCAGCAGAGATGCATACTCAAGAGTAATTGAGGAAGTTTTAACAAAGAACAAAGGGATTATTTACAAAGGCTTGGGAAAGGTTAAGGAGTATCTGAAAGGTACTTCAGTAACAATATTACCAACCCTCGACCTGAAGGTACCCCAAAGGTCTACTTTAACTATAAGAGGACCCCCTGAGATGGCCATAGCTTTCAATAGAGAGACACAGCTAACTCATAGTGATTCCATGGGTAATTAGGAAGGAGTAGAGGCCAGGATAAAAATACCCCTAATGTTCTTCTCCCATTCTCTACTCTCCTGTTGAATCCTCCCATTGGATAAACCCAATTGAAAGTCAGAAGGCAAAAGAGCCCATTGAAGTGGTCAATAAAGTTTACCTCCAACAGCAGAGATCAGCTGGATAACAGTGGAGAGTGGATATGAAGGGGCAAATGGGAAACCCCCTGCTTAGCAATGGTATTGACAAACAGATGCTATTCATCAGCCAGTGATATTTAGTTAGAGATGGGAAATACATGGACTCGTGATTCTGATGCAAATCACTGATGTAGAGGAAGGACAATGTTTAATGAGAACAATCGCAAAAGAAGAAAATTATCATAGAATTTAAGGGTTTGGAGTGTTTTTAAAAAATCATCTGACATTTTCCAGATAATAAGAACCATTGAAGATCTCTTGTTAAAAATACAAAATTTGAGCTCCACTCCAGATTTTATGAATAAGAATCTCAAAGGGAGAGACTTTAGAACCTGTATTTTTAAAAAGGGCCCTAGGCAATGCTCGAATTTGTGTCAGTTTGAAAACACGGATGTGGTCCAAGCCTACATTTTAAACATCAGACTGATGGACTCTCAAACTTAAAAGCAAGAATGATAAACTGATTGTCTTCATCAGTCATACCATCTCCTTACCACAAAACATTCAGGCGTTCTGGGTTCTGCCTGGCTTTGCTACACAGCACCTGCTAGATAATAGGCTAATTCCCTTATCTTCTTTGAGAATAAAGCAAGGATATTGGACTAAATGATCCCTAAGGTCCCTTTCAGCTTAAAATTCTAAGAACCAAGTAGTACTTTGCACTGTTTCAAGCATGAACAAACTCTTCTGTCTATGACCAGAAGTCCCAAGGCACAGAGCCTCAGTTTCCAGCTCTTTTCAGAATGTATTTAACTACCAACCTTCCACATTTCTCCAGAGCCTCCAAAATCAAGTCATGTACAGTACCGCCACCTGCTGTAATGAATGAACACTTCGTGAACACTTGGAAGACAGTCATTTCTAGTAGAAGACATAAATCCATTGAGCTAATTCTGAAAATGTTCATCCTCACGGACCAATTTAAACTGGCTATCCATATTTATCATGTGCATGCTTCTCCATGCATAAGATAAATCTTAAAGAGTATGAAACTGAACATAGGACAAGATAAGTCTCCTTTCCACCCAATGCCATTATGGTCCACTCCCTTTGCAGCCAATCCCTGTTAAGAGTTTGCTGTGATTACTTCCAGAGACAATCTGGGCATAGACATATTTCTGTGTATGTAGTATTGTTCCTGGCTGTGTACTCAGTGTCTGGTGTGGAGTCAGGCAGATAGTAAGCACTCACTAGTTATTTGTTCCATGAATGAATAAAATATGAATTAAAAGACTGGCCCTAGCATTTCTATCATAGCCGACAGGTACAGAAACGAACGTGCTAACAGATTTGGTTGACACACGCCCCAGGGATCTCAGAAATAGCTTGTGGGGTACAGTAGTGGGCAGCTGACTGAACTTCCCACATTGGTAGTGGAGATCCAAACCAGAGAAGTATGGCTTTCTGATTGTTGTTTTGAAAATACGTTAACACTCAGGCTGCTATGACTTGTGGCCATGCAATTCACATGCCGTTGGAGAAATATAGTAAATGCTTGGAGATTGGGGAGAGCTAAGCCCGGTCTCTGGGTGATACTTGTCCTCCTGAACTTTTCCTCAAAGTATTTCCATTGTTCTTTATGTTTTGTAATTTCTGCCAGCAAAACTAGGAGAATTAAAAAGAAAAAAAAAAAAAGCCACATCTCTATAGAATTGGACTTAGAGTGCCATCTTGTGGATGTTTAGCTTCATTTTCACTATTCTAGTGCTGACAAAAAAAAAAATACATAGATAAGTTACACATACATTCTTAAGGAATGATAAAACTGGAAGATACTTTAGATTACTCACTACATGTCCTCATTTTGCAGAAGAAAAAACTTGAGACCCAAAGGATAAAATGACTGGTCACTCGTGATGTTTTCACTGGGCCAATCTGATGGGCCATTTGATACATCAGCTACCTGCTCCTTCCAAGCTTGGTAATGAAGCAAGATGATGTAAGTCACAGGTTAGACAGATATGAGATTTGGGGTGACACTAAAGATAGGATGAAGTTCAGAAATGGGATGAGGCTGAGGGATGGTTCTTAATGCATTATTTTATTACAAAATTAGCATTATGAAATCAATGGAAAAAACCAAAGAGTTTATAACAAAGAGCAAAGTGTCCACTATACCAGTTCTGTTTTCCACTTCTTATAGGCAATTCTTTATCTGCTTCTATTTTTAATGTCTCACTATTTATAACTTTAAATAATAGGTTTTACCTTTATTTAGTTAATATATATTTATAATAAATGTTCATACGTATAAATATTTATAGACTCCCTGTTATACAAGATGACATCTAATATGCACTGCTGAGGCTGTCCCTATCGATTCTCATGAGCTAAATTCAATATTTTTACAATCTCCTCTTGATTATCACTATAATTTCAATAGCTCAACTGATATTTCTTTTTTCATCAGCTTTAGTCATTGTCTTATATCTTTGCTTATTCATTTAAGATGAGGCTATTAGGGCCTTTACCTTTTGCTTCTTTTCCCCATTCTGTCAGTCCTACTTTTCTTTCATATTCGCAGGGTCTTAAGCGTTAACATTTTGTTCACTAGCCCTACATGGATCGTCTATATTTTTCCTTTAAAATTGATTCTAAAAGCAAAACTAACCAACAGCAGTTACATTTTATGACCACATGGTTTGTTTTTCGAAGCAGGGCCAGGTTGTCTGCTTAGAAAACATTTCCTAGGCTATCCTTTCAATGTCCACATTTCTGGGCTGCTCAGTGGAACATCTTTCTAGCATCAAGGTCAAAAGGAATCTCTTTCCTTAACGTTATCAATTACTTTAAAGTCTTTGTTCTGTTAACTTGTTTATTTCTCTCTTGTTTTTCCAATAGTAATTTTTTTCTTTTTGGGAAAAAGAATAATATGCCTCTGTCCGCTCCTCAAGTTAATCCAGCTTCATGATTATTTTGTCTATTGCACCTGTGACATTCTTGGGTGAAGACATCCCTGCCAGAGCCACTCTGGCCTGGTGTTTTCCAAGTTTGTAGATAGCTGTGCCATCCCAGACCCAGTCTTTTCTAGATGGCATTTGTGCTTTCATTTCTGGAAATGTTTATGAATATCTTGTATCATTGGTACTCTAACATTTACAAGGAGTTTTCACTCATCTTATTCAGCAATCAGGGAACCCTTTTCTGATTGTCATTCTCAGTTTGGGGGGTGTTTTATTATTGTTTACATAATACCTGTTCTTCCATTTTCTCTGCTCTCTCTTTCTCTGGGATTCCAAGTTTAAAAAAATGGGTTTTCTATTTTTCTTATATTTTATCTCATATTATATTTCTCTTTATCATTTTGGTGACATTTTTAATATTTCTATCCTTTATTTTCTTATCAGTTTATTAATTTTTTTGCTATCCTATTTTTCAACTCTTTACTGTTCTCTGCTTTTTCCTTTGTCTTCACATTTTGTTCATGAATGTAAAATCTTTTTAAATAACAGTTCTCTGTTTTCCTCTGTGGTTATTTTTTTATCTTCTTTTTTTCCTTTATGTTGCTTATTCTCATGTATCTAGTCATCTTTGGTTTGTTTCTTCATACCTAAGCATGAAGGATGGATTTGGTATAGATACCTCCCCTGCTACATTGGTTTCCAATATTGGTTTCCAGATAAACTGCTCCACTACATGGAAATTCAGAGGGGTGTGGTGGGGGGGTCTGTTTATAGAACTTGGGGATTGGCAAGCTTAGCTTTACAATGAGAAGATGTGGATGTGGCTGACAGGTGGGGTTTCCCCAAGTCGGAGCAAGGAGACTTTACCGTGGTGCCAACATCCCACTAGAATCCTTAGTTCCCCAGATGGTTTGCAAATGTCAGCAGTGAGGGACGTGGAGCGAGGAGAATTTAACTTGCATACCTCTTCTCTTTATATTTTCAGCAAATTTGTTTCCAGGCTTCAGACCAATCCCTCCTCTGGAGCCCAGAGCCCCTCTGAGATTCTAGTTTGCAGATTGTGATCCCCCATTTCCCCACTGGCTTGAAGTTGGAAGGGAATGGGAGGAGGCACATTATGTGTCAGGTATTGTCTTATCTATGGAAGATACAAAGACAAAAGAAACTCTCACACCAGTAGAAGGAGATGGATAAGTGTATAAGGGATCTGACAGAGGTTCCTGTTGCTTTAGTTCAGACCTTCAATACCAGGGACCAGGCCCAGAGATTCATTGCTTTTCTTATCCATTTTAAAACAGAGGTCTTTGTTTTGTAGGTCTAGCATTTTATATAGCTCAAAGCTTAGACACAATATTCTTTCTAAACTCTACTGGATTTCCTTATGTTTTTTTGCGGGGGAGGGGGGAAACACACACACACACACACACACACACACACACACACACACACACACACACTTTCTTCACCTAAAGTGCACACCTGGATCTGTATGACCATCCTGGTTGTTCAGATATTGATTATTGATATTTCTATAACATGGGTAATGACTGTGCTGACCCCCCTCTGTCCCCATGTCCCTGTACCCTCGCATCTTTGTCACAAGTACAGAAACCAATGGGTTAATGCCTCACATTAACCCATTGGTTAAGGTCTCATTGCATGAGACCTTTAGGTCCTCACTCTATCACCCATACCTTGTTGGTTATTAAACATTTTTAATATCTCTTTTGAGTTAGTAGAACATAGCGTCTGCAGAACTCAAATGCCTCTAGAGGCCAGCAGGTGATGGGGCTGAGTGACGCTGGCTGAGTAGAGCCAGAGGTTGCGCTTCACTCTGGAGGACACCTGCAAGCAGTGGCCACTGGGAGCTCAGGCCCAATATTCCCAGAGCCTCACAGGAGCCAGATTATGGGTTTTAGTGTTGGGTGAGAGAAGGAATACGGTAAGGATATAAAAAATTCTTCAGAAAATAGAGTTTATATTCATGGCATTTGAAAAAGTTAGTATACATAATCTACAGATGTTGCTTGGAGTTTAAATTAGTTAAAGACCAGTAAGTATATAACTTTAGTTATTTTTTTCTAACATAGTTTATCACAACACACACATACGAATTTGTTTAATGTTCTCCATATTTCAATGGTCATGGTGCCTAGAAGAAGCAATACAAGTTGTAGTGAAGGCATCTATGATACTTATTTTGCCCACAGTAAAAATATGGCAGACTATCTTATGATATTCCTTTATCCAGGCTACTAACAGTGCACTAAACACGTGATTTGCCACTGAAGCTTTAAAACAAGAACCGGTTCCTGAAACATCTCCGGACTTTTATTTCTCCTACAAAATTTGCATCTACGGTTCAGGATGATCTGGAATGTGAGAACAGCGGCAGAGGGCGTGCCCTGCAGCCCACCCACCTCTGTGTGCAGGGCTGGAGCTGCTGTGCCTGTACTTGGCTCTTCCCAGGAAGCAATACATCTTAGGTCTCATTGTGTTATCAGGGACATGATGTCAACCAGGCTGCTCAGTATGAGTCACTGACAGTTGAAATGATGGCTTACAAAAGATGGAAAGTTAATGTAAAATGTCAATCTAGGTGAGCTGGAGCAATTCTTCTTTTTAAAAAAAATAAATAAAATTTCTGCGTGTTCATCACATTAGGAAAAGGAAGTGGATTGACTATTCCTTTCCCCCATGGACCTAGCATGACTGGCCATTGCTTTTGTATTTGTTTGTTGTCCATCTACCCCATTAGAATATGAGCTCCACACGGGCAGGGAATTTGTCTCTCCTACTCATTGTTGCAACCATCTCAGCATCTCGGAAGATGCCTGTGTATAGAAGGACATCAATAAATGCTTCTTGGGTGAATAAATACATGGATAAATGAATGATACAGCTATTTGTGTGTCTGATGTTGTAGAGATCGATACGGAATAAGCGGAAGCTTCTCTTCTCTAGATGCAGCAATGTTGGTCTTTGTTTGCAAACTGCAGTGCCAGTTGAAGTAGGTGCTGTGGTTTGTGACTCTGGCTGAGCGTGTTGAAAGGGGTGGCTAAGAAGATACTAATTCATGAAGCTACTGCCTCTCTACTCCAGCTCCCCTTTGTGACATTGGAGCTAGAGGCTAGGCCATGTCACTGGGGCTCTATGGAGGGGGAGGCTTAAAGGCAGGCTGTGAGGCAGAGGGAGGGAGGGAGGAGTTCCTGTTCCTGTCAGCAGCATCCCCTAGCAACAGGCCCCTCTCTTGGTAGGAGTGGTTGTCCTGGTCCTATTTTACAATTCTTTATACTCAGCGCCCCCTACTGTCTGCAGAGGTG
Organism: Myotis brandtii; assembly: GCF_000412655.1. NCBI lineage: Eukaryota > Metazoa > Chordata > Mammalia > Chiroptera > Vespertilionidae > Myotis > Myotis brandtii. The sequence continues at coordinate 3,997,606 of NW_005358943.1, read as the reverse complement.
CCAGCATGAGGCACTTCTAGGTGGGCAACCAAAGGGCTCCCTCTCCACCCCAACTCTTCTTCCTATTTCACCTTCCCTAGGGTGGTCCCTGCTTCCGGAAATGATCTCCCTGTTACCTCAATGTCCCCCCTTTGCATTTTTAGCCCTCTCGCACCTTATTTAGCCAGTTTCCTATAACTGATTACAGTTACTTCATAATAAATTCCACCTGTTAACCTAATTAGTATGCTTTCTGAACTGGACTCTGATGGATAAACATTCTCATCTTGTCCTTTATCCTACAGCTATTTCTGTCCCTACAAATTCTGTATTTCAAAGCTCTAACAACTTGCCGTAGACTTAGACATAGGACTTCTTTTAATTTAATTCTAATTGCTAGATATTTATTAGAACTTAAAAGTGTTTTTTCTGATGGTGGGTATTTAAACACATAAAACAAAAGGAGGTGTGTATGGAATATAAATCCCATAATCCCATTTATCAATTCTTAACACATTTTGGTTGGATTTATGTGCTCTTACTTTTAAAAGCACCCTTTTTCAAAACTGCAGCACAAAAAACCTCAATGATCCTTGAATCCTGAGGACATCCCTTTCTATGATATTTGAGGGGAGAAAGCTTCCTACAGGTTTGTAATCCTTCCCAGATGGGTAATTCTTTTTTTCATATGGAGCAATTTGAGTTATTTGCGTTCCCTTGGAAGTAGTAATAAGTCACTTTGGAATGCTGTGTAGTGTATTACCTTTTTTTCAGATTGTAATTGTTTTACTCTTGTTTGGCCCTCTAATTTGGGGAGAGAGAGAGAGAGAGAGAGAGAGAGAGAGAGAGAGAGAAGAGAGTTCCACCTTCTAGGGCTAATAGAATTGGCCTTTGTCCTTACTGGGGTCATAGAGAGAAGGATGTCAGCATGCCTCTTCAGGACAATAAAGTTGGTGGCAACAGCTTGTTAGTTCCTGGGCTAAAATTAAGGTAACAAGAGCTAAGAGGGAGGGAGAGAGAGAGAGAGAGAGAGAGAGCGAGCTACATAATAATTCTAAATAATGTAATAATTATAAATGAAATCGTAATAATTATTCTTTAAACCATATAATGATTCTAAATAATAGAAAACAGTTATTCATCTCTTACGGTGCACCAGGTCATTCAGTTGTCTTAACTCCTTTAGTCTTCGCGACAACTGTCCATTTTACCAATGAAAATACTGACACAGCTTGTCTAGCTCCATGAAGTTCTATCTTCAGAGCGTATGCAGTTTATCATCACAGAACGCTACTCTTGAGAGAAAGTGAACCTCATGAGGTAAAGTACGCAGACGTTTGTCAACATTTAATACTGGTTCTATCTTCAGAGCGTATGCAGTTTATCATCACAGAGAGAAAGTGAACCTCATGAGGTAAAGTATGCAGACGTTTGTCAACATTTAATACTCCTTAGGGCTGGAAGGAGGAGCCCCTCTGAGTGAAGATGGGATCCAATCACCATTCTGTCCTTGTGACACTGTCATTATAGGTAAGACGTCAGAGTAAATATTAGCTTCTTTTTGAGAAACATTTCCATCTACTAACCTTATGTAAATGTTACTAGAGCTACTTATGATTTATATTCTTCTATACAATTCCTTGAACTCTTTGCTGAGAAGGTTAAAGCCTCTTCTACCAGAATTGTTTTTATGGGGAAATCTAACTTGGAGATAACTTGAAAAATACCACATGATCCTCTTGGAGGCTGAGTAACGTGTAACTGGCTTCTTCATAAGCAACTGACCTTCACATGTTGGTGTTTCTTTTGAATTTGCGGTAATTCTTGGAGACTGCTCAGAACGTTCCATTGTATTCTTAATCTCATTGCTCGCCTGGATGATCAGCTCAGTTGTTCTTATCTAAGCGGCTTTAGGGTCCAGTAAGAACTTACCTCATGCTACAGGAATCAATTTATGAACTTTGTTTACTTCAAGATTCTAGTTGACACATGCATTTAGCAGCTACAGCATGACAGATAACATTAGCAAAAAGCTATTTGCTATTCTCTTAGAGATAATATTTATAAAGAGAATATAATTACTGCCTGGAAGCACGCCGTTTCCAGAGCTAAAAGCAATAAAACTGAAGCAATAAAAAATTTTCTGTTCATTCTCCTGGGAGAAGGAGGTCTCCAGAAGTATGAGAACGAGGCTGGGGTGAGGTGTGGGGCTGGGATGAGGGAAAAAGAAAAAGAGAAGGGGAACAAGAGGGTGATGAGGTTCTTCCACACCGTGGGTATATCCCAGGCTGCTCCCAGAGAACAGAGGCTGACGTGTCTAGAAAGACCAAAGGTCTCCTGCCCTTACCGCGGGAAGATTTCTAAAGTATTTTCCCAACCTGATAGAAAGTTTCTCACGGGAATGCTTTGCTCACAGATGTTTTCCCCAAAGATGCTTTCTCTTTTTCTTTCCCAGATAACTGGATTAAAAAAAAAAAGTTTAATGAACACAACCCGACAAACTAAATAATAGATAGCCTCTGTCCTTGAAGTATACATTCATGCAGCACATATTTATTGAGCAACTACTACATGCAAAATAATATTCTAGGTATTTTGAAAGGTACCAAGATGAGTAAGGTCTGATCCCTGTTCCCAAGCAACTTAAGACTTAAAAGGGGAGCAAAGACATGTATCCCTGCAATTCTAATATCAGCTACTTTGTGCCGGGCACTGCTCTCTGTGCTTTAGCTATATGGACTCGTTTAGACCTCATAGCAGGCCTAACAGAGGATGTCATTGTTATTTAACTTAATAGATGAGGAAACTGAGGTAGAGCATTGTAAAATGACTTGTTCAATGTTAGACAGCAAAAAGTAAGTTGAAACTTGCAAGAGCAGGAGACGAAATATTTGCTGAGAGTCATACGGTAAATCAATGTCAGAGCCTGGGCTGTAATTCAGTCAGAGTCCCCTGACTCGCAGCACCAGGATCCTTTTATTCAGTGAGGAAGTCTTTTTGTGTTCTCCTTAATAACGAATGGGAGCAGGAGGGATGTCCACACTCCATCCGAGACTCCTGCTTGCTTATCCTGAAAAAGCAACCGACTTTAACTCAAACTGTGTTTTTCTAAAGAGCCTCAAAAAGTATTCGCTCTGAGTTTTGTAAAACCTTAAGCAAAGAACCATTTGTACAAACAACACTTTGAAAGCATTTTCTGGATGGAACAAATATACACGTGACTTACTGTTGACTTTTAAGATAGCCTTCATCCGTTTTTGAAGTTTATTTATTTATTTTTTTAAAAAGCATTCATTTATCTAAAAATGTATGTTTTAGTTTAGCATATTAGATTCAGTTCATTAAATAGTGCTTTTATTGGGGAAATTTGTTTTATTTACATAAAATATCTAAAGCAAAATTTAAAAGAAATACACTAATTCTTTTGCAGTTTCTTTTTTTAAAATGAAATTTATTGGGATGATATTGGTCAGCATGTTCATATAGATTTCAGGTGTGGGTTTCTATGTTAAAAGATCTGTATGTTGCACTGTGTGCCCACCATCCAAACTCAAACTTTCTCCTGTCACCATATATTACTGTGCTCCCTTTGAAGGCTTTAAGGGAAGGAAACTTCCTTGTCCCTTCTTAGCTCTGGTGGCTCCTGGCAATCCTCAGTGTTCTTTGGCTGTGGTTGCGTCCCTTCAATCTCTGTGCCCTTGGTCCCTATGTCTCCTCTATGTCCCTGTGCCTGAATCACCTTCTCCCTTCTCTTACAAGACACCAGTCATTGGGTTTACGGCACACTCTAATATAACCCCATTTTAACTAATTATTTCTGCAAAGACCTTATTTCCAAATAAGAGCACAATCTTAGGTTCTAGATGGACATGGATTTTGGGGGATTCAACCCAATACAATGGGTCATTGTGAGAAGGCAGAACGAAAAGTTTTTCCATCCAAATATTTGTTTAATTTGAGAGAAATCATAAAGTCTCTATGGCCCCGAATTACTTCTATTTTGTCAGAGTTTTAGTCTCCCTTTTTGGCTGATTGGAAATGCCCAATGACCTTCTTGGATCTGACACCATTTCAAAAAGCCTATGGTGACAAATGCTTGGGCTACTCAGGAGAAGAAGGAGGGTAACCTTTGGTCAGATTAACTCATCAACTTCACTAGTTATCTTCCTGAAGAGTGAACAGAATTAGGTATGTCTTGAAGATAAATGATTGTTAAAAAAAAAGGAGAGAAGGCAACTTGAGCGTAATGAGATACTAGTATTTGAGTCTTTGGTGTCAGAGAAGCAGTTCAGTTCTCAGCAGTGCTACCTTGTATTTGTTTCCTAATCATGGGCAACTCTCTCAGCAGCAAGCTCTGGGGCAACTAAATTTATGTCCAGGGTTAGTTATTGTTAGAATGGAAGAAACACACAATAGATGTTCTAAAATAATGGCTAGTATGTTCCCAACAACAACAATCTATACTAATAAAAGGGTAATATGCTAATTAGACCGGGAGACCTTCTGGACATCATCTGGACAAAGTCATGGTGGCGGGGCTGAGGCAGAGGTGGTTAGGGGCAATCAGGCTGGCAGGGGGGAGCAGTTAGGGAAGTGGTTCTCAACCTGTGGGTCGCTACCCCTTTGGGGGTCGAATGACCCTTTCACAGGGGTCACCTAAGACCATCGGAAATCACATATATAATTACATATTGTTTTTGTGATTAATCACTATGCTTTAATTATGTTCAATTTGTAACAATGAAAATACATCCTGCATATCAGATATTTACATTACGATTCATAACAGTAGCAAAATTACAGTTATGAAGTAGCAACGAAAATAATTTTATGGTTGGGGGTCACCACAAAATGAGGAACTGTATTAAAGGGTCGCAGCATTAGGAAGGTTGAGAACCACTGAAACCCTGGTGGTCAGTGTGCATCATGGAGACCAGTCGCTCCGCTGTTTGGTCGATTTGCATATTACCCTTTTATTATATAGGATATATATATTTTTTACTATTTCTATCTGTCTCCAGGTAGTTCTGTAAGGATTTTTATAATCAAAGAGGGACAGAGCCCCACTGGCATGGCTCAGTGGTTGAATGTCAACCTATGAACCAGCAGGTCATGGTTCAATTCTCTGTCAGGGCACATGTCCCGGTTGCAGGCTTGATCCCCAGTGGGGGATGTGAAGGAGGCAGCTGATCAATGATTCTCTCTCATCATTGATGTTTCTATCTCTCTCTCCTTCTCCCTTTCTCTCTGAAATCAATAAAGGAAGGGAGAGGGATAGAGAGTTAGAAACATCGATGAGAGAGAAACATCAATCAGCTGCTTTCTGCACACCCCCTACTGAGGATGTGCCCACAACCAAGGTACATGCCCTTGACCAGAATCAAACCTGGGACCCTTCAGTCCACAGGCCGATGCTCTATCCACTGAGCCAAACTGGCTAGGGTTAAATTCTTTTAACTCTTTATATTTTTGAGGAAGTTAATCCAATATTCCACACCCAAGAAATGGTAGGCTACTTTCAGATGCTGAAACAAAAGATTCAGTGTTTATTGGGGTGGCCAAACCTCTTTTGTAGGCTGTGGTTCAGCTCACCCACATCTCACCTTTGGCAGAGTACCAAGGTTGGACCTGCTAACTCCCAGGGCCCAGACCAAAGCCTTCCCTAACATGGCACAAATTGTACTCTGTGCGCTTCCCCTTCCCACAATAGCTTTGTTGTGCAGGGATGGTGACTCTAGAGGTTAAAATGAGGTGAGAAGATGCCCCTTGTAATGAGAAGGAAATGTGTGGAAACTGGAGAATTTCTCAGCAGCCCACCAGCTCTTTCAGACAAGATCCCAACAGTATATGAACTGCAGGTTTGTTTTTATTTGTTTGGTTTTTACCACCAGCGCAGGGCAACATTGTGCTCATGTCTCTCAGTCACTCCTATGAGTTCCTGGGATGATACACACACAATACAATATACAGATGATGTTTTGCAGAATTGTATTCCTGAAACCTATATAATTTTATGTACCAATGCCACCCAAATAAATTCAATAAAAAACTATTTCTCTTTGAGATAATTAAAAATACTTTGTTTTCCATTCTGCATTATTTCTTGAATTTTGCATTTCTATGAACATTTGTTAAGTTGTATATATGGACTAGAGGCCTGGTGCATGAAATGTGTGCACTCAAAGGGGCGTCCCTCAGCCCATCCTGTGCCCTCTTGCAGTCTGTCTGACAATTGGACATCCTTAGTGCTGACGTGAAGGTGGGAGAGGCTTCCGCCACTGCTGCTGTACTTGCCAGCGGTAAGCCCAGCTTCTGACTGAGCAGAGCTCCCCCTGTGGGAGTGCACTGACTACCAGGGGGCAGCTCCTGCATTGAGCATCTGCCCCCTGGTGGTCAGTGTGTGTCATAGTGACCAGTCATTCCCAGTCGTTCTGCTGTTAGGGTCAATTTGCATATTATCCTTTTATTATAAAAGGTGCACGGGTGGGGGCTGACTGGTTTGCCCTGAAGGGTGTCCTGGATCAGGGTGGGGGTCCCGCTGGGGTGCCTGGCCAGCCTGGGTGAGGGTATGATGGCTGTTTTCAGACTGACCAAGCCCCCTGAAGACCAAAGCTCCCAGCCTCTCCTTTTTTTTTTCTTTGCTCCAGCTCTGTGGCCATGGCAACTGGAAGCAGGTATCTGGGGTTTATTTACCTCCTATAATTGAAAATTTGTTGCCTTGAGAGGAGGCAGGAGTCAGCCAGGAAGCTTGGCTTCTTCCATCATTGGGGCAACCAAGCCTCCTGCTTGCTCCAGCTCCGTGGCTGCCAGCCGCCATCTTGGTTGGGTTAATTTGCATATAGTCACTCTGATTGGCTGGTGGGTGTGGCTTAAGGTGTAGTGGAGGTACGGTCAATTTGCATGTTTTTCTATTATTTGGTAAGATGTCACCCCAATAAATTCAATAAAAATAAGAATTACTAGTTTTGTACAGTTGTGCCTCACACATAAGTTGGAAGGCTAAGAGGATATAACTCAAAACTTCGGAGGGCCTGGGGGTAGAGAGGGTCAGCTTCATTCTAGATCAAGTTATGTAGTTTGATGAAAACACAGGTCATGATTCCAAATCTAACCCTGGATCCTTAGCATCAGGAACAGTTATATGAAGGGCATCTGAGAGTGTCAAGTTTTCTCTGAGTAGATAGAGGAGTAAAATTCAACCATTAGCCTCTTCCATATAAAGGGATTTCTATTCATCTCAGTTTATACTTATGGGTTGTTCTAAAAAGGAATGTTAGCAAATCTTCGTAATAATACCACAGTACTATCTGTACTGCTTGTGTTCTATGGTGGAAAGAAGAGTACTTGCCTGACAAAAACTTAGACCTTTTAGGTAACTCTGACACAGAATAATCATGGTTTGGTGTTTTTTTTCTAGTATCCTCTATGGAGAGCTGATAAAATCTTTCTGAAAGCATTTGTTTTTTATGACTAAGGTTGGCTTAATATATAAGAGGAGAACAAGAGAAAACACCAGGTTGAAAACCGAAGACAACAAAACCTTTTGGAACTTGCCAAAAGGTTATATTGAGGATCAGTTCAAGTTTTAAGGAAAGATTTAGGGCTTATTTGCTCAACCCTAGTAAAAATAGCTAAACATGTTTGCCCTCGGGAGTCTAGACATTTGTACCTGGCCAAGGAAGAGCCACACCAGCTACAGTGAACGCAGTTTTTACTGGAAAAGCTGTGTGGCGGAACTGAGGAGTGCGGGTACAAGCACAAAGGTGGGATGAGCTTCATCTTTGTGTACGTGGGAAGTGAGACCTTATCTTTCCTCACTTTCAATTTGTTGTTGTTGTTGTTGACCAAACCACAAATAAAAATGTGTGGAAACGGGCTTTCTATTTCTGAGATGCTGTTGGACACGACAGTCATACTACACTGGAATCTGAGAGCTTCATTATGGTGAACTCTGTAGTGCAGGAGGTAGCCGTCAGCCGCTGAGATACCCGGCTGCTTTTCTTTGTTTCTGGTCATTGGGGGTGGATTCTAACACTTCTCTTTTATGCTGCTCCTTCTTTACATCCCCCAGTCCAGAGAGCTAGGATTTGCAAAACATTGTTATTGCGGTCAGCTTGTGGTGGGTAATTAATAAGTAACCACAGTTTAATGTACAAGGAAGAGAATAGCTAGCTGCCAGAAAAACAAAGGTGACTTAAAGAATGTTTTAAGGAAAGTCAGTGCTCTAAACTGGTATTAGGTATTTGCTTTATTTCTGTCAAATGCTAGGATTTTAAAAAATGTATCTCAGAACAGTACATAGAGTAGTGTTAGCTTTTAATGGTGAGATTCATTGAAACATGGAGTAGGCACCCTCAAAATTAGTGGGTTCCCTATCACTTAGTGATTTCTAAGAAGAATGATTTCTTCCATGTTAAGGAAACCCACAAAATAGATGGGCAAAATCTTATGATTCCTACTTAATTTGAAATTGTGTTTTATATGTGTTCTTGGATTCTTTGAACTCTTATGAGAAAAAAACACCAGAAATATTTAAAATGAGGCACATTTTTTTATGGTGCAACCAGGATGCATTTTGAGGACAATGAGATAATCACAAAAAAAACAAATACTGTATAATTCCATTTATAGGAGGTATCTGAAGTAGTCAAACTCAAACAGGGGGTAAAATGATGGTTACCAGAAACTGAGAGAAGGAAGAAATGGGAAGTAGTTGTTGAATGGATATAGAGTTGCAGTTTTGCAAGATGAAGAAATTGTAGAGATCTTTTGCACAACAATGTGAATATACCTAACACTAGGGAACTGTACACTTAAAAATGGTTAAGATGGTAAATTTTATGTTATCCTTTTACCACAATTGAAATAAAAATGTATTAAAATTTACTTTAAACTAGTTGGCAAAGAAAAGGGCTTTTAAAAAAATCCTAGCAAGAATAATTGAGTGTTGTTGGGGAGCACAAGAGACTTGGTTGGAAAGTTGGAAGGAGGACATTCTGAGAAAAGAGAAGTGTGTGGAAGGCCGCCAGCCCTGTTTATTGGAATTCTGACTTAGGGGAGACTTAGGGGAGTGTCAAAGGCAGCACCCCTAATTATTCCTTGACCTTCCCAAACAAGCTTGTGCATATGCAGACCCCCCGGGGGTTTACTTATACTTAATCCTTGGATGTCCTTGCCTAGAGGACAATGTAAACACATGTGTCCTCCCAAGATTACTCACCCTACTGCTTGTATCTAAAGATAAAAATTCCAATAGAAGGCTAACGAGGCTGCTCCGGCCGCTAGAGCCAAGAGCCCCTTAGCCCTCTCTTTCACAGTCAAACTGTGTCTGAGTAATCTGTTCATTCGTTGTTCAGGGGCTGCTGGTCAGCCCTGGCAAGAGAGTAGGAACACAGAATGTAGAGGGTATAGCTGAACAAGTATGATTGTTAGTCTATCAGATAAGCTTTCAGATTAGAGAATGAAAAAAATCACTGAATTTTGAGTACACTGAGAGGAAAGAACAATAATTCTGCTGCTCACTATTTGTTATGTGACCTAGAAAAAGATATATAGTGTAATCATTCAATAAATATATATTGAACAACTGGTGGGGGGGGCCAATCTTTGTGCTAGGTGGTGGAGATTCATTAATGAACAAGACTGACTTCCATTTCATACCTCAGCCTATTGCCAATCCCCCCTTGCTGAGGTTGCCAATGACCTTCTAGTAACTAAGTGATTAGAAGCATATTTTACAGAGCCTCATTGATTATTTCCTCCTTCTTAAAACTTTCTTTTCTATTGGCTTCCATGACATCACCGTCACCTTTTTTCACTAGAGCTACTTCCTCTTCCTTCTCCAAAAATATTGGTATTCTTCATGTTCTGATCCTATGCCTATGCCTCCCTCCCCCCCTTCCCAACACATACTTTCTCTGAAATCTCATCAATTAGCTAATGACTCCAAATCTTATCTCCATCTCAAAAACATTTTTCTGGGCTCCAGAATGTTACATCTCACATATGTCCATCTAATAGCTCTACCTGAATGTTCTAAACCCAACATTTTAAAAACTCAATTTATCTTCTTTTCTGGTGTCTTTTTCTTTTTACATGCTCTATATCAGAAAAAGACATCATCATTAATTTAATTACCTGTCAGAAACTGGGAAGCATTCTATATATCTTCCTCTATCTTACCCTTACCTAGAATGACTCAACGTGGTTTGACAATTTCATCTTTTTAACAATTTTTAAATATGAGCTGTCACCGCCCTCATTCTACTGTCACAGCTTGAGTTCTCATTTGAATGCTCTCATTTGAATTATTTCAATAGATGCATTAGTTTCCACCTACCCAGCTCTGACGTTCCTTAATCCATCTGACACATTGATTTCAGAATGACCTTAACACACAAGTTTAATTATGTTGTGTGCTCTGTGCAAAAGTCTTTAGAGCCTCCCCATTAGGCTTTGGCTGCTTAATTTCTTAGAACTTGACACACCAAACATTTCTCATCTCTTTACTCCTAAAGCTGTTTCTCTTTTCAAGAGATCTGCACCACTTCAGCTAAGAAGTGTGAGAGACCTTTGCCATGTTATTTAAAATGCAGACTATAAGAGAACTCTAGTTTATCATCTCTCCATTCAGTCCCAGCATTCCCCATTAGGCTTTGGCTGCTTAATTTCTTAGAACTTGACACACCAAACATTTCTCATCTCTTTACTCCTAAAGCTGTTTCTCTTTTCAAGAGATCTGCACCACTTCAGCTAAGAAGTGTGAGAGACCTTTGCCATGTTATTTAAAATGCAGACTATAAGAGAACTCTAGTTTATCATCTCTTCATTCAGTCCCAGCAGGGGGAAAGCTACATGAAAAATAAGTGCCTGATAATAATTGTTCTCTGCCGTGGGTAACATCCCTTTGAAATTAAAAGAGGGGAAATAGCATATCTCCATATCTCTGTTATGAATGTGGGGAGAGGAAAATTCATAAAATGCAGACACTTTTATTAGAGATTCACACAAAACAACATATTGAATATGTGACTGCTTTTTACAGAACCTAAGCTCCTTTGCTGGCTTAGACCGAACATGAAATGAAGTGATTTGGGTGCACAACTTATAATAAGAGAATTAGATATCTTGATATTTTTAACAAGATAGAACAGAACCAGACTTAACACTGGTTACAAAAGCCATTTGTCACTGTTGGGATGCAGAGACAGTTTTGAAGGGGGAGATTAAATGGGTGACTCATAGCCTCTTCCTTTCTACAGCCAGTCGCACCAGGGCAGTGTGATTTCGGAATTTTCTCCCTATGAAAACAAAGGGACAAATGCTCAGACATTTTATCATCTTTCATTCTTTCCAAGTCCCAGTCCCAGTCTATCCTCATGTAAATTTGTGATGACAATAATGCAGGCATATTATTGCTATTTATCCAAGAAACACCAGGCCTGGTGAGGTTGTTTATCTTGACTGAATTCAGGGAATTGCTAGGGAGTGGAAATTGTACTAGAACCAGGAATGCTTAGATGGCCAAAGAAAATATAAGAAAAGAATAGGACCTCAGATCTCATACTTCCAAGGTCTGAGTTAGGGTATATGAAGTGTAGAAACAAGCAGAGGAAGAGACCAGAACCATCAAAATTAACTCCTAGATTTGTGGAGGAAGTGTCTTATTTTAGGTTTTTCAGAAATAGAGCCTAATATAAAGATTTCAATACAAGAAATTTGATTGGGGCTGGTGATTCTAGGAAAACCAGTTGGAGGGTGGGAAATTAAGCAAGAAAAGGAGAGTCGGTCAATAAGAGGTACATGATCAAGCCCATTACCACTGTTTGTTACTGGAGCTTAATTCTATGGGGAATGCCCTAGGATTCTACATAGAAAATGCACTTCACAGTTTCTTGCAGGAGTGAGGGTTAAGGGGTGCTGCAGAGGTGGCTGTAAAGGGGAACACTGATTGCCCAGCACTTCTAGCCAGGTTAATGCAGGTTCCACCTTGCAGAGAAAGCCTGCAGACACTGGAAAATTGGGTGGTTTTCACTTCAATGATAAGATCATAAGAGATGTAGGTGGGTACAGACAGGTCTACTTCTTCATATTTCAGCAAAGGTCAAGAGTGGGAGGGAAGGACTGAAAGAGCAGGCATAGAAAATTCTAACCCTTTGATGTAATTAGTATTGTAATTAAGTGAGTTTTCTTATCATCAGAGGTAATATCAGAAGACCTCTTTTAAAATTTTTTATTGAACCTTTGTTGAAAGATTTGTTGAAATGAACCTCCCTCCTCCATCTTTCTTAACCCTTGGCAACCACAGATCTGTTCTCCATTTTTATAATGTTGTCATTTAAAAGTGTTATACAGATGTCATCATACAGTATGAACCTTTGGGATTGGATTTTTTAAAATAAGCATAATTCTCTGCAAATTTATTCAAAGGAATGTTGCATTTATCAAGAGTTCATTCTTTTTTTATTGGTAAGTAGTATTCTATGGTCTGTAGGTAACACTGTTTAATCATTCAGCTATTGAAAGACATCTGGGATTTGTTGGGTTTCCAGAATTCTGCTTCTCACTCGGATCTGAGAGTTTTAGGTATGTGGAACCAATGACAAACAGATTTTACTTTTTCCTGCCAGGGCTGGTCTGTCTTACTTGTGTGAACACATTATATGACTTTAGAGATACTGGAAAGGGTCCTAGTAGCATACATGTTCTCATGCTTGCTGATGACTGAAAAATTTTAAGGGGCAAATTATTTTATTTTACAGTTGAAAATAAACAGCTTGAAATGCAAAGCAATTATGGGAAAAATACACTTGGCAGGTTTTACTCTTGGAGAAAGTAGTAATACAGACATCTCTAAATTTCATTTCTGTGAACAGCGACATGTAGAAATGCTGGGCATTTCACACTCCTCTTTGCCACCCATTATGCCTGTATTTCTCATGTTCCACTCTATTAACACACAGTACGCGAAAACCCCATTGCCAGACCCACCTTCAAAATGTCCAAAACCACAGAAACTTGCTCTTAAAAATTTCAACATGGCCGTGTGGCATAAAGAAAACATACAGATCTGAGTTGTTCTGGTAGAAGTGAGATAGCTTTGGGGGAGACTCAAGCCAGACTCATTTTTCTCTGCTAACAGTTTGTAAACTGTTCTAACCCATGTCCCCCTGCAAAAATATGTGGAGCGATTGCCTGAGGGGAGAGGAAATACTCAAGTAAGATAATCTCCCTTTTCTTAGGATTACATAAATTTGAAAATCTGGACAAGGGAGCCTATTCAAAATTGCTGATAATGTCACTGTCTGATAACTTTGGAACAAAAATAAAACAGAATGCCATGCAGGACTGGAGAAGGAGAATGTCTCTGCAGAAATTATGTTGCTATCACTGTGATCAAAGTTATGCTACAAATCCAAGTTTCCACAGCAAGCAGGAAGTTTTCTCTGTGGGCCTCAATCCTCGCTCTTTCCCTACTGTTGCTGCTGTCCTTCTGTACCATAGTGAATCCAGTGACTTTCACCATAATCTATTTTAGGAGGGGAGATTTTGAGGAATCGCTGGAGCTAAAATTTTAGTAATTGTCACCATATAAATGTGTATAGCACATGTAATACAAACCTAGAAGCAGTGCAAAAATAGCAGTGATGTTAGGTTGGTGAGGTTGTGGCATTATCTTTCTCTATGAGTTTTGAAAATAATATTCAAATTTAGAGTTTAGAGCTTAGCAAGTTGTACATCTACAGCTTTGATAAGAAAATAAAGATGCAATTGTAATTTCAGTTAGTCTAATTTACTGCCCTTCCAGAGAGACAGGAACACATGACTTACCGTGAAAGTGGGGCCTTCGGTCCATCTCCACACATTCCTCCCTCACCGCAGAGCAGTAAGGACATTTTCAATCTAGACTCAATAACTGTAAAAGACGAAGAAGGAGGGGGCAGTTCTGGCATGGTGGGAAGGGTCTTGTACTTTAGGCAGAATGTTTATGTTCAATCCCTGGTCCTGGAATTAGGTCCTAACAATGCAAGTTTGAACAAATCACTGCATATTTCTATAATTTCCTCTTTTATAGATGAGACTATTTCCCCCAAAAGGGACAGTGTTAGGTGCGCCAAAGTTGCATCTGCATGTCTCACTTTATAGGAGAGCAATTTCCTGCGTGAAACTGAACAGCTATTTGCTCTGCATGGAATTAATCTCTGGGCGTTACCGATAAAAAAAAATCATTGGTTCCTGAATTTGACCAAGGGTGGACTTTTTAAAAACAGAGATTTAGACCTATTCCAAACTAAGTGAACCAGAATTTCCACTGGGAAGATCCAAGTCTTAGTGTCTTAGAAAAGCTCGCTGAGGTGATTTTGATGATTGGCCAGATTTGGGGAGACCAGGGCTTTTCAAACTTTAAAGTGCATGCGAGTCACCCAGGGCTCTTGTTAAAATGGAGATTCTTATTCAGTAGACCTGAGGTGGGTGCTGAAACTCAGCATTTAAAAATATATATTTTTTTATTGATTTCAGAGAGGAAGGGAGAGGGAGAGAGAGAGAGAAAAATCAATAATGAGAAAGGATCATCGAGAGAGAGAGAGAAACATCAATGATGAGAAAGGATCATCGATCCGCTGCCTCCTGTAGGTCTCACACTGGGGATTGAGCCTGCAACCAGGGCATGTCCCCTGACCAGAAATTTAACTGCGATCTCGTGCTTCATAGGGGATGCACAACCACTGAGCCATGCCTGCTGGCCCAAACTCAGCATCTTCAAAGAGCTCCCAGGGGCTGCAGATGCTGTGGGTTGGAGCAGGAGTACCACTCTTCAGGTAGCAGGGTTCAGACCTCCTTGGGGTCTTCTTCTCTTTGAGAGGATAGGCCACACACTGCCAAGGAGATTCTATCTAGGAAAAGAGAAAGATGGTTGCAGCCCAGAGACCCCTGAGTTTGTAATTCCAATGGCAAAAGGACAAAGGACCATAAATTGTTTCTGGTGGGACTGAAATATAAATGGTTGAATGTGTACTTAGAATGTCACCTCCAAGAAGGCATTAAAAGAAAGAAGGTGGTTGATCAAATATCACTTCTTGTTGTTGTTTTTTTTAAATATATTTTATTGATTTTTTACAGAGAGGAAGGGAGAAGGAGAGAGAGAGTCAGAAACATCGATGAGAGAGAAACATCGATTCAGCTGCTTCCTGCACACTCCCTACTGGGGAGGTGCCCGCAACCAAGGTACATGCCCTTGACTGGAATCGAACCTGGGACCCTTCAGTCCACAGGTCGACGCTCTATCCACTGAGCCAAACCGGTTAGGCCATTTCTTGTTTTTATGAGATATTCTGAAAGCAAGAGGCAGGAGTCAATTCTTGTTTTGCCTGTCCGTGCATAGGGTAACTTGGTTATTATCTTATAAATATTTAGAATCATTTCAGACAATGGTCTGGATAATAGACTGCACTTTTTATTGGAAGATTTCTTCAACAATGAAAATTTACTGGGAAATTCCATGTTTAAGCATGCAAATTCAGGCCGCTCATAAATATTAAAATGGGGTTAGAAAACATTTTTGAGAATTTAAACAAGCTTTTAACTTTTTAAAATAAGTAAACATAAAAAGCAATCTCATTTTGATAAGTTTATCTGGTAGAACTAACAGAACATTTGATAAATTTTCCCGTCGAGGAAATGCTAATAGAAGAATAATTTTCCCAAAACCACACTGGTAAGTGGAAAAAATAGTATTAGAACACTGGTCAATTTGAATTACTCTACTGTTTTATTTCAAACTTATTTGGTAAATATTTTTTAAAGTTTATATTTTAGGATGGTTTATTTCTATTTAAATTTTTATTATTAGCGGCTGTTTTGAGGCAAGGAATAGAGTAAAAATGTCTTTAATCTACTATCTTCAGTTATGGATGAAGGGTGCAATTTCACCTTATTACCTCTAGTTTGCCAAATGCCAGAGATGGTGTATTTTAGAAGTTAAAAGGGTATGGGTTTTGGATCCAGACTGCGTCAGCTGTAATTATTCTTTCACTAGCTTTTGATTATTCAATTATATTAAAATATAACCACTATGGTGATGATTAAACAACAAGATTATACGCTTTATGATTTTTGGAATATATAAAATCTATATATTATTAATGATAGTTAATTAAAGTAGCATTTTTACTACTAAAGACCCTTGTTCTTTGCCTGTTTCAGGTGAAGTAAGAATATTTGCTGTTCAACTTCTAATTTTATTTAGGTCTCATTTCAGCCCTACTATTTGTGTAACCTTGAGAAATTACTTTATGCCTTTATGCCTCAGTTCCCCCATCTGAAGAGTGAACATGATATTTTTTGCTTTGTTCTGAGGATTAAATATGTTAATATAAATTAAGTGTTTGGGATAGCATCACAATTAATCAACTCTCAGTTATTATGTTGGTGTTGGTGAGTAAATATCTGAACTAGTGAAAATGTTATGTTGTTACAATGATGCTTTACTAACATACTCTTCACTAGAGTTTGAAGACACTATGAAATGGGTTGATTCTAGACCTTTTAATGGATTAAGGATTAAAGCTATTGAAAGACTTAAAGGCTTTGGTCATTGAAAGACTTCTAAGGAATTTTATTGTCCTTGAGCATTAGCTATAGGTCTGGCAGTATATTAAGTTCCAATATCATTTTGTTTATTTCCCAGAACTCTAGGATGTATAATTTCCCTATTGTATAGGGAATGCTCTTGCACACTGTAATATTGAAAAGATTTAGAGAAGAATCACTTATATCGTTTCTTTTTCACATTTGTTTAAGTGTTAATGTTATTAATTATACTGGATTATTGGTTTTAGATATGGGATACTAAAATGTTTCCACTAAGCTACCTATGCTCCCAGCTTTTGCCCCACCCCCATTCTCATTTTTTTATCCTCTCAGGCAACAACTGTTACAGCCTACTAGCCTAAATAAAGTTTCCTGGGCTAAATGTATTGCAAGCTACCCAAATGTTTTACTTTATGGTGGAATACAAACCAAACCTAGTTTGACTGCAGGTGTTTAAACTCGTGGGTCTTGGCAGAATGAACAAATTCTTGCTTCGTGCAGAATAAGCCGAATGTTTGGGACTCTGCCCCTTGGGTAGGATTGTGGTTTAGGAAACTCAAAACCTATAAAGATGGCCACCTGCCAACGCTTTGAGGTAGAATCTTTGAAAGTCTCTATGGAACCTCTGTTGGCCAGCTTTATGACTCCAGTTGGCTGCCTGCAAAATAAGTGAACAAATGGTTAACAGACTATGCTAGTTACAAGTACTTTAGCTTGCTTGTGCTGGTTGAATAAGTAAATGTATGGAAACTTGCCACAGAACGTTGTGAATGCCTTCTCAGTTTGGACTATTGTGAGAGAGAATATTTTAAGTATATCTTGGCAACAGTACCAATGTATACATGGGATTTGTAAAGTTTTTGTTCTTATCTGCTTCAATGCCTCAATGTAATGATGTCATTACCTGGGTTCCTAGCTATTAATTTATAGTCAATTTTATATCTCCTGTCACCCTTTTAAAGATTACATTGTAATTTTAGAAATATAAAATCATTCAAGTATGCTAAGTATCTCTTATTTATGAATTTATAATATCAGTATTTAAGTAGATAAAAATATCTGGCCAATATCCTATATAATAAGAGGTAATATGCAAATTGACTGTCATGCCCCCACACAAAGATGGCTGCCCCCATGTGGTCAAAAGATGGCAGCCACAGGATGGCCGGCAGTGGAGGGCAGTTGTGGGCAATCATACCAGCAGGGGAGGGCAGTTAGGGGCAACCAGGCTGGCAGGGGAGGACAGTTGAGGGTGACTGGGTCAGCAGGGGAGGGAGGGCAGTTGGGGGGTACAGTTAGACATTGATCAGGCTGGCAGAGGAGTGGTTGACAGACAGCTGAGCAGTTGGGAGCCAACAGTCCCAGACTGTGAGAGAGATGTCCGACTGCCAGGATTGGGCCTAAGCCGGCAGTCGGACATCAACTGAGGGGTCCTAGATTGGAGAGAGTGCAGGCTGGGCTGAGGGACACCCCCAACCCAGTGCACAAATTTTGTGCACTGTGCCTCTAGTCAGTTTATAATTTAGATAACAAGGTAACATAAAATATGGACAATATACAGGGAAGTAAAAGTATTCAATGTCACACATTTCAAAGACAAGACATATGATCAGATAAGGTTCCAAGGAAAAGGAATGGCTTGAAAGGTGAGCTTTGAAGAGAAGGTTTTATGGGTTTGGTGAGATTATTGTCACATGGGAATGACATAGACAATGGTATTGTCACAGGAATAAATTAAGTATGATCACAAACAGTAAGTAGATATGTCAGCTGGAGGAAAGATTTGTGTTCAATTTTTTAGATTTCTTTTAAGAAAAATTTATTTATAAATATACTTGCCCTACTGATGAAATCTTTTTTCACTAACATAGCCATTTTGAAGTTCCCTTTCTAATAATGTAATTACTTCAAGAGCATATCTCTTATTCTAATTTTGTCACCAAAAGTTTATAATACTAGTTAGTGCTGATGTCTGGAATTGTTCTTTTGTGGTAGTGGTGGAAGGCTGAAGACCACATTTTCACTAGTCACTGTTTATCATCAACCTACTTTTGTGTTTTTATCACATTAATGATGCTAAAGAGCTCATCGTTTATCCCACACAGGGCTGCTTCCTTCTCTTTACTGCTAAACTATGGGTCTCTTGTATGAACTCACATGTGGCTTTTTTTTTTTTTAGCTCTTTCTACTTTTAATAGCTTGGTGGAGGTGAGTAGATGGGTATAAGGATTTAAAACAATCCTTAGATTTCTAAAGATGGGTCCAACTTTCTGCCTTCTCAAAATAAGAATAACAGGGATTTGATCAGTTCAGCCCTTCTTCCAGCCCAAAGCACCAATATGACATTATGATTAAGCATACAAATTCTGGGGCCAAGTTGCCTTAGTTTGAATCCTGGCTTCACCATTTTCTAGCACAGTTGCCTTGGCCAAGATATTTAGGTTCTCAGTACCTCTGAAATTTTATCTGTAACATGGAAATGATGATACATATCTACTTTGTTGATTTGTTCTAAGAGAATCAAATCATCCATATACCTTTTAAAAGGTGCTAGGGCACAAAGCAAGAACATAAATTGTTATATAATTACATGGTTTTATTTTCTCACATATTTCCTACCACTGAAAATTTACTACTATGCAGGATCAACGTAATTGCCAAAATTCTAAATGAACCTTGAAATCTTTTACATGTTTGCTTATTTTAAAAACTTTGCCCTATTACATCACCCCTTCATGGAACCGTGGTAGTTTTACCTTGCTCTGGATGGACTGTGCCCTTAGCTTCAGCTGTCATCTAAATGTGTGTTCTACCGGTCACCAAGACTTGCTGTGCTGTAAGACTTTCAGGGGTCACCTTGCCTCCCCACTTTAGGGAAAGCAAAGAAGGATTTTCTCCTCTCTCTCATCTCTCCTCCTCCCCCCACCCCGCCACACACAGACATGTTGGCACTGATTTATCTTCAGGAGAATATAGAAAGAAAACATGAATAAGGACTTTTAGTCTTCCACATTTGAACTTTTGGACTTAACTTTAAACAAATTTGGCATATGTTAGCCATATGTTTAAATGTCAGCCAAGTAGTTAGATGTCTAATAGTTCAATGTAAGCTGCAAAGTTTAGAATGGCAGTAGAAAATTCTATTTTTGTTCAGAGCTGGGCTCACACAGTGGAATTTTATGTTGTATGATTTGAAGGGCACCCGACAGCCTTTTCCTCTGTCCAAAGAAGATTCCCTTTTGCCTTCTTGTTCTCAATGTCTCTTCCTTTACTAATTATTTGTGGGGAAAATGACAAAGACTTGCCTGCAAAAACAAGTTAGATTACTTTCTGTCCAGCGGGGGACTAGGAAGTGTGAAAACAACCAGTATATTAGAACACTTCAAACACTTTAGTTGAGTGAAAGGAGAGAGAGAGAGAGAGAGAGAGAGAGAGAGAGAGAGAAAGAGAGAGAGAGAGAAGGTTCTGAATTAACCTTTGCCCATATGATTCTTTTTTTCAGAGTTTCTATTTTCACTTATTTCTAAAATTTGTTGAAGGCAGATTGTTTTCAGTACAGGTCTCATGTTATCTAGCAAATAATGGTTACCTTTTAAAAAATGAAACCATAAGAACCAAACAACATTACCTATATCCAAGGACAAGATATTTCCCTTTGAGAAATGATCTAACACTTAAAGTCCATGAGACTGAAATGAAAAATATTCACGTAATGGAAAAGAAGGGTAGAGTCACTACCCACTATTTAAGTTTAAATTATCCCTTTGTTCCCTCAAAAGTGATGTCCTTTGTTTCTCTCCTTGTTGTTGCCAAATAAGTGCAAGATGAAAGTGATAACTTCACTTTCCCCCAGGGTCCTGTCTCCAGACACCGAAGAAGGAGATATGAAGACCAAAAGATTTAAGCAAAAGTGTGGAAAATTTATTACAAGTAGATTCAGACTCCCCGCATGGGGAGGGGGGCCCAATAATGGGCTGCCACCCCTTAAAGCCTTGTAGTCCAGGGGTATATATTTGCTATCATCCTGCTTCTATATCTATCTGTGTCATCATCTGATTGATTCCCTCAATTGCTCTTGCCCAGCAACGGACCTGAACTTTCCCTGTTTCTACGTGTTCTTTTTATGCTGAACTCTCTCTGTTTCTGTGTCAGTACACCTTATTGTTGCAGGCCCTCCCTTGTTTTCCCATGCTTCCCACTTGGAGTGCAGGAACATTTTATTATTTCTGCATGGTTGGTTTCTGTGATTAGGCTGCTCAAACTGCCGTGTCTGACCCGCCTATGTTCCACCTGCCTTTGTTTCCCCCTGGACCCTGGCCCTGTCTGTCTACTTTTCAAGTTAACCCTCTCAGAAGGAAATTAACAAAGTATCTGCAAACACCCTGAGGCCCAACGCATATCCAGCTGTGAGACTGGTCTGACCAAATTTCATTATTCAAAACATTTCATCTCATTTATTCTTACTTGTGCCAATAATTAACAATAGCAACAGACTAAACTTTTCTTGTTTCATTTAGCCACTGGAAGCATTAGTATTTGGATATATCTGTTAATTTACAATGTACCCTTTAGTCTTAAGTCTTATCCCTAACAAGTCTTTTGGGGTCTCAGGACTTTTTTTTAACTTAAACTTAGATTGTCCTGATTATAAATATAGGGCAATATACTTAACATTTT
>NW_005358943.1:3969172-3975300 GCF_000412655.1 Myotis brandtii | reverse complement strand
TCAATCGCCTACCCAGGCCTCAGGCCTCTGGCTGGGGCCTGAGGCCTGGGCAGGGGACCCCCAGCCTGCTCCGATCACAGGCGCTGCCCTTGCCCAGGCCAGAGGGGCGTTAGGCCTGGGCAGGGGCCCCCAGTCCGCTCCGATCGCCTGCCCAGGCCTAAGACCTCTGGCCGGGGCATTAGGCCTGGGCAGGGGACCTGCAGCCCGCTCCGATCGCAGGCTCCACCCCTTCCCAGGCCTCAGGCCTCTGGCTGGGCATTAGGCCTGGGCAGGGGACCCCCAGCCCTCTCCGATGGCCTGCTCTGCCCTTGCCCAGGCCTCAGGTCTCTGGCTGGGGCGTTAGGCCTGGGCAGGGGACCCCCAGCCCTGTACGATCTCCGGCTATGCCCCTGCCCAGGCCTCAGGCTTCTGGCTGGGGTGATCGCTGGCTCCGCCTCCCTGAGTGGCATCTGGTGCTGCCTGCCCCGCCTCCCCGGTCCCCATCGACAGCCTGGATCCCACAGGTGGCTTCTGGCACTGCCTGCCCACCTCCCTGGTCCCCGATCTGCGGCCTGGATCCCGCGGGCAGCATCTGGTGCTGCCCGCCCCACCTGCAGTATGCAAATTTAACGGCCATCTCTGTTGGGTTAATTTGCATACTCTTCTGATTGGCTGGTGGGCATAGTGAAGGTACAGTCAATTAGCATCCCTGTCTTTTATTAGTGTAGATATATATGAATTTGCTGTTTCACTTTTTTACACATTTATTGGTTGTTTGTTGTATGTGCCCTGACTGGAGATGGAACCTTCAACTTTAACATATCAGGATGACACTCTAACCAACTGAGTTACCTGGTCAGGGCCTAGAGAAACTTATTTACTTACTAGAGGCCTGGTGCATGAAATTCATACACAGATAGGGTCCCCAGGCCTGGCTGGCGATCAGGGCCAATCGGGGCATTCCGGCTGCCGACCAGGGCCTTCCTTCCCTCAGCTGCCGGCTGCTGGCCAGGGTCTTCCTTCATTCGGCGCCACTCCCTATGGTCAGTGCATGTCATAACGAGTGGTTGAACTCCTGGCCAGTCAAACTCCCAGTTGGTCAAACTCCCAAGGGGACAATTTGCATATTAGCCTTTTATTATATAGGATTTATTTATTTATTTATTTATTTATTTATTTATTTATTTATTTATTTATTTATTTATTTATTTATTTATTTATTTATTTATTTTTATTTTAAATTTATCTTTATTGTTGAAAGTATTACAGATGTCTCCTTTTTCCCCATTGACCCCCATCCACCTCACACTCATGCAAACAGCAGAATGACCAGTTGCTATGATGCACACTGACCACCAGGGGGCAGACGCTCAACACAGGAGCTGCCCCCTGGTGGTCAGTGCGCTCCCACAGGGGGAGCGCTGCTCAGCCAGAAGCCAGGCTCACGGCTGGCGAGCACAGCGGTGGTGGCAGGCACCTCTTTCACCTCTGCAACAGCGCTAAGGATGTCTAACTGCTGGCTTAGGCCCACTCCCCAGGGGGAACGGGCCTAAGCTATTAGTCGGACATCCCCCAAGGGCTCCTAGACTGTGAAAGGATGCAGGCTAGGCTCAGTGATCTCCCCCCCGCACTGAGTGCACACATTTTGTGCACTGGGCCTCTAGTCTTTATAATAAAAGCCCAGCAACCATTATGGCAGAATGACCGGAAAGACCGGTAGCTATGACGCACTGGCCACAGGAGCCGCCACCAACGCTGCTGCTGAGCCCAAGGGCCCCAGGGCCAGTTGCACGGCCGCTGCCAAGGCGCTGGTAAAGAAGAATGCAAAGGTGGCCAGCGTGAGTATGCAGCTTGAGATGAAGGCTCTGTGGGACAAATTCAATCAGCTGGGCACCGACCGAGATGATCATCACCAAGGCTGCCAGGTCAGGGAACCCCTCTCCCCGTTGTGACCCTCCCCACATGGTGCCAGTTTCGGGCAGTGGGCTTTGGCCCAATCCATGTGAGCAAGACTGAGAAGCAGGGTGGAGGGTGTGGCCTGGCCACCTGCAGGTCCCTCTTGGCACAAGCCAGCTCCTTCACTCTCTGAGTACTGGCTCTAGCAACAGCCACCTGGTGTGCTGGGCTGGAGGGTACTGCTCAGGAGGCCAGGAAGACAGTGGAGAGAAACCCTGTGGACCTGCCACCCGACCAGCAGCCCAGGACCCAGCACTGCCAGAAACAGACAGGCTCAGACACACTGAGCTTGGGGGGAAGGCAGCCACCTGTGAGGGGCCTTGCCACCAGCCGGCTCCCAGTGGATCCCACCTCAAAGGAAACTCGGTCTTTGGTTCCTTAGTTCAGTCTATCCTGGCTAAAGAGGAGCAGCTGGGCACATTTCAGGGGAGAATTAAGACTCTAAAACAGTGTGTTCTGTTCTGTGGAGATTGCTACCCAGTTGTCTTAGGCCTAAATTCTGGGTGTTTGTGGGGCCTGGCTCTGCCACTGGGGCCCGTGTATTCCAACTGGACTGTATTTGTTGTAAGGGCCCAAAGAGAAGAAGGGAAACAAGTTTTTTGATGCAATGGATTTGAGCAACAGACAAAGGTGAGTGCTGGGCTGTGTCTAATGTACACACAGAGACACCAGCTCTGAGTCCGCCTGGCCAAAGGGAGCTCAGGGCCTGTTTGCAGAGCCTTATGGAGGTTTCTGTTTCCTTGCTGAGGCTGTCCTCCCTGGGAAGCCTGGGGTCCATGCTCAGCTCCAGCTCAGTGGGTCTTCTCCAGGCCCCTCCCCCTGGCCAGCCCTGCCCCAATCAGCCCCTCCCTGCCGATTGGGGGTGGGGCCAGCAGGCAACCTCCAGCAGCCCCTCCTCCCAGCTGGCCTGGCCCAATCGGCCCCAAATTCGTGCACTGGGCCTCTACTATGCATATATGTTCCCCGATTAATCTCTCTCCACCCACCCCCACCCCTGCCTTCTCTCTGAGATTCATTAGTCTGTTTCATGCTTCTATGTCTCTGGATCTATTTTGTTCATCAGTTTATTTTGTTCATTAAATTCCACATATGAGTGAGATCATGTGATACTTGTCTTTCTCTGACTGGCTTATTTTGCTTAGCATTATACTCTCCAGGTCCCTCCATGCTGTCTCAAAGGTTAAGAGATCCTTTTTTATAGCTGCGTAGTATTCCATGATGTAAATGTGCTGCAGCTTTTTAATCCATTCATCTACTGGTGGGCACTTGGGCTATTTCCAGATCTTAGCTATTGTAAATTGTGCTGCTATGAACATAGGGGTGTATATAGTATTTTTCAATTGGTATTTTGGGTTTCTTAGGAGGTATTCCTAGAAGTGGGATTACTGGGTCAAATGTGAGTTCCATTTTTAATTTTTTGAGGAAACTCCATACTGTTTTCCACAGTGGCTGCACCAGTCTGCATTCCCTTTGAATCATTATGTTTATATGAAGGCAGAAGAGCTTTTTAGGCCTTTGGCTACATATGATGCCTCAGCCACAGGGAGAAATATTTCTATATGTAGGTGACTGACTCCATTAGGGCTGGTAAAGCCCAGATATCATAGGAGGTTGGCTTTACTTTAGGGCTATGAATTCATTATGGAAGGAAATAGGGTAGACTGAAACTCTGTAGATTAAAAACTTAATTCAGTCATGGATATGGGAAAACAACAACAACAACAACCAAAAAAACCCCACACGGAACAATCAGCAAACCATGAGTCTTGACATTTGCCTGACTTAAGTTCAAATCTTGCCTCTGCCATTAATAGATATGTAACTTTGGGCAAGTTACTTAACGTTGATGCCAGTTTCTCTTGTTTAAATGGGGATATGAAAACATTCCTCAAGAGCCAGTGCAAGGAGGTGAATGAAATAAATCATGTGAAATGTAAGTGGGTTGTAGACCATCAGTAAAAAATAGGTACTAGCATTAAGGTTACAAATTTCTAAATTTTTCTTAATCCACTTACTACCATCATCATGATGATTCTCCAAGTCTCTGCTTGCTTTTTTTTTACCCAGACATTTGATTAATTAGATCTCATTATTTTGAAAATGTAAAAAAAAACCCGACTCAAACTATTTTTGTCAGCCTTCTTTTTGTGTAAGTTGTGCTATATTGCCAACATAAGGATACTTAATATTCAAATAGAATTGTCCAAAAACACTTCGCTCTGTAAAATATTCATTGGAAGTATTGTATCATCGACTTTGGACATATGATAATTTATCTTATTTTACCTTAATAAGTTGGCTAATATTTCTGTTAGAATCTTTATTTGATAGCTGTTAGTTTCCTAAATTCACGAGATGGCCCATGAACTTGGAAAAAAAGATGAAAGCATCAGTTAGATGCATATAAACATAAACAATGTACCCTTTTGTAGGGTTTGCCACTTGAATTTACTTTAGAAATACTTACTGTAAGAAAAAAGCAAAGGAAGGCCAGAGAAGGAGCAGTGCCTCAATAATTCCACTCTCCATTTTCAAACAGATTCTGTCCTCACCACTGCCTCATATCCTATAAAAATTATTCAATATGTTTGTCAGTATTGGAATTAAAAATAAGAGTCTTCATTAAAATAAAATAGACTAAATTAGTTCAAGTGATAAAACTATTTTACAAATTCAGTTCAGACCCCAAGGAGCCAAGTTTGGGGGGCACTTATTAAAACATTTTTAGGATGGTGTGGGGGTTGTCTCTTGCATTTTAGAAACATAATTGGTATTCTAGTTAAGGCTCAGAGCTCAATGGAAGTAGCTAACAAATGGTCTGTCTTTTATGACCTATAGATTTAAAGCACATATTTTCTAACTTTAAATAATTAAAAAATAGTTATTTCTGTTTAGAGAATTTAATATTTCAATTTCTTGTACATATGGAACAACTTTAAATTGAGAATAGGACTGATTCATTGCAATCCTGATTTTACCCCCATTTTCTTGTTTGGATTTTTTTTTTATGATTCATTTTGGGTCAGCTGTTCTACTTCAGGGATTTAAATTCTTGATCTTTAGGCTTTTGATATTAGAGACTTTAAGTTTGCTTTCCTTTGGCAACCAGCTTTAATTGCACCAATAAGAGTTCTTTCTGTGATCATAACTAAAAGGGCTGTTTGTAGTTTGCTTTTAAAAATATTCTCTCTCCTCTAAGATCTCTTGTGTCCTTTCATGTTAAAAAAGCAGAAATTAGTCACTGTTATACAGGATGTCCCCCTAATTTGAATCCTGAGAATATCTCCCCCTCCCCCCCCCACAGTGAGGTAGGTTCTGTTACTTGACTCCATAACATATTACAATATTTTTGTACTGTCTCATTATCTATAAATCACTTTCATATTCTCATTTGAACTTTATAATAAGCCTACGAAATAGTAGACTCACTTGTTGAACCCCTGAACTTAAATATTGACTGAATAAAATGTAAATATTACATCTTATTTTTTAAAGTGGGTATTCCAAACATTGCAAAGTTAAGATTATTTTTTAAAGTCACTAGGTAGAATTTGGACTCTTTTATTCAGCTTTTCTAAATCACAGGGCAAGGTTTTTTCCTACGACATGATATCACACTGAGCATATTTGGGACTTCAGTTTTTGTTATTATTATTGTTAAAGTAAAATTTACATAGAGTGAAATATTCTGTTATTAAGTGTATAATCTGAGTTTTGAGAAATGGATTCACATGTACAAAACCAACATGCTAGTCAAGGTATTGAATATTTCTATTTCCCCCAAATTCTCTGGGGACCTTTCCTAAAACTCCCACCCCAGACAATCAAAGCTCTGATTTCTTTTCCCACCATAGTTTAGTTTTGCTTGGTTGAAATATCCTTATAAGTAGGATCATATAATAGAGAGGCTACTCTGTCCTACTTCTTTCACCCAGCATAATGTCTAAATAGCTTATTGTATAAACTAGAGGCCAGGTGCACAAAAATTTGTGATTTGTGCACTCGGGGGGAAAGGGGGTCCCTCAGCCCAGCCTGTGCCCTCTTGCAGTCTGGGACCCCTCGGGAGATAACGACCTGCTGGCTTAGGCCTGCTCCAGGGTGGCAGAGGGCAGGCCCAATCCCTAGGTGCAGCCCCTGGTCGGGATCAGAGCAGGGCCGATTGGGGAGTTGGGGCGCCGCCCCCTGTCATGCAC
>NW_005358943.1:3952732-3968051 GCF_000412655.1 Myotis brandtii | reverse complement strand
TTTTTATTCTGGGCCAGCTTTAGCTCTGAGGCTTGGCTCCAGCTCTGAGGCCTCGGCTGCTGAAAGCAGGTAGGTTGTTTGTTTGGGTTCTATAATCGAAACTGTTTCAACTCCAGCTCTGAGATCCCGGCTGGCTGAAAGCAGGTTTCTGGGGTTTTTAGCTTCTGTTTTGTTTAGCTTCTATATTTGTAACAATGTTTCAAACTGCAAGCTCAGAGCCGGCAGCGGCAGGCGGGGAACGTTGGCTTCCTCCGTCACTGAAGCAAGCAAGCCTCATGCTCGCTTCAAGCTGCCTGGCTGCCGGCCGCCATCTTGGCTGGCAGTTAATTTGCATATCGCCCGGAAGGGTAGCAGAGGTACGGCTAATTACCATGTTTCTCTTTTATTAGATAGGATGTTTATTATATTTTATTGCTGAGTATATACCACAGTTTTTCATCCATTCTCCTGTTCACGAGCAGTTAGGTTGTTTATTACTAGTATATTTAGCTATTATAAATCAAACTGCTATAAGCATTTGTGTACAAGTTTCTTTGTGAATACCAATTTTCATTTTTGCTAAGAGAGTTGCTAGGTTATCTATAATAATAAAAGAGTAATATGCTAATTAGACTGGACAGCTGACTGGATGTCATTCTGGATGACCTTCCTGAACGACCAGTGGGTGGGGGGCGGGGCCAGCAAGCCTGCTCTGCCAGGCCAGCCATGGTGGTCCCAGCGCTGCCCCTTCTGCAGAGGCAGCCACAGAGGCAGCAGCTTGGGCCCGGTTCTGGTGCCATGCCTCCGCCGTGGCGGGGGGACAGGGGACAGTGTGGTCCTGGAGCCTCCGCAGAGGCTGGATGGGGTGTGACCATGGCTTCTCAACCTTCCACAGCCCCTCCCCCAGCTGGCCTGGCCCCAGATCGCCCTCCCCTCCCCCAGTGGGTGGGGGCGGGGCCAGCACTAAGAAGCAGCAAGCCCAGCTTCTGGTTGAGCCACACTCTCCCCTCCACCCACACCAGCCAAAAGCCGGGCTCATGGCTGGTGAGCACAGTGGAGGTGGTGTGAGCCTCTCCCGCCTCCATGGCAGGCAGGCGGTAAGGAGCAAGGGGTCCTGGACTGCGAGAGCCCCGGACTGTGAGAGGGATGTTTGAGTTCCAGCTTAGACCCAATCCCTGGGGGGTCCCGGACTGTGAGAGGGATGTTTGAGTTCCAGCTTAAGCCCAATCCCTAGGGGTTCCCGGACTGTGAGAGGGCACAGGCCGGGCTGAAGCCACCCCCCAGTGCATGAATTTTGTGCACCGGGCCTCTAGTAGGTTAGATAAAAAGCCAAGGCTTTTCCCAAAGTGGTTGTTCTATTTTATGTTTCCATCAATAATGTATACTATTCATTCCACCTCCTTGTTGATATTCAGTATTGTCAGTCTTTTAAATTTTAGCCATTGTAATGGGTATATAGTGGATCTCATTATGGTGTAATTTGCATTCCTTTGGTTAATATGTTGAGCTTTTCTTCTTGTCATATTATGCAATTCATGTATCTTTTTTAGTGTAGTGTTGAAACCCGCCCCCCCATACCCCCAGTTTTAAAATAAATTGTCTTTTTGTCACTGAGTTGTAGATATTCTTTATATATTCTGGATACATATCTTTTGTCAATTGTATATATTGTGAATGTGTTCTCTGAGATGGTGCTTGCTTATTTATTTTCTGACGCTGTCCTGATGAATGGAGATCTAACATTTTTTCTGTTATTGTTATTAGTTTCTGCATTCTAAGAAATATTTGCCTCAACCTAGGTTTCAAAGATGTATTTTTTTCTGAATGTTTTATAGATTTAGATTTTACATTTGGGTCTGTAAATTTAATATTTACATTGTGTCCATTAGTGTGAATTTTTCTGTGTGGTGTAATACAGATGTCAAGACTAATGTTTTCCATGTGTATAGCCAGTTTCAGCAACTTTCATTGAAAAGGTGTTTATTTCCTTATTGAATACTTTATCTTCTTTTCAAATCAGTTGACTGTATAAGCATATTTGTTCATGGACCATTTTTTTTGTTTGATCCTTATGCCAGCATTGCAATATTTTAATTACTGTAGGTTAAGAGCAAGTCTTGAAATGATAGTGTCTTCCAATGATTTTGTCCAAATACTTTTGACTAGTGGAGGCTCTTTGCATTTCCATTTAAAGTTTAGAAATAGTCTGTTAACTTTAGTGAAATCCTGCTGAGATTATAATTAGATTGTATTCCAATTTATAGATCAAATTGGGGAGAATTAACAGTTTAACAAAATTCAATTCATGAATTTAGCACATCCTTTCATTTACATAGGTCCTTGATTTCTCCGTGCAGTGCTATGTAGTTTTCAGTATATAGACCTTTAGATGTCCTGTTAAGTTTATTCCTCAGTATTTTGTTTTGATAGTACTGTGAATAGAATTTTTAAGTTTATTTTTAATTGTGTAGCACAGAATATGGAAATAAATTAATTTTGCATTTTGACTTTGCATGGAGAGCTTCATAACTTCACATAGTTGTTTCATAGATTACTCAGATGCTAAGCAACTGGCTGACCAGCTGACCGGCCGGTAGTTATGATGTGTACTGACCACCAGGGAGCAGACGCTCCACGCAAGAGCTGCTGAGCGACAGCAACTTTGCAGAGTGTCCAGGACTTCTCGGAGGATGTCGGACTGCTGGTTTCTGCCCAATCCCACAGGCCAGGCCAAGGGACCCACCTTCCGGAGGAACCCCGCTCACTCCACAGATGCCCTTTGAGCCCTGGCGCCGCCCCAGGTGCGGCTGGCTGCGAAGGGACTGTGGGAAGTTGGCGCCAGGGTGTGTCCAGCCCTTCTTGCCTAGTCCTAGTCCCACCCCGCTGGCCACCTTCTAATTAATTTACTTTCAATGTGCACGAATTTGTGTACTGGGCCTCTGGTTTGTACATAAAAATCATGTTACCTGCAAATAGATAATTTTTCTTATTTTTACATAGTTTATATTTTTCTTGGCCTATTGCACTGTATTACATAACTTAAATAAGTTTAAACTTTTAGGAGAATTTTCTTAGTTCTCTAGAGCAATGGTTTTCAAAGTCTTAGACAAACAGCTTCAGTATCATTTGGGGAACTGTTAGAAATAAAAATTGACTGGTCTCCCCCAGCTGGTGTGACTCAGTGATTGAGTGTCATCCTGTGAATCAGGAAGTCACCGTTCTATTCCCTGTCAGGGCACATGCCCTGGTTTCAGGCTCCATCCCCAGTGGGAGGCATTCAGGAGACAGCTGATCAATGATTCTCTCTCATCATTGATGTTTCTCTCTCTCCCCCTTCTAATATTGGCATATTCAGAAACATAGCTTGGGATACTGGTTTGAAAATTTTATGCTTTGTAGTTTAATATGTGCCTATTTATTGTTTTGGTAAAAGTAACCACAGTGTACAATCCTATATAATAAAAGGGTAATATGCAAATTGACTCTAACAGCAGAATGACCAGAACGACCACTCAACCAGTCACTATGAGGCGCACTAACCACCTCTCGGTCCCTTTCCCCAGCTGGCGGCTCCCATCGCTCGGTGGCGAATGGGGAACTGGGGGTGGGTGGTGGGGGACACAGGTGGTGCTAGGCCAAGGCCCCTACCCTGCCGGTTGCCCCACACACAGAGGGCGACCCATGGCAGGGCTGGGACCGGTGAGTGGGTGGGAATGGCCAACCTCTCCGTCCCTCCCCTAGGCCAGCAGGCTCTAATTGCCTGATGGCGAATGGGGAACTGAGGATGGGTGACGGCGGAGGGTGGGGCCGGCTGCCGGCAGCTAGGGAAGATGGCCCTGATTGCAGACCAGGCCTATGGACCATACCCATGCACAAATTTCATGCACTGGGCCTCTAGTATTTAATAAAATGTTCACCATTGCTACAGACATCCTAAGCACCTTTATCATAACTGCAAACACTGAAAATGTTAGCAGCAAATGCTTGTTTATGCTTCAACTTTTAAAATATGAAATCTAGCCCATCTGAATAAAATGAGATTTTACTTTCTCAGGCAAATTTGTTTTCACTATGGCCACAGAGAAATCAGTTACCATAATGGGCAAGATTATTTGCCCATTTATTCACTTATTAAATTACTGTCTAACAATACTCATTTCTACTTCCTCGCCCAGGAACACAATTTGACCTTTCATTATGAATTGCTAAATAAAATTGAAAATTCATGTATTCATTGTCCTATTTGAAAAGAATGGTATTTATGTTTCCTTGGTTGTCAAAGTTAATTTTGGGGAGATTGGTTGTAGTCAAGTCTTGTTAAATGAGCTTTCAAGAGTGGAGTCATAGGTTTGTTGGTATTAAAAAGACTCATAAAGATAACTGACTGCCTACAATGGAAACTGAAGTTTCTTTCCTATGAAAATTATAAGATGTTGATGAGTGTCTGATGCTGGCATTACCGCCACTCACATATGGGATTTTGTACATTGAAATGAATTCCATCAAGTCAGCTAGAAATAACCAGATGCATTCTAAATAATTGCTAAAAGAAACCCTCACAAATTAAGTCTGAGGTAGGGTTATATTAAATAGTTATTTTTGCTGTTATGGTAAAAAATCTTTATATTAATAATAATGCTTTTAAAAATGAGACATGTGCAATATTTTCCACATTGTTTAGATTGCTTAATGCTTATACTCTCCTTAAGGCTCTATGGCAGTGGTTCTCAACCTTCCTAATGCCGCGACCCTTTAATACAGTTCCTCATGTTGTGGTGACCCCAATTTCATTGTTAAAAATTGAACATAATAAAGCATAGTGATTAATCACAAAACAATATGTAATTATATATGTGTTTTCCGATGGTCTTAGGCGACTCCTGTGAAAGGGTCATTCGACCCCCAAAGGGGTCGTGACCCACAGGTTGAGAACCGCTGCTCTATGGAGTCCTGTGAGATTCCTAAAGAAAGATGTTGGAAACTTTTGAGCTTCAGGGGAGGATACAAAACTAATCCACTAAAATTAGGTATGCTATAATGTATTGTAATTCTAATAAACACTGAAAGAAGAATTGATTGAAATGATTAAAGCAGTCGATTTAGGTGATATTGGCACTGAAAGAAGGGAGGAACACTTGGCCTGATTGCCTTCATCTATAAGACTTTCCTGTGTGTGTTAATCTCCCCTTTTGTAAGATGGCTATGTATGTCACTGGAACCTTCTGAAGAACTGAAACTAAAATGATGAATGAGTAAATGCAGCGCTAAATATCACTGCTAACCACCAATATTTGTAAACCAGTGTTAGTCTAGTGTGTATAGGCTAGCTCAAAGATCAGGTTATGGAAAGATTCCTAACCAGCATTCTAACTCAATGACTGGGACCTGTAGGAATGTCACATGTCCTTTCTGGTCTCAGTTTCCTTCCTTATAAACTAAGGTTGTTGAACTAGACAATCTATGTTTCTTTCTGGTATTTTATCTTACATGTTGACTTTCACAGATTAAACTTTTATCTTTCTGGTTACAACTGTGATCATTTGAATTTATATAGGTCTTCATGACAATTGGCATCAGAAATTTCAAGAACATTTGAAAAAAACCAAGTGGAATTTTCTGTCAGGTGTTGTTAATTACAGATATAAATGTATTTTCAGTGGAACTTATAGAGAAAGGAAATAAAATATCTTTCACCCCAGCAGTGATGTCCAGCCCTTAACTAGAAGTGAAGTGTTTCATCATTTTAAAGTATAAAATGCCTCTCAGTGCTGCCCTTATCCAGTGCCCTTCTCCTATTTAGCCATTCTGGCATGTTAACTTTTTTACTTGATTAATGAGTAAATTGAGATTGAAATAGGAATGGAAAGGGACTTGTGTTTAAGTCATTGTGAATAAAAATGGCTGGTAGGTTGTACTGCTTTTTACTATTTTGAGAAAGGAGTGTTTATCTTCTCCACACTGTTTAGGAATAAAACAACTTTCCATCAAATACAGATATACATGTGTGACCCTAAAATAAGGTGGTTTGGGATATGAGAAGAGTCTGTGGGTGGTGTGTAGTCTTCTGTTATTTTCCAAGCCCAAATGCAGCTATGTCTAGACCACTCAGGAAAACTACTCTTAAGAGGTACAATTCTAATGAAATAAAAGTGCTCTTCCTTTCTTCCACACACTTAAAATCTTCAGTTTGTAGCAGTTTACTATAATAAATAGGAATCTTGCCTTCTCTTACTTTATGAAAAAGTATAGTTTACAATGTATAACTAGATGAAAGGAGTATTTAGCATAATTTGAGGACAAAAATCTTTATCATAGGTTTTTAAAAGAAGATGGAGTACAGCAAATTTCCAAAGTATCCTGAAGGTATTCTGCTGTAATTGTGTTATGCTAGAGTTATGGTTTTGTTAACCAGTGTAGACATACGTATCTATATCGTTTCATGAATAACTATAGTGAGTCTTCACTTAATGTTGTTGATAGGTTCTGTGACTTTAAGTGAAATGATGTATAACGAAACCAATTTTACAACAGGCTAATTGATATAAGCAAGAGTTAAGTTCTGCTGGCATCTCATCAACATTATAATGAAATGATGTTATTCGAGGACCTGCTGCATTTATGTTTAACAATGACAAAATTCTATGCCAAAGCAGCTTTGCCTATATGTAACTATTATTTGCTCCCAACTTGTACGATATGATAGATGGCTCGCCATTCTCATTCTGCATGTTTTTTTACATAATCCTTTTGAAACATTTGCCCTCCTTTTATCTGCACCACTCTCACACCCATCCTGCTGTGTGGGTCTGGTCCTCTATCAACAATGACCTCTATCCCAACACAACATTAAATCAATATCAATTAAATGTTAAAATTTGTCTTTCTCTGAGGCCAGACATTTGTCTCATTTATCTTTGTACTGTGGATAGCATTGTGGCCAACGGAACACATAGGAAGAGGTCTAGACTTGTGGTCCTAAACTTTTTCTTAGGGTCTTGCCTCAAAAAATCAGCTTCTTGGAAGCTATGAAATTATTGAAATAGCACTGAGCTGAGCATTTCTGTTATTATTTTGTAGAAAATTGAGAGCAATTTGCCCAATTTCTCTGGAGTTTTCTCTCTTTCTCCCAACTTCTTCCCCCATGAGGATGTACTAGTTTATAAGGTCCATAAAGGCAAAGGCAGACTCTTTTTCATCTGTGTGGACTTTGCAGTGCTCTGGACACAGCAGATAAATATTTTCTTGAGTAAATGCTCACCAAGCATGTCCGATTGAAAGTCTTATTACTATCTCAAGTACAGTGTTTTGCTAGCCACCAACTAGATTATGAGGATGCCATATTTGTGGTTATAAGAGGTGAATATATTATTATAAACATCAGCACAAATGTGTCCCTTAGAGAAGATTTTATTTGTTTACAGGAAAAAAGAAAACCTTATTCAGGCTTAGAAACTGAAACCCCTGGGCATGGTGGCAAGCAGGAAGATGAGCAACGATTCAGACTGTTGGCTCTGCAAAAGAAGGGATAAGAGTGAGGTGAGCGGAGTCAGGAGCCGAGAGGGCTGTGGGCTGTGAGGGATAAAGGCAGAGGGAAACCATAAATACTTCTTAGGTACAGAAAATCCTTTCTATGACTGGAATCTGTTTGCCTTGCTTCAGTATAGAACCCTTTTTTCATCACCTTCAAATCTCTAGTTGAGACTGACTGCATTCATGAATAATTTGGGTGAGTGTTTTGTATTTTGTTTTACTTTGATCTTTAGAATTTGAAAAAGATTGCTCACATTGAGACTAAAAGATCAAGGACAAGAGAGATCAGGTAACAGGAGACATATGTGGTCACAGGAACAATGCACAAGAATCTTGGGAAGAGCAATAGACTTCCACAGGCTATGGGAATTCTGAAATATCTTACCTGGCTGTGATGGCAGGAAGGGTCTCAGTTAATCAATACTAGATAACCGTAGCATTTACTAAATACCACTTTAAAAATACGGTTAACTATAGTTTCTTATTTTCTTGGCACATTTGAACTTCTCAAGGATGGAATTATATCTTATACCTATTTTGTTTCTCCTTCTCCCATTTCAAAAACACCTACAAGTGACTTATAGAATAAAGTTTACAGTTGGTCAATTTGAATGAAGAAAATGAATACATTAACGAATTTAGGCCATTTCCTCACCATTTAGAGCCAATAAATGACCAGACACACACCGATTTCAAAGTACTTTTACTAAAATTGTGAGCAGAGGAGAAATCTTCTAAATGTGTTGCCAATAATACAGATTCCAAGAAACAATGAGCTCAGTACCTCTCAGATTTTACTATGCTTCAGAATTAGCTGGAGGGGTTATGAAAACATATTTGGGGGGTTCTGTACAGAGTTTCTGATTCAGTAGGACTGGGGTGGGGCCCACGACCTTTGCATTTCCAACAAGTTCCCAGGAGACCCTGATGCTGCCAACATAGAAACCACACTTTGTGAACCACTGATCAAGGTGATACATTAAAACACAGAGTGTTCTTCACAGGAAACACAGCAGGAACATTTTGTTCTTGAAATGCATAAAATATCCTTCACTGCCCTGTAGCATAACAAAGCAGAAGGTACTCATATCGTGCTTCCTTAACTCTGCCACCCACCTGGTGTGACCTTAAATTAACCACAAAATCTATTTGTACTTAGGCTTCTTCTTACAGGGGTGCATGGTAACGTGCATATTCTACAGGCTCTTTCCAGTTTTCCTAGAATGAAGACCCTCTTACTACAGAATTGAAAGTACTCTTATGAAGAACGTTCATTAAGCTGTAGTGATTCAGCAACATTTCCCCCCAGAGGCTTTTGTTACAAGATTCTCTCATCAGCCAGACCCTGAAAAGTAACACACTCATAAAAACAAACACACCAGCAATTGACCTTGATCAATCTTTTATGCCTTGTCTAGTACAAAGATATTGAATGTGCCTGATTTAGACTGAGGTCTAGTCTCTCTACCATCACGCACAGGCCACATGGGATAATGGAGCAGTTACCCTCTCTGTCTGTACCCAAGGAGCACCTTAGCTCTCAGGGCCTGTGCTCATTAGTTTGGTTAGAACAGTCTTCCAAAATAAAGGAAATAACTTTTCCCTTCCCCAAGGTCTCAAAGCAAAAGCCTTTCAAACTCATCTTTTTTTTTTCTTTCCTGTGGTAAGACAAGATTTATGTTTTAAATTCAGCCATATGGGATAAAAATATTTAAATTGTATTTCTTTCTCAAAAAAGATTCAAGTTCTCTGGAATCAGAATGCCTTTTGAGGGCTCTGTCTATGCAGAGGTTGGTTTGTGAATTTACAACAATCACATAATTTGAAGGCAGAAGCAAAGCCTAAACATTAATTTTGAGCTTCTCTGTATGGCGATATGCATGCAATTTAGTTAATTGTGAGCATTTCAAGTTTATTTTCTCATTAGTCTTGATGTTTGTTCATGTTTTGACATTCATTGATGCTGTCTAGACAAAATTGATTCTATTTCTTTATTGTTTAGTGTGGGATAGAGCTTTGAAAGGGGATGAGCTCCGAGTTTGGTGCCCTGTGTCTGTGAACTGCTGCATGCGTTGCCGAAGGAACTGGGGCAGCATTAGGGAGTCACATCTGGTGTCGGACAGCTCTAATTTTGAGTTTTCTGCTCAGCATCCCTGTAAGTTCTATGCATTGGACTGATATTTGGATTCTGGAAGGCAGGGGAAAATGATGCAGACAGCAACAGACTTCAAAATTTTAATAAAAATCAAGGTACTCTTAGAGCAATGATACACTTTTAAACACAAATTCCCTTTCCTTGATTCTACGACAAAAGTGTATTCATGAGTAGGAAGAACACAGGTGCCATTTTGGTTTATGCTAACTTTCTGGGCAAATGTTAATAACTAGAGGCCCGGTGCACGAATATCATGCATGAGGGAGGGGTGTCCCTCAGCCCAGCCTGCACCCTCTCCAATCTGGGACCCCTCAAGGGATGTCGGACTGCCTTCTCACAATCCAGGACTCCTGGCTCCCAACTGCTCGCCTGCCTGCCTGCCTGATTGTCCCTAACCGCTTCTGCCTGCCAACCTGATCACCCCCTAACCACTCCCCTGCCAGCCTGTTTAACGCCTAACTGCTCCCCTGCCGGCTCGATTGCCCCTAACTGCCCTCCCCTGCCAGCCTGGTCACCCCTAACTGCCCTCCCCTGCCAGCCATCTTGTGGTGGCCATCTTTGACCACATGGGGGCAGCCATCTTGTGTGTTGGAGTGATAGCCAATTTGCATATTTCCTCTTTATTATATAGGATGCTGTCTTTTGCTCTGAAGTGCTTCTGTTTGGATGGTATACATGGTCACTTTATTTATTAGCAAGTGCCCACCATATTAAAAAAAACTTTTTTGTATGTATATTAAAGAAGTTGTAAACATTTTCTGATTTCTTGTATGCTTACTATTTCTAAAATGTCTGGGACAGCAACAGGTATTTACTTCAGCAAATAATTAGCTTCTGATTCAAATAGGGTCCCCATAGACATATTGAAGTTATAATGGCCATGAAATGCAAGATGTGGCATCTAGGTGACACCAGTCCAATCAGTGATAATTGGAAATTTATGATCCATTGTTTATATAGCTGGAAAAAAAATGACTTGACATCATACTAACTACATTTTGAATTATTAATAGAGCTGTCTGTAGGGTTGAATTATTCAGGAAAAAATGAAGGAATTGTAGTGGGTGACATTTACAGATAAAAGAATCATTTATGTAAGAATGATAAGAAAGTTTTGCAGTGAAAAGGGTCTTCCCTCTGCTGTTCATTACTTATTAATGTTTATTGTTATCTAATTATGTTCATTATCTATTTAAGTCATAGCTGTTACCTTATAGTATCAATAAACATCATAAGTTTTTCATAAAAATTATATTCTGACCAGCATTTCCTGGTTTCAGGTAGATTAAATATTGAGCACCAACTTTATTCTTAGTGCTGTCAAAAGCCCTGGAGTATATAAAGAAATAATTTAAAGTCCAGTAAAGAAACACAAGACAATTATACAAATGCAAATTCACAATAAATAGGATGTATGATTATGGTACAGAGTGGATGACATAAAATTTTAAAGGCTTTAAGAGGTGGCAACTAGAATGTGCCCACTATCTGGGCCTTTAAAGGATGTACACTGTGCTCAGTGCTGATGTGCCAAATGTCAACCCTTTGGGAGCACTCATGCCAAGTGCCCAAACAAATTGCAGCCAAGTTGGCAGTGCCATTAAACAAATGGAACAATAAAAAGAACCTCCTTTTAATTTATGAGTCTGTAACTCAAATGCAGGGGTTGTTTCGCTCTGCATGGAATGAAGATGCTTTCTGGAAATTCTGGGCACAGGAACAGAGAGGGTAAAATAAATTGAGGTCACTAATGCTCTGAGAACATTAGAAGAAATTGTGATTGATATGACTGACATTAAATAACATCATTTTGAAAAATCCAAATAGCTACCAATTTTATAATTGTCTTTCTGAAGGCTAAATATTTAATTATAGAATGAATAAGTAAATTTTGGGAATTTTTAAAGCCCCTTTTCCCATCAGGGAGATAGTAAAACATTGAGGTGCAAGGAACTATGGGAATCTTTGCCCTCCATGTGCCTGGCAGGATGAAAGTAGCTAAACTTGACCAGGCAGAGAACTTGGCATCATGAGAGTGGCAGCCTCTAGTTTTCTTACCCGCTCTTCCTAAAAGCAGTAATTTTCTTTTTCCATTTACCCAGGCCAGAGTAGTAAGTGCCACTTTTCATATGTGCAATTGTCGTAAAAAGCTACTAAAATAATGTTTTCTTGAAGATTTCAGGATATACTCACTGAGAAAGGGATTTATATTTATAGAATTTTAGGCAAGAAGGGGAAGTAGAAAATTTTCTCATTGAAGGAAGCAACTTACCTTGCTGTGAAATTCAACATAGGAAATTTTGAGGTTGTATTTAATGTGTTTAGAATAGCCATACAATAGCAGTCTCTTATGAAAGGCTTTAAAAAATTTTTTTGGTCTGAACTCTTAAGAAAAGGTGAGGATGTAACACTGAAAGAAATGGAGTGCCAGGAAAATTAGGCAGACTAAAGCTCAGAGATGAGAGCAGGGTCAGAACTAAGACTGGGCCCTCAACTCAAGCTGGCATACTTTCCTCTACATAAGTACCTGCCATAGCTCAGTTATAGACCCATTCCCAGTAGAAATATTTGCATGGAAACTAGATAAAGCTGGTTTCCAACTGTCTGATATGCTAACATTATCTTACATAACATTCAAATGAACATTTTGTGAATACACCTGAATTATTGGAGATGATTCTTTCCCATCTGTTAAAATCCTATCTATACTAATAAAAGCCTAGGTGGTCCTCGTGCCCTTGCATGATGCCCTCACATCATCACAAGATGGCCACCACAAGATGGCCACCACAAAGACAGCCGGCAGGGGAGGACAGTTGGGGGCGATCAGGCCAGCAGGGGAGGGCAGTTGGGGGAGATCAGGCTGGAAGGGAAGCAGTTAGGCATCAATCAGGCCAGCAGGGGAGCAGTTAGAGGCAATCAGGCAGGCAGGCAGGTGAGTGGTTAGGAGCCAGCAGTCCCCGATTGTGAGAGGGATGTCTGACTGCTGGTTTAAGCCCGAGGATCAGCCCTAAACCGGCAGTTGGACATCCTCCGAGAGGTCCCAGATTGGAGAGGGTGCAGGCCGGGCTGAAGAACATCCCCCCTGTGCATGAATTTTGTGCACCGGGCCTCTAGTTAATCTATAAAGAACCAGTTCTGTATTCTCTGAAAACAGAATTCATCTACACTAAGATAAACAAACATGAACCTGGTACACAAAACCTGCCAAGACCAATTAAATCTATCTCTGGAAGATGAGCATGAGTTTGGTATAGGGCATGCATATTAGTTTTTTAGGGCTGGGGGCTTCAATAATATGTTTATTTTTGCTCAGTTCTGGAGTCTAGAAGTCTGAGATCAAGGTGTTTTCAGACTTGATTTCTCCTGTGGTTTCTCTCCTTGGCTTGCAGATGGCAGCCTTCTTGTTGTATTCTCACATGGTTGCCCTTCTGTCTGTGTTGTCTGTCTCCTAATCCCCTCTTCTTATAAGGACACCAGTCATATTGGATTTGGGACCTCCCCTCTCACCCCCTCAACAGGCTCAGTTTACCTTAATTCCTCCTTTAAAGGTCTTACCTCCAAATAGAGTCACATTCTGAGGTATTGGGGTTAATATTTCAACACGTGAATTTGGGGGGGAATACAATTTAGCTCCTAATAGCATGTATGGGTTAGAGGTCCTATTTCAGAGGATCTCTGGGCTGCTTAAAGGCGCTGCACACCTGAGAATGTTTGGAACAAACTTTATGTAGTTCATAATTGTGCTAATAACAGGCTGAGTCTTTTTTTATAGTGATTACTTTTTAATTTTGATTTTATTTTTTCCCAATTATAGTTGACATTCAATATTATATTAGCATCAGGTGTGCAGCATAGTGATTAGACATTTCTATAATTTATGAAGTGATTCCCCCTAATAAGTCTAGTACTCACCTGACACCATGCATAGATATTACAATATTATTGACTGTGTTCCCTGTGCTGTACTTTACATTCCTGTGATGATTCTGTAACTCCTCAAGCCCTTCATTTTTTCCACCCAGCAACCACCCTCTGATCTGGCAACTATCAGCCTGTTCTCTGTATCTATGAGTCTTCATGTGTGTGTTTCGTGTGTGTGTTTATTTTTTTTTGTTGTTGTTCATTTATTTTGTTCTTTAGATTTCACATATAAGTGAGGTCATATTGTATTTGTCTTTCTCTGTCTGACTTATTTCACTTAGCATAATACCCTCTAGGTCCATCCATGTTGGAACAGGCTGAGTCTTAAAGGCAGTCTCTATTAGAAGTCAAGAGTCCAGAGCCAGGAAGCAGTATGGGATGCTGGGAACATATAGAGTTTGTCAATAGCAAAGGCAGCTCTTTTGACTGGTAGTTACATGAACTTAGGCAAATAATTTAACCATCTCAAATCTTAATTTTTTATCTGAAAATTAGGGATAATATCTACCTCATAGGTTATTTTTATAGACTAACTATAATAATATGTGAATCGACTAACATAGTGATAGACAGATTGCAAATATTAGTAAGAATATTAGTAACTATTAGTAAAAATAGGATTCTAGTCCTCCCTCTGCCACTCATTAACTGCATTCCTGTTTTCATTTTCTATGGCTGCTCAAATAAATTACCAGAAACGTAGTGGTTTAAAGCAACACTAATTTTTTGGTTCTGGAGGTCAGAAGTCTGACATGGCTCTCATTTGGTTAAAATCAGGGTGTCAGTGGGTTGTGTTCCTTTCTGGAGGCTCTAAGGGAGAATATATGTCCTGTTCTTTCCAGCTGCTAGAGACTGTGTGCATTTCTTGGCTTATGGTTCCCTCCCTCCATCCTCAAAGCCAGCACTGGTGGGTCTAGTCAGCATCTCTCTACTCTGTTCCAGTTGTTGTCACATGTCTTGCTCTGACTCACCAGGGAAGAGTCTCCGCTTTTAAGGACCCATGTGATTAGATTGGACCCACCTGGACAATCCAGGATAACTTCCCCACCTCAAGGTCCTCTCCTTAATTCCATCTGCCCGGTTCCTTTTGCCAAGTAAGGGGATTTAAAAAGTATTATTATAAGTCATGTATTCACTTTAAAATGTTAAAAAATATAATTAAGACATGATTATTTTGAAATTAGGTTTTAGTTCTGAACCTATTCATTTGCTATACAGCAAATGGTAATAAGCCAGGGAGAGAGAGAGAGAGGAAAAGAAAGAAAGAGAGTGAACAAGACATTGAAAGAAAGAATAATTTGAATAGGGAAATGGAGATGTAAGACAAACTACTTATTTCAGATTTCTGACAGGTTGAACCCTACAATATGAGTTCATTGTATTCATCCTCAACTACTCAGAGTTAGAATTTAAGGTCATATTTCAGGCAAGACAAGACCACAGGTCAATTTGCTAACCTCAGATGTAAAAATTCTTAACAACTGGGTTATTTTGGGTCCCATGGAAAACAAATAACTGGCTTTACTAACTGGACATTTTGAAGCTGGTGGTTTTGGCTCCATAGTTACAACTAGAATCGAGGATCAAAACCAAGCTTGATTGTAACCGAGTGGATGCAGATGTGTCAAATAAAAAATGACATTTTTATCTTGGACAAAGATCACAGATTATATGCTCCCAAATTTAAAATTTTGACTTTGTCATTGGGCTATAATTCTAGTTCTGATAAAT
>NW_005358943.1:3925778-3952719 GCF_000412655.1 Myotis brandtii | reverse complement strand
CCCCTTTTCTGGAAACAATGGCTATTTTCCTTCAGAGATTGAATTTGTCTAGGTAGCTGATGTCAGATTTCTCTTATTTATGGATTAGTTGCTGGTTTGGTTTTTAAAAGTCCCTAGCTGCATCCTCAGAAACTCATTAATATAGAAGGTAGAAGTTGTAGTAGCTAAAAATCAAGAGAACTGCAATTCTTATGCTTTCACTTTAATATAATTACTGCAAATGTTATCAAGGTTTTAGAAGGCCATGTCTTCTGGGCTATTGAAACCAAAATCAAAACAAGGCATGACACCAACAATCAAATGAATGATGATCTGGTTCATAAGATTGACAAAAACATAAATCACCACAATGCAAGTTAACAAGAGATCTGGGGAGATATTAAATGGGAATTTATATGCATACTAGGGGCCCAGTGCACAAATCCGTGCACCTTGAAAGGAACTGTGGGCCGAGAGGCTGTGGTAGGCAAAGGGGTGGGTCTCGGCCCATCCTTTGCGCCCCCACCCAGCCCCTCCCACCATGGACTCCGGTTCCTTCTCTGCCAGCAGCCCCGCTCCCTCTGCTGCCACTCCCACGTGCTGATGGCACCTGCCCTGCTCACACTTGCTGAAGGCACGGAACGATTGGGGTCAGTGCCAGCAGCAGGTGCGAGCAGGGCTGGCACTATCAGCGGGTACAAGTGGCAGCTGCTGCCCAGATCACCCCTCAGGATCAGAGGGAGGTCGAGAAGCCCTCAGGGGTGATCAGGGCTGGCAGCCACCGCTAGCACCTACTGATGGTGCCAAGTGATTGGGACCAGTGCTGGGCACTGGCAGCAGGTGCAAGTGGCAGCTCCGGTGCTGGCTGCTGGTGTGAGCGGGGCCAGCACGGGCAGCAGGTGCAA
Source organism: Myotis brandtii (assembly GCF_000412655.1). NCBI lineage: Eukaryota > Metazoa > Chordata > Mammalia > Chiroptera > Vespertilionidae > Myotis > Myotis brandtii. Next base: position 3,951,835 of record NW_005358943.1, on the reverse strand, counting down.
GTGCTGGGCAGGACCATGGCACACAGGAGCAAAGAATTTTCAGTAACCACCAGAGGCTCGCCCCAATGGCAGTGACTGGCACCCCACCTTGGTCTGGTGCCCTGGCCCACCTGCCCCACCATCCCACCATGGCTGACTCCCACCATGTTCTGCGCATGCCCCCTAGTGGTCAGCACACGTCATAGAGACCAGTTGTTTGGTTGTTCGGTTGTTCTGGTTGTTCTGCCATTCGGTCTATTTGCATATTAGCCTTTTATTATATAGGATATGCATAACCCATGGATAAAGACAATAGAGTGGTGAGTGGCAAAAGCCTGGGAGGGGTGGCTGAGGGTCATGGGAAAAACAAATAGACAAAGAAAGGGGACATCTGTAATACTTTCAACAATAAAGATAAATTTTTTAAAAAGATTTGAATAAAATAAAGTGATCATTATAAACTAAGTAATCTGTGAAAACAAAAAAGGAAAAAAGAGGTCAGCAAAAATTTCATTGAAAAGGTGGTATTTAAGCTGAATCTTTAAGAGTAGGCAGTATTTATTTTTAATATTTGTTATAGTGTATTTTTCTTACCTTAAAAGTTATGCATGTGCAGGTTATTAGCCAGACCTAAACTAGTCCTCCAAAATCCAGTAAAAGGCAACAATACTAGCATTTTGTCTTTTTTTCTTTTTATGCACAGTTCTTATATATTTTATATATCTCATGGTTGAGATTTATTTGTATAACTTATATTCCATTTATAATTTTTTAAAAAGGTCATATGCACTTTCCCATCTTTTCAAAAATTTGTCAATAATATTGCAATGTGTTTGCCTATCCTGTAATTTTAAACAAATCCCTTATAATTGGATATGTAAGTGGCTTCATTTTTTTATTTTTTATTTGCTTGTTTTTTATTTTTGTGATGAGACTTACTAGTAACAGTACAATTAATATCTTTAATATTTCCTTTGTTTCATTTTTTTAAAATTTTCTTAAAGTAGTTTTGTAGAAATGGACCTTTAAGTGTAAACACTTGAAGGTGTAAGGGGCACATAGAGAAATAGTGTTCTAAGCACAGGTAGCAGCATAGTCACAGGCAGGCTGGTTCCCCAGTTGTAAAAATAACTGTGGAAAATAAGCATCTAGAAAGAGGACTATGGATGTAGGGGTGATTTTCCACATAATCCTATGTAATATCTATTTTAATTCCCTGGCCCCATCCATGCCTGAAGCCCTGATCCCTGACCTTTCCACTCATGCTTAAACCAGATTGCATAGTTTCTGTTAGCTATGCATGAAGATAGTATCCTGACTAACACAGGTCATGTAGTTCTTATGTGATACAGGAAGGAATGAGTTTGTTAAAAAAGAGGCAATATTTATGTGTAAGACTCTATATAGTGAAGGGAGAAAGTAAAATGCACCCTACTTCCTCTTGAGCCAGAGTTCCTGAGAATTCCCAGGATGGAAGAACTTGCTCTGGACAAGTTCAGGGATCTTGAGTAACAAAAACAAGGCTAGATGGTCAACTACACTGATGAGTATTTATTAAGTTCACAAACATCAAGCAAATTAAACATCGAGTAAACAAAATGTTATTGATTTTTAAGGTAAGCTTTAGAGAGTGTGATGAAGGAGCCCAAAAGAAGTGGGAGCAGCAGGAGGACCTGCAGGATTTTAAAGAGAACAGGGAGGAAGCCAGGCTCCAAGGCAACAGTGTGAAGAGCAGTCATTGTGAGAGAAAAGACGGAAGGATGACAATTTTCTGGAGGGTGAAGAGGAAAATGGGCTGACCTTAAATGAGAAGAATTTCTTCCCAGAGTACAATTGTAACTGGTGGGAGTAAAAGCCCTTTGAGGAGGCTGTGAATTGGAGATATGAGAAGAGAAACCTGGTTTTCAGACTGGATCTAAAAAGTCGGTATGACCGGCTGGCTGAGCTGGATCAGCTCCTCCAGTTCAGGAAAAAGTCAGCCAAGTTTCCGACATCTATGACTCTGAGGAGCCATGCCATGCAGGAGAAAGGGAAAAGAACATGGCTGGCCAGAGAGTTCTGACAGAGGAAGAGGGAAAGGATCTTGAAAGCTTGGCTGCGATGGATTTGGAACCACAGAGAACCACTGAGGAGCTCAGTGGTAACTGAAGGGGCTGATAGTGGTTGGAGTGAAGGGCACTGTTAAAAAGCAGCCCTCACACCACATCACCGAGAGACACCATTTATTTACCCAAAGGCAGAAAGAAAAATGAATTTACTGTTCATTGAATGTGTGACACAAGTGGAAATGTCTTATTTTTAGAAGAATGCTATTGAAAATAAGAGTAATATGATTTGTGGCATATTCTTTCCAGAAAAATGGACATCATGCTTGTGACAATGATTGTGCTACTACCATCCTCGAAAAAAGGTGTTTGTCTCAGTTTAAAATAATAAAAGTTTCACCTGAGGGGGAAAAAAAAAGTAAGCTTTAGCATAGCAAATATATTTTAATCAATTTATATATACTATTCTTTGCTTGCTGGAAATATTTAGGCTTATCTCTCCTCTACACTTCCAATAAAGTGGTTGTAAATTTGTTTTGCTTTATTGCATACTGAGGAGTATTAAGTCTAAGCTTCCTTCCAAATGATCAACACTTTCTAGATTTTAGGATTTTGAGCCATTGATGCCTACCTAGATCCACGATAATGTTGTAATAATTTCCCCATCGTTTTAGGATTTTGAGCCATTGATGCCTACCTAGATCCATGATTCCTTCAATGAAGTAGAATAATCAGATGCTTGAGATGGAAAAAACTTCAGATAATGTTGTAATCATTTCCCCACCACTTTCCCAGCACTTGGGTTAAACAATTTTCTCTCATTCCCCTGAGAACTTTAGGCTATAGCCCAAATCACCAATTTCCACACCTCCGCACAAGCTTTTTTTTTTCTCTCCATAGCACAAATTATCCTGGGTCTTACATCACTGAAGAGGTTTAGCAGTTTATCCACAGGCTATTTGGGATGCTGCCTTAGGCATCAGACATTAACATAGATATCTAACTCCTTTCCCCATGTCTTAGATGCATTTCTGCTCAAATTAAGCAAGGGTGGCCCATTAAAGGAGCCTGGTAAATTGATGCCAAGGCTTTTTCAAGACAGTGTCTTATCTATAATAATAAAAGCATAATATGCTAATTAGACTGGATGTCCTTCCAGATGACCTTCCGGACAAAGCCGGGGCTGTGAGGGAAGCCTGGGTCCCGGGTGCCAGAGGGAAGCCGGTGCTGGCAGCCAGGGGAAGGAAGGCCTACTCTTGTACGAATTTCATGCATCGGGCCTCTAGTCTGTATATAAAACAACAAGATGGTTACAGAGACACTGGCATTCAGGTACACAATATTGTCCTGAGTTTTTTATACCATTTTAGTTAAACAAGTATTATTATAAAGTTGGAGGTGAAACACTTCATTAGAAATCCAGTTTCTTCCCTTCTCCAGAAGCTATACAAATGAGCCAGTCAAAGTTCTTATTAAACTCTTAGAACATCAGAGAACCAAGGCTCCTGCATAGTAATGTGCAGATCTGGCAGATCCATGTGTACAGTAGCAGAAAACTAACAATTTAGAGATACTTCCCAGCCTACAAAAGATTCATAGATTATTCAGAAAATGTATACTTGAGATATCTGATATAGTTTTCTTGTTCTGTCTTTTTGGCCCAAAAAAGAGGTTGTAATGCTTTGAAATATTCAATCATCACTTAGGGAGCTTGTTAAAATGCAGATTTCTGGGCTCTATTCCCATATATTCTGGTTTCATAAGTCTGGAGCGGGTCCAGGATTTAAATTTTAAACAAGTGTCCCAGATGACTCCACTAAGTGTTCCATGGGCTATATTTTGAGAAACATTTCCATAGGGAATAGAGTACTCAGCTGTGTCAGGATAGCCTGGGGATTCCTATAGTCCCCAAAGCTGTGGATTTGACCAAGATGTCCCAGGAGAAAGGGCTATTTATTATGGGTTCAGATCCCCCCCACCCTTCATGATTTGCCCTTGACTCTTTAGAAAGGACATGATTTGCAATATGGAAGTAACATCTGGGGGTTGGCAGTCCAGAGTGTAGCTAGCTTAAGGCTCAGCAGAATTCAGGTACAGCAGTAGAGTTTATGGGCTGGTGCCCAGTATTTACAGTTGGTGAGAAGAGTTTCAATCTGCTTTAATTGCTCATGATGTTTTACGGTCATGATCAGATCATTTATCAGCATCCTACACTTGTCGAGTATAATTTCTGTTCCCTTCTCTGAGTGGTGACTTTAATGGATTTTTTCTAGTCAAGATGGTCGCTGGAGACAGGATGTTGACTCACTGTTAATTTCAAGTGGGAAGGCAACGGCAGCTGCATGTCTCTTGCTTGTTTGTTTCTGTCATTGTCCCTGAGAAGCTTGGATGGATAGTGCTTTGCCTGCTTTGTGCTCACCTATCTTTTGATTGTATTGTATTCCTTTACTCCAGGAAAAGCATTCATTTGGTGTTCTAGTTGACTTGTGCATACTATTTACTATTAACTAAGAATTAGAGTAATAATTAGAGTAATTTTTTTTACAATAAGTCAGTATGGCTGTGAAATGTATCAATTTTCCATAGAAAAATAGCTTGGAAAAGGTTGTGTAGATAATTAAATCTCTTTGCCTATTTTTTCCCCCCCCCCCCCCCCCCGCGAAGGTCCAATAGAATATGTTGGTAAGAAACCTGGCAAAGTGAATTTTAAAATTCAAGTTGTAATTTATTTGGCTTAGGGACAAAAACTGAGCAGATAAATGGAAGTTGGATGCCCCCTCTCCTGAGAGAATGGAGGAGGACTAGCACGTCACTCATTTGGCTGTGGTAGCTGAGTTTATTATATGTTTACACTGCTGATTTAAGCACTTCATACAGAGAAAACGTAGCAACAGACAAGTGTTGCTCTTTAGCTTGGCACTAAAAGTGGGCAGGTGGCATCACTTTATGCAGTAGGTGCAGTCTGGAAAATGTGTTTGCAAAATGAATTTTTATTTAAAAAATAACACACTAAATTTTCTGGAGGTGAAATTTAAAATTTTTTTTCATTTATAGTTTACTTTCAATATTATTTTGTTTTGGTTTCAGGTGTACAACTCAGTAGTTAGACAATCATATACTTTGCATAGTGTTCCCCTCGATATTTCCAGTGCCCATCTGGCACCATACATAATTATCACAATATGATTGACTATATTCCTTATGCTGTACTTTACATCCCATGGTTATTTTGTAACTACCAATTTGTACTTCTCAATCTCTTCACCTCTTTAACCCAGTTCTGCAACTTCTCTCCCCTCTGGCAACCACCAGTTCACTCTCTGTCTGTGAGTGAGTCTGTTTCAATTTTGTTTGTTCATTTATTTTGTTCCTTAGATCCCACATAAAAGTGAAATCATATGGTATTTGTCTTTCTCTGACTGGCTTATTTCATTTAGCATAGTACCCTCTAGGTCTATCCATATTGTTGCAAATGGCAAGATTTTATTCTTTTTTATGGCTAAGTAATATTCCATTGTATATATGTATCACAGCTTTTTTATTCACTTGTCTACTTATGGGAACTTGGGTTGCTTTCATATCTTGGCAATTGTAAATAATGCCGTAATGAACGTAGGGGTTTATATGTTCTTTCGAATTAGTGTTTTGGGTTTCTTAGGATAAATAGGAGGTAGACAAATTTTAACGGGAATTCTATAATGATTGTTTTTAAAGGTAAAGCTAGCAATTCTTTTTATAAATTCAATCCTAATGTTTTAATTTTAAAGCAGTGTAATATATCGGGGCCCAGGAAAATGTAACAGCCTGTGTTCCAATCCCATTGCTATTTCATTACTTTGCTACAAATTGAGAGGATTGTATTAGGTGATTTCTATGAGCACATTCACATAAAAAAATCAGGATTCCAATTTCAATGTTTTAGTGACTAGATTTGTTCAAAATAAGGAAGGATTTAGACTCAGATGTTAAAAGATTCTAAAGCTGCCTTTTAATAGAGAAGTCACTAGTTGTACGTGGCTATTGAGCTCTTAAAATATGTTTGATCTGAATTGAGATGCACTGTAAATTGAAAGTACACATTAAATTTCAAAGACTTAGCAAAAAAATGAAATATCTCATGAATTAATAATTTTTATATTGACTACATATTGCAATGATAATATCTTAGATATATTGGGCTAAATAAAACATATTAAAATGAATTCCATGTATTTTGTTTTTACTATACATATAAACCTTTTTAATTTCAATAATTTAAATTTGGGCAATTAATAGTCTCAAATTTAAATAAATTTAAAATAGAACATTTTAAGTTCCATATATGGCTCACATGATGTTTTTATTGGACAGCTCCACTTTAAAAAGATAGCATGTCCTACAAAGGAATCCTTCTGAAGAGGAGACCTCTCTATCACTGGTGTTATTCAAGGCAAGCCCTGATGATGTAGAAGAAATTCTTCAAAGATAAGATGAGCACATTATTTTCTAAAATATAGTTCACTGGAGACTGGTCTTGCAAGGTGCATCACAGGGCCCAGCGAGTGTTTAGGCAACACTGTGCTACCAAACCCTTCTTACCGATGCACAACCTTAACTGGCATAACGAAGCTCAAGGAAGCCAGTAATGAAACCTGCTTTTCTTGTATTAATCATCTGTTTCCCAAATTCATTTGAAACAGAATCCTTTTTATTTCTTAAACTAGAGGCCCGATGCACGAAACTCCTGCAAGAGTAGGCCTTCACAGCCCCGGCGGCTGCCTTGATCCCTGGCAACCACGGCGGCTGCCTCGATCCCATGGCTGCAGCCCCTGGCTTCGTCCAGAAGGTCGTCCAGAAGGACGCCCGGATGGCTGTTCAGTCGATTTGCATATTACACTTTTATTATTATAGATGGTAACTAGTAACACTCTATGGACTCAAAAAAGTTACTCTGGGAAATGCTGGAGGATTAGATAATCACCAGCTCCCTTTTGTCTGTTGTGTATTTATGGGAAGTTTGTAGGAACTCATCTCCTGTAAATTGTACTTGTGTTGATGCACGTTTCTTTTGTAAAAAAAAATCCTTTCTCCAGTCTACATAAAATATTTTATTTCACTTTTTAAGCTACTTGAGTAATTACCAGTTACACGTGTGTGTGTGTGTGTGTGTGTCAGCAATCATCCTCTTTTAAAAATTCCTAATTTTCCCCACCCCCAAAGAAGGTATAGAGTCAAGGGTTTAAGGAACCATGGGAGGGGGCACCAGCATGTGTGGAGAGATATAGAAGGAGAGGTGAGAGGATGCTGAAAATAATTTTTTAAAATTTTATGTTTAATGTATTCCTCACAAAGAAAAGTGCTATGTTGTGGGTTACACAGATTTCTATAAACCTGCTGGAGAAACGAAATATGATTTATAACTTTGTTTTCCAGTGAAATTTCATTCAGCACTCCCAAAAGGCAATTTACAAGCAAACGTTAGGAACATAAATTACAGTTGGACACTACCAATATATAGATAGACTCAGAAGCTCAGGAAATAGAAGTAATCAATATCTTGTATTTGTTTCTATGTACTACCTCGCTTTTCACAATAAGCCCTTTGCTTCCCCAAGGAGTGAGAAGATGAAGAGGATGACAAAGTAAAATTTTTTACGACAATGTTTATAGAATCTTATGAATCATAAAGGAAAATCAAGAAGGCATCATCAACTGCTTCCCTCAGTTGCTGAACAGTGAGGTTTTTATTCTTAAAAATATTCTTTCATAGAACAAACCAAATTTTCTTCTCTCATAAAACATGCAAGGAGTACATTGAGACACACACACACACACACACACACACACACACTCAAAAAGCCCAAACACTTGTTCATAGTTCCTAAAGAAAAATAAGATAGTTTGAATACAAGGGAACAGAATGACAATTTCACTTGCAATGGGACTGCATTGACTGGAGGTACTGCAGCCAGGGAGCCTGAAATGGTTATAGGAGCATGGAGAATTTAAGTGGCTCTATTATTTGAAAATATTATTTTATTAAAAATAGAAATGATGCAAATTAAAAACCTATTCAGAGATGTTGAACATTTGTTTTAAATAGATTTCAAGATGGCTTTCTTGGACTTGTCCTTCTTGCTGAATTCCCAAATGACAGATGTTTCTTTTTCTAATCAGCGTTTTTTGAGGTATAATAAACCAATTTTAACTTTACAAATGGGTGAGTTTTAGAAAATGCATGTTGTCATATCACTACTATAACCATCATAATATAGGATATTTTCATTATCCTAGGACAGTGGTCAGCAAACTCATTAGTCAACAGAGCCAAATATCAACAGTACAACGATTGAAATTTCTTTTGAGAGCCCAATTTTTTAAACTTAAACTGTATAGGTAGGTACATTGTTATTAACTTAATTAGGGTACTCCTAAGGCTTAGGAAGAGCCACACTCAAGGGGCCAAAGAGCCGCATGTGGCTCTCGAGCTGCAGTTTGCCGACCACGGTCCTAGGAGGTTCCCTTGAGCCACTCCATGGTCTATTGTCATTTGTTATCCTCAGACTCTGGTGACCACTGATCTGCTTTCACTATTGTTTTCTTTTTCTAGAATTTTGTGTGAATGGAAGATTATCATATACAGCATCTTGAGTCTGGCTTACTTTAATTAGCATAATGCTTTGAGAATCATCCAATAGTTTGCCTTTTTCTTGTTTAGTAGTATTTCATGGTGAAAATACACCATAATTTGTTTATTTATTCACTTATTGATAGAGACTTGAGTTGTTGCCAATTTTTTTTACAATTATGAATAAAGCTACTATAAATGTTAGTAGACAGGTCTTTATGTGAACATAGATGTTCATTTATTTGTCTTGGGACATACTTAGGAACAGGATTGCTGAGTGTATGTTAAATATATGTTTAACTTTATAATTATCTCCCAGACTGTTTTACAAAATGACTGTACCATTTTGCATTCCCACTGGCAATGTAGAAATCCTCACTGACCCCTATTGTTAGTCTTTTTGAGTTTAAGCCATTATATTGGTTGTGTACTGGTAATACATTGCGGTTTTAACTTGCATTTCTCTAATATCTAATGAGCATCTTTTCATGTAATTATTTGCAAATTATATATCATTTCTGGTGAATTATCTACTCAAAACTTTAACCCAATATTTTAACCATATTATTTATCTTGTTGTTGAGTTCTATGAGTTTTTTATGCATTCTGTATATACATTCTTGGTGAGATATGTATTTTTCACAAAGTTTTCTTCTAGTCTGGCTTGCTGTTGTGTTTTCTTGGTCTTCTAAAATGACAAATTTTTAACTTTGCTTTTATTTGTGTGTATTGTTTTCTAAGGAATCTATGCCTAACTCAAGGTCACAAAGATTTTCTCCTGTTGTCTAGTTTGGAAGTTTTATAGTTTTGGCTCTCATGTGTAGGTTGATGATCCATTTAGAATTAATATTTGTATATTAATATTTGTAATATTTGTAAATTAAGGGTTGATATTTATTTTGCAGGTGGATATAAAGTTGTTCCAGCATTACTTGTTGAAAATAAATATTCTTTTCCCATTGAATTTTCCTGGTGCTTTTGTCGAAAATCAACCAACCATATAAATGTGGTTCTGCCTCTGGTCTTTCTATTCTCTTTCAGGGATCTAAATGTCTACTCTTACACTAATAACATGCTATCTTTTTAGTGTCGCTTTATAATAAGCACTTAAAAGCAGGTAGTATAATATAAAAATAGAGCCCTATATATGGGAATACAGAATTTGCTAAATGCAGCATTTCAAACCTATGGGGAAAAAGATTTATGCCATTTTTTCCCTCAGAATCTCCCAATAAGTTATTAGCTCAGGACAACTGAATTCATCTTGACCCTGATTAAATTTGACCTAGTGAACTAGCTACTTTTTTTTATTACAGTACTCTCAAGGTGGGCATAGGCTGTTTTAATAAGAAAGCTTGGTTGGTATTATACTTAGAATCCAAAATGTTGTTTTTATTTACAAACTTGTAAGTATTACACTTTACTGAAAAGGAAGATGCTGAATTAAGGTCTTATTCCCTCAGTGTTGTGAGGCACAATATTTAGGAATAAAGCCTTTTGAATCTTAAAAGAAAAGGAAAGCAACTCCAAACAGCAAACATTGGTAGTGGTAATGTGGTGATAACAACCCATCATTATTATTCAAGAACACACAGGTTTCCATCATTAAAATACTATTTTAAAAACCACAACAGTTTATAACCTTCATTTGTGGAAAAGCCTGCGGCATGAGAGGAATAAGTAATTTATATTTGTGCAATCTCATGTTCTTGTGTAATTACCAGTTGGGACTTAAGCCAGCGGTTCTATGCTTTTTAACAGGTCTGGATTTGTATGCATGTGTTGAGGGGAGTTGCTGCTGTTGGTGACTATAAATTTCACCTCCTTAGTGTTTGGTCTAAGATGGCACCGGGATACTTCATTATGTCTCCTTAGGAGTTTGCTCTTAATAGGAACTGGCTGAGCTTCATCCCCAGTAAAGGGAGGAGAGAATGAAATAGACTGTAATTCTAGAAGATGGCAACATTAAAAAAAGCAATTTCACTCTGCTTTCATTTTTCCTACCCTGTCTAAATGGATATTACTGAAAACTAATCACAGCTAAGTCAGCTACTAGGTCCATTAATATATAGTGATGTAAACTTGCAGTTTTATGAATCTTTGCCTTTTTTTTTTACTTCCAAATCCCTTATTTTTTTCTTTCTTTTAATTCCTTCTCTCTGTTATCCCTCCCCCTTTATCCTGAAATATGATATATGTAGCTCTTTCAACTGCTTTCAATTACACTTACCATCACCTTTCATATCTCCATATTTTAGTTTCAAGTTATTCCTTTTGCCTAGAATATTTTCACCCCCCCCGAATAACTTGTATATATTCTTCAAGTTTCAGCTCAGACACAATCAAATGAACTAACTTGTGTCAAGCTACATGTCCAACTTATATATCAATATTTGTTTCATGAATGAAAGCATAACTGAAGCAAGTCTTTATCAATTTTTCTTCTTTCCATGTCTTCATCTTTATAGCTCAAGAACAAGAGTCATATATCAGTCTATTAATATTTTACAAATGTCAGCATGGGCTCCAGGGTCTGACTTTGCCTCTCTGGATTAAATCCTGCCTCTACCCTCTAAATATGCAAACTTGTGGTTCAATATCTTCTTCCTTGCAATTGTAATCATAGTACCATCTCTTGCATAAGATTATTGTGAGGATTTGATGAAATATGCACCTGAGCATTTTAAAAAAATCATATCTATTATTGCGAACTGAAGCTTATTTTTATATCACATTCACTGATTCATTAACTCTACGATTTGAATGTCCTCTCAAGTGTCTATTAAAATTTACAAACATTTCATGTTATCACAAGAAAGACTGTCCTAATGTGAGAGAATGTGAAAATTATGTTTTTTATTATATTCACACAAAATAGTTACACCAAGTTGTCCAAATGCATTTGGTGAATTGAAGCCTCCAATTCTTACACATTTTATACATATATCTATGCATTTATAAATACACACATATGTAAAAGATACATATTTTCTTCTAAAATAAAGTGCCCAAGTCTTGATATATGGGGGCAAAATAAGGAAAAAAGAATCATAAAGTTCTATCAGTTATAGACTGTGCATTTTCACAATAAAAGAACCTGTTTTATACACATTTATTTGGGTATAGTGAACTTTAATCAGCTACTCTTTTCTGAATTCTCCTACATGAATTAATTTATCCAAAATACAGGGTGGGGCAAAAGTAAGTTTATAGTTGTGAGTACACAAAACACAGATTATTCTGGTATTATTATTTATTAATTATTTTCCACATGAACAGCTGTAAACCTACTTTTGTCCCAACCTGAATTAGAAGAAGTCATGTAACCAACGTAATGCATCAGAGGCCAATTTTTCTTACTGTGTCTGGCACAGAGCTTGGCTCCCCAACACAAGGGTATTTCAGCTTTATTCTTAATTTTTCTGCTTTTGGACTGTTGTCTTTCTGCTAAGGTGATAAGCAGAGAGAGAAATGAATCAGATATCTCTAATTCTAAACCCTCTGTTAGCATTCAATAAAGTTAGGGTTTGGTGAAAAGATTCCTAGTGTCTTTACTTCACCCCAGGCTTGTTGAGAAAGTGCGTAGCAGGATCTGAACAGAGGGGTCCTGCTGCCTCTGTTATAATGAACTCTTGTTTGAGTTACAGAATAAGAATTAGGGTGCGATGATCAATAAATAGATCATTGAGAGAACAAATTGAAATGGAATTTTCTATTACACAATGGAAAACCTTGGGAGAACATGTTTGAATTTAAGAACAAAATAAAGGTTCAAGAAAAACAAGATAATATAACATAATTCAGAAAATCCTTGCTTCAAATAGGAACCAGGACACCATTCCATGCTCCAATCTTTCAGCTACTCTTCCTGCGTTTTTACTGTATTTCCTATTGTCTTGAACTTCTAAGGTGATCATTTGTAGACTTTGATGAGAAAAGGAATTTAAAAATACCTTTGAAAAGATTTCAGCCTACTGAAGCAAAGTGATGATGCCTAAAAATAGCTTAACATGAACCCAGCCATTTCAGAATCTCTGGTGATTACATGTCCAAATTGCAAGAAAGTGTACCTTATTCAAGCAGGGAAGGGAGTAATTGTCAGCACTGAAATTGCAGAAAACACTCTATAACTTCTCAACATATAGGAGGCTGGGAACAAGGGGAAGCTCAGATAGTTCCCAGAGTTAGAGTGAGGGCTGGAGTATTTTCTTTTATTTGGGGGGATAAAAAAGGGAAAAGGACAAGAAAGTGTTTCCAATGACCCGACCCACCTCCGCAGGGCCTTCGCGAGAACGGAGCTGCCTAGCTACTGATTTTGGTGAGCATCTTGTTAATGGCTTGCTTGACGTGTGTGGTGGAGCTGCGTCGCCTTGTCTTGCCCTGCACCATCCTCCGGCGACGCACTTCTCGACACAGCTCATAGAATATCTCCGTGATGTTCCCTTCTCCAGTGCAGGCAGAACACTCATAGAAAGCACATGCCAATTCCGTGGCCAGCTTCTCTCCTTCTTCAGTACTGACCTGCCTGGAGTGGTCCAAGTCAGCTTTGTTTCCAACCAAGATGAGAGTCACATTCTTGGGCTTCTTGATCTCATCCAGAATGTTCTTCAGGGGCAGCATTTCCTCAAAACTTCCTCGGTCAGTGATGTCATAGACCAGCACAAAGCCTTCCCCCCATCGCATGTGTCCTTCCCTTTGAATGGTGTCTTCCTGATGGCAAGAAAACACAGCAGTCAGGAGACCTGGAAGTAATCCCCGTGTAGAGATGCTGCTGATGTTAAGAGTGATCCCTTAATGACTATTCTTTCTAGTCAGTGTCATTAAAAGTTCTTGACAAGCTTACCCTCTCAAATTGGTTGAGAATAAAAGCATTCCTTACTCATAGCAAGGTATTTTAGGAAACTAGAACTTTTCTGTCTGCTTAGTCCTTAACTTTCTGCTTTTAACTTTTCTTGCTACATCATTAAATCTTTAATCACAAGAACTATAAAGAAAGTACCATCTTAGTTAAGCACACTGCCTCTTGAGACTTCATCACAATTAAGGAATTAGCAAACAGGTAACAAAGTAGACCTTACCTCACCCCTTAGAGATCAGAATTAGAGGCACAGCTTAGTGAAATAGTTTTGATTTTTTGTTGTTTATTTGTTTTATCTCTATATTCTTCAGATTATGGATAATTAGCCACCAAGGGCAGAAAAAATGAATAATCGTATAGAGAGTCAAACTCAGAGTCTGGGGCTTTTGGCTTTTTTTCTCTCCTATTTCAATTCTCCCAAAAATTATGTAGTACCAATAATGATAGAAACTCATTTGAAGTGATTTTCAAAGGGTGTTTGAAAATGAATGCTCTGAGAACTTCTGTAAAGAAAGATTCCTGTTTAACTTTATCAGAGCATTTCAAAAACACTTTTAAGCATGAAAATCTATTAATATCTTGCAATTCACCCCTCAAAATATGGGTGGGCAATGTGAATGTTATGGTATTTTCTAAACCCCTTGAATTACTGAATAATTTACAAGATGCATACACAGGCTGTTGCAAATACATCGATAGATAAATACTTAGATAATTAAATTAAAATGTCTTTATGAATCACTGGTTAATTATAGGAAAGTATCTTTCAAAGGGTGTGATCACTCCTTCCTAGGAAGGCAGCATGTGTGATTTGAAAATGCATTGCCTTCATGGACTCAGTGACTTCTGCAGGCATGTACTTCCCTGCTGCCTCTTTCTAGAATCAGTTCTGGGTAGAAGGTGAGAACATGTATAGGAAACAGATGGTGATGAGAAATAAAAGTATATAGTTACTTGCAAGAACATTTCTTGGATTAAATACTTTAATGCCAGTCTTCTTGGGGTCATAGGTCACTGATAAGCACCATGAAATCCTTCAGCTTCCTAATTCTCATTCTTAGTGGTCATTCCTATCTTTGGGAACTAAACCTATCTATGAACCCGTTGGTAATCTCAGAACTGACTGACCTCAGAGCAAATTTATATTAAATAAATTGTTATTGTTTAATGATATGGCTCATATTTTCAATAGGATGTGGTGAGGTCTAGAAAGAATATTAAAGGAGAGATTCCTAAGATAAAAGATTCTGAAAAAAGATTCTGAGGTCATATAAATTTAGAATATAATATATACTAAAGTTCTTAATTAGTTAATTTACACATAAGCATAATAAATGCTCTGAGAACTTCTGTAAAGAAAGATTCCTGTTTAACTTTATCAGAACATTTCAAAACACTTTTAAGCATGAAAATCTATTAATATCTTGCAATTTGCCCCTCAAAATATGGGTGGGCAATGTGAATGTTATGGTATTTTCCAAACCCCTTGAATTACTGAGTAATTTACATAAGGATGCATACAAAGGCTGTTGCAAATACATTGATATAGAATTACTTAGATAATTAAATTAAAATGTCTTTATGAATAACTGGTTAATTATAGGAAAGTATCTTTTGTTCATATTATGCACATCTCATTTGAACCAAAAAATATTTTAGCTGAACCGCTTATTCACCTGACCAGCAGTATCTAGTATCTCCATGGTGACAACTTCATCATCGATGGTTGCTTGGTGTCGGTAGGTTGATTCTGAGGGAATGAGCAAAAAAGAAGAAGATAAAAAGGTAAATAAGATCATGGTTTGATTTGATCCTTAAAATTACAAATTTGTTACAGGAGTATGCCTGTTTTGTGGTATAAGGGAATGTGCACAGCAGGATGGAAAGAATGACTGCAAGAATGTGCCATCTTCATATCCTTAGAGTTCCCGGAAGTAACAGGTAACAGACTTTCAGGATATGGCACATGAGAGTCTCTTTGCTTCTTGCTCATTTTAATTTCCTATGAGGCCAGCTTCCTGATGCTCGCTTCCTTCTACAATGAGGTCTCCACATCTTAAATGAGAAAGTTATTCCTACAGAATGCATTCTACCTTGATATTAAAAAATCCAATTTTTGGAAATCACTGTTTGTTACTGTTCCGGACAAGATGACATATAAGCAGGAGCTTCCAATTTCTTTCTAGACCTCAACCCTAGATATGTAATAGGCATTAGAAGAAGGTGATGGTTATCCATGTAAAAATGATCATGTAAAACTATGAGAAACCCTTGTGGCAGTAGAAGGTGAATGGGCCCTGATGTTTGGGGAATTGGTGAGAAAAGTAGAGGAGGGCTAGGCAGTATGGAGGGGAGATGGAACAAAGCAGAGTTCTCTTGCTCTTGTTGCCTCTTCAGGGTAGAAAAACAATGGCAGCTCAGCACCAGGCAGGGGTGGAGAACATCCAGCCTGCGGGCTGTATAAGGCCCGACAAATCATTTGCTCTGGCCCTGCCAAGGCATTAGGGGTGAGTTAATTAAATGTTTGACCAAATATAGCAGGCTAATTTTTAAGTTGATAATTTTGTATGGCCCACAAATGATGTTATAAATATCCAAATGGCCCTTGTCAGAAAAAGGTTCCCCACCCCTGATAAAATGGTCCCCAAGCTCTATTGGGGTGAGAAGTTAGCAGGTGTAAGAGTTTTTGGTGGCTCTGAATGTGCCCCTTAGCACATGAAATGGAAACCAGAGGTTAAAATAAATACCAATTAGTGTTGCTCTATATGAAAATCCAAGAAGATATGAGAAAAGAAGTAAAAGAGAAAACAGTAGGAAAAAAGTTAGATAAAGATAGCAAAAACCAAAGCACGGTGCTTGAAAAAATTTTTTTTTAAAAAAGAGGTAGGCAGGGAGGTAAAAATCTGGCAATGCTATCTAGTAAATTAAGAGAGAGGGTACAATCATACAAAAATTTAACACAAAAAGAGGAAATAGCTACATAGTTTGATGAAATAAAATAATATTAGGAACTGTATAACAACTGATTTCAAACCCTAATAAATTCTGGGAGAAGACAATGCATAGATTAGAACAATGAGAAATAGAATAGTTAACTAATTATAGCCAGTAACTACACTTAAATGCTAATTGTAGATTTCTCCTAATCATAAAAAAACAATTGCATACAATTGGCTTTACAGGAGATTTCCATTAAACATTAAACACATTGTTCTAGAAAGTATAAAAAGGTCAGCTACCCAATTCCTTTTATAGGGCATTATGTTGATTCTCATAAGAAGTATTACAAGAGAAATAAGGGGGAAAAAGAAATTGTAGGCTCATAGATTTAAAAAATCCTAAATCAAACATTATTCAATTGAATCCAACAGTTGTAATAAGAAAAGTACATCATGATCAGGTAGAGTTTATTTCAGGACTGAAAAGACTGTTTAAAATCTATCGATGCAATTTAACACATTAAGGGACTAAAGGGGGAAAAAATCACATGATTACCTCTATAGGTAGATCTAGAGCAAGATAAAATCTACATAAATTTAAAATGTATGCATATACAAAAATACATTTTTTCAAAACTATATATATATATATATATATAAGCGTGCACATACTGCTTACCATTTGAACAAGAATTGTTCTAAATGCTTTACTCATATTAACTCACTTAATTCTCGCAAGTATCTCATGAAGTATGTGTTACCATTAGCTCCATTTTACATGAGGAAACATTTAGGCACAGCAGCACTAAATAACTTGCTACAGGTCACACAGTGGCAAGAGGTAAGTGGATTGGAACCCAGGAAGACTGGCTTTGGAAATTTCAGCTTTTAACCACTATGCTAAGTTTCAACCATGTTGGATTATATACCTGTGGGAAAGAGGAGGGCAATGGTGTCAGAATAGGGGACGTGGGAAAAGTTAAATGAAATAAAGGCCTCACACCTATCTGACAGGGTACAAGGACCAGAACAGAATGACTAACTTAAGTATTAATTTAATTAGCTCAATTATTTGCATCTAACCTACTCAAATCACTAACCAATCAGCAAACCAAATCAATCTAGAAGTTTCTTTCCCATCAGGGTAGCTGGTAAGCCAGTGCTTTTAGTTTTTTCCCCTATTTACCTCATGTTCCTGACTTTCACTTCTTCATCTCATCAAATATTTTATAGTTCTTTTTTGGCCACGGTTTTACGTTACTTTGCTGTAAATCTACTCAAAATACAAACTACAAGAAGGAGACTTAACCCAGGAGCATAACTGCCACCAGCCCTGGACAATGGTTACTGTCCTGGGCACGGCACATTGTTCTCATTCTCCTAGTCAAATCACTAACCAATCAGCAAACCAAATAAACCTAGAAGTTTCTTTCCCATCAGGGTAGCTGGTAAGCCAGTGCTTTTAGTTTTTTCCCCTATTTACCTCATGTTCCTGACTTTCACTTCTTCATCTCATCAAATATTTTATAGTTCTTTTTTGGCCACGGTTTTACGTTACTTTGCTGTAAATCTACTCAAAATACAAACTACAAGAAGGAGACTTAACCCAGTAGCATAACTGCCACCAGCCCTGGACAATGATTACTGTCCTGGGCACGGCACATTGCTGATGTCTTTTCTGAGAATTAAAATTTAAAGATGAGATTATAATCAATATAGTTTAATAAATATTGTTTTCATTCTCCTGAAATATGCAATCCATAGGTGGTAAGTCCGATTCTCAATTCTAGGCCATTCCACCCCCTTACTCTTTTAAGTTAAAGGGAAGATTGTCGTTTTGCGTGATTTAATGCCCTAAAATACCATTTACAGCGACTCATCGCTAAGTGTCCTCTCACTCATTCCCTTCTTCATCCCCAGAGTCCCAGCTTGGGGCCGAGAGGCCCCGAGAGCAGCGCGGGCGCTGGGGTCCACGCCCCGTGTCTCCTCCGAGGTTCTGGGAGACCTCCGTGCTGCCTCCCCTCTTTAAGGGGCTGGCATCAGCCCAGCCCGGGAGCCTGGAAAACGGAGTCTGGGCTCTCTTCCATCTCTTTGCACCAAAAGTCTGACAGACAGGGACATTTTTCTCTGTTGCTTCCATGATAAATAGGATATGAATTTCAACCACAGAAGACCGCAGTGGGGGAAATAGAACATAATGGAAACTGTATGAAGTTGCGTGATTCTTTGGCTGTTAGTGAACCGAAACGAAAACGATGAAATGCAGGAAATGAGGGAATGTCTGCCACCGACATAGCCACAGCCGCGGGTGGCAGCAGTCATTTCATCTAAGCCGAGTGCTGGTTTCATGCCATTTTGAGCATTTTTTTCCATTGAGTCTCTTCTCTCCTTCGGCACCCCTGACTACAAGTTAAACAGTGGAAGTGCCACCCAGAGAGGCAAAAGGCTGTACCATGTGCTAGTTTTTCTAAAGATAATTCTAAAAAAAATGTATTAGGTACTTTTTGAAACTAATCTCTGCTATTTATTTTATTAAAACATTTTTATTGATTTTAGAGGGAAGAGTTAGAAACATCAATGAGAGAGAAACATTGATCAGCTGCCTCCTGCTCGCCCCCTACTGGGAATTGAGCCCATAACCCCGGGCATGTGCCCTGACCAGGAATCCAACTGTGACCTCCTGGTGCATGGATCAACGCTCAGACACTGAGACACACCAGCTGGGCTCCACTATTCATTTTAGAATATTAAAGAAAATGTGTATGTGTTTGAAGGGTAGAAATACTTTTCATTTTTCTCATACTGACAGAAAATGACATTTTCAGTCTTTTTTATGAAGTGTAGGGGGATGATTATCTAAGAGATATTTCTAAATGAACCAAAATGTTGTGTAATTGTAAAACCAATATTAGTACGAATATGGAATTAGGCATATTAAAAATTATGTCTGGATTGCACTGTATATGAGAGATACATGGCTTAAAGTGTACATTCAGTAAATAGAAGTATATTTTTATAAATAGAAGTATATTTTGTATACTCTAAGAGAAACTGATGATCAAAGAGGTCTTGTATGGTTGATCCTTTCACTAATTTAGCTTTTGTAGTAAATTTTAACATATTAATATGGACAATTGGCCAATACAGTAACAGCAGCAATTAGTAACATTGATTTGTGTTAGAGTTGAAATTGTACTGACTTGAGTTCTATTACTGGTCTAACCACAAACTAGTCACATAATTGTGGATAAATTTACTTGGTTGGACACTTATTCTTATTTGTCCAATGCTGATCTCGAAGTTCCTTTCTGTGCCAGTATTAAAGAACTATTGAATAGTTCTTTGCGTTGGTTAAGTACTTCTGCTTTAATCTTCGGTGGAGAGACTTGTTCTAGGTGTGTCCCTCTCTTTGTACGAGCCTTTCTAAGCAGTAATGCAGGCAGGAAGAACCAACCACAAAATAATATCATCACTGAGTTCAGTATGTCTCCCAATTCCTACCCTCATTCTTGTCTGAGTCTTTACTAACCAGATAGACACCATGATCTATTCAAACACAGAGCCGGGTGCCTCTATGGGGCAGAAGTAGTGGTCAGTGCTGAAAGGCAATCTCTCTTAATGCCCCCAACACACCACACACACACACACACACACACGCACGCACGCACGCACACACACACACACACACACACACTTGCACACGATCTAAACTTTTGTCTGTGTTCTCTGACATGTTCAGTATTTTCTGAGGGTAATCTGACTCTTGGAGATTCAATTCTCTCCTGGGATCTATTCAGAACATGGATCCTATTGTTTTGCAACCAGAACATTGCTGCTACCACCATCAAGAAGTCTTCCTGATTAGGTGGTCTAATTTCCAAATCTCACAGGCTGCAGTGGTGATTTTTCAAATGCTGTGCTTGACCAGCTCTGGCCTCTGACAAAGATTTCACTGACCCACAATGAAATGAGAAAAATTTAGGGGAATTTATAATTGTTCAATGTAAATAAATGATTGAATATTTTTCTTAGATTATTATATCCTTCAAAACTCCTGAATGCTAAAAATATTTCTTCTTTATGGAATGCAAGTGTCTATTAAGGGAACAAGTTTAGTTCTTCCTTATCCTCTGCCCCTTGCTTACACCCCTAATCATAATTCCTACAATATTCCCTCTCCATTAAAAAACAAACAGGAGGGAGAGGAAGGAAGAGATTAACCAAAGAACTTATATGCATATATGTATAACTCATGGACATAGACAATAGGGTGGTGAAGGCCTGGGGCAGGGTGGGAATCAGGTGGTGGGGGGAAGGGAAAAAAGAAGGGAGGGACATCTGCAGTACGCTCAACAATGAAAATATTAAAAAAACACACAAACAAACAAATGCCAAAACAAAAACATTGTATCCTGACATCTAAAAGTTGGGAATCACTTGCTATTATAGTAGCAAACATTTCCTTCATAGAATTATTTCAGAGTAGTAAATATTCCATTTTTTATTAGTATGTTGTATGGTGTTTATGCCCTTCAGCTTCTCATGAAACAATAATTCTGTTACAGATTGAAAAAAAAACTGTTCCATATTTTTAAGGAAGGCACTGAATTCAGAATTTAAGACTACTCATGAAACAATAATTCTGTTACAGATTGAAAAAAAACTTCCTTTTTAAGGAAGACACTGAATTCAGAATTTAAGACTATTTTTTTTTTTGCAAATACCCCACTTTGCTCTTTAAATTTTTATTATCCAATTACAGTTGCTATTCGATTTTATTTTATATTAGTTTCAGGTGTACAGCATAGTGGTTAGACAATTATTTAATTTACAAAGTGATCCCCCTGATAATTCAAGTACCCACCTTTGCTTTTTAATGTAGCCTTCTCTATTGGTGGTGAGTTTGAAAAACTCTATGACAGTATGAAGTTTAGTTCCGGAAATGCTGACAGCTCTTGGGTCAAATGGATTGGGAACTCCTCGAGGCTAGAACATTCGTGACTTCTCACACGTGCGCACACACAGACACACACCACTTTCCAGCATGAGTCCATGAAAGCCTCACCTGGGAGTGAGTCATACAGCAGATATTCCTGAAGTCTGATCAACGCTCTTGTTGCTTAGCAGCTGCAACCCTTTCAGAGCAGTACCGTACAAGGTCACTCGAAACAGTTTCATTATTCTAGTGAGGAAGCCTGCACCACCGATAACTGATGCAGGCAGAATTCTGTCTACAACAATTGTTTCTCAGAATTAATAAAACAAAAACAAAAGGAAAATTGGTTCACCTAAGGTATTAACAAGAGTAATGACTGGAACATATTCAGAGAGAGTTCAAAATTCTTATGAGATCATTTTTATAAGCTTCATCTTTTGTTGAGATGTACTGGTATAACTAAATGAAATTAGTATTTTTCTACTGAACTTCCATAAATCATTAAGAGTCTCAGGAACTTTGTAAAGCTTATATAAGTAATAAAAATTAAGAAGAGAGTAAGTACTTACTTAGGTGGAACAAACAACAGAAACGAATGGTTTTTTTAAAAAACCAAATGCATTTTTAAATCCAACTACATCATTTTAAAATTAGGTTATGGCTATATTAAAAACATATTAAAATTATTGATGTTTAAAAACAATTTATCTAAAAGGAAAAACAGAGAAGTAAAGATCCCTTAGGTTAAAAAATTGACTATCATAAAGATGTTAATCTTCTCAAAGTAATTTATAGTTTTGATGCCCTTCCAATAAAAATTATGTCATATTATGACAGAGTTTTAAAAATTGACCTGGAAAAATAAACTGGAAATAGCAGCCAAGATAATATTGTAAAATAGAAAAGAAGGAAGACTTTCTCTACTCGGGTATTGTGTTCTAAAGAGCACATAATCATCAAGAGTGTGGTACTTGTGTAGGATGTGAAAAGCAAATTTAGAACTAGTTCCTGATGTAAATGACCCATTATACCTGTAAATGATCCAGTATACCTGGGTTCAACCAACTGTGCATCAGAAATACTTGAAAATAAAAGGTTATATGTTGCTAACATGTACTATGTCGTCGCTGTACTGAACATATACCAATATTTTTCTTGTCATTATTCCCTAAACAATACAGTGTTAACAACTGTATTAGTATTATAAGTAATCTAAAGATAAAGTATATGGGAGGATGTGTAGCTTATATGCTAATCCTATGTAACTTTACATAAGAGATTCCAAAGACAACTGATTGCATAAAAAGCAGCATTAGAAGTAGAGGGGAAAGGTGGAGTATTTAATAAGTAATAGGGTAATAATTGATAAACTATTTGAAAAAATTGTTAGGCTTTCAGCTTATACTTCTCACTAAAGTAAGTTCCAGATAGATTAAAACGTTAAAATGAAATAAACAATAAAATCATTCTATCCCCTTACCTGTTCAATTTCCCTTCTGAGTACAGTGGGGCCTTAACTTACGAGTTTAATTGGTTCCTTGACGGAGCTCGTAACTCAAATTACTCGTATGTCAAATCAACAGTGAACAAGTGAGACACATGATGCTGGGCTGATGTTGTGGCATTCACTGTGACGTTCCCTGCGCCAACTAGCGGTGGGGTATCTGAAGCTGGCTTGTAACCCGAATTTTAGCTTGCAACTCAAAGCAAAAAATCGGCTAAGAGATGGCGGCTCATATCTCGAAAAACTCGTTAGTCGGGACACTGGTAAGTCAAGGCCCCACTGTACTTAACACAATTGATACATTTAGTTGGCTATTGACTCTTCTTTCTTTACTAGTCAATGAGCTCAAAAGAGCCAAAGCTCTCTCTTTCTGCCTATTGATTTATCCTCAGCACCTAGAATAATCTGACACATAGGAGCCTTTAACAAACATTTGTGAATGGATGAGTAAAGCAATGAAAGGAGGCACAGGGGGAGAAAAAGTTCCCTTTTAAACTGAACATAGGTGACAACTGCAACAACAGTGACAGCAACAAAAACACCCAGGAATCCTCTCTGCCCATTTCACCATCTGAGCCAGGCTAGCTCGGCCTGGGAGTGAAATACTATATGCCTTTCTCTCTTCCTCTGGGTTTCAGTAGGAATCCTCTCTGCCCATTTCACCATCTGAGCCAGGCCAGTTCAGCCTGGGACACGGGCCTGGGAGTGAAATACTGTATGCCTTTCCCTCTTCCTCTGGGTTTCAGCGTTGGTGCCCTTTAGGAAACCAACTAGGGCATGACAAACAAAAGCTCAAAGGCTTCATTCAGAGTAAAATCTCAAGCTTAACTTAGAGCCCCTCGATTTTCAGCATTATTTATAAGATAACTAAATATATTTCTAATAAATACTCTGTTTTGAAAAATACATGTGATAAATACTTAAAGCATCGACATTATTGCTATTTTCAAGATACATATACCTCTCCCTTCCTCTCTGTAAAAAGTAAATAAAATATACTTTAAAAAAAAGCATCGACATTATTGCTATTTTCAAGATACATATGTCAATTTTTGCTTCTTCTTTTGTATTTTTAAAATAGGCTCAAAGCAGTTTCATTGGGGTAAGAGAGGAAGGAACACAATTTATTTATACATTTTCCCAAAATCAGTATTCATAAAGGAAGGAACACAATTTATTTATACATTTTCCTAAAATCAGTATTCATAAGCTTTATTTTACTGTTACACTCTCCTTAACATGCCATTCTATCCCACATCAAAGTAGCCATGTCCACTGTATCCTCTGTCTGCCATTGGAACGATGCTATGTTTCCTAATGAAAGAGCATCATTTGTACCTACTTCCTTCTTGTCTCTGATTTGACCTGATTTTTTCCTCTGAGCATTAAAATCCTGCAGGGTTCTAAGCACAAACAGCATGCAACATGCATCTAGCGTCTTAGAGGAAGTCTCCGCATGATTCAATAAAGCACTTCTAAGACATCTGCAAGGTGCTTAAAAATGTTGCAACAGAAAATGCCATTCTCTCTTTAGGGTCATAAATTTGATTGGAGAGTAGGAGGAAAGAAAACTTGACCTACCGAGGGTGGGATCGTATTCCCAGATGAACCGCTTGGTCAGGAATCGCACTACAAGAGCTGTGGGAAAAAAGAGCAACATATCAAACATATTTGTTAATTTTCTTATAGTTTTTATCCTTACAAGGAAAGAGAAATAGCCCATCAAATTATATGTGTTTTGTATTTCCTTGGAATATAAACCCAATACATTTATTTACGTTTACTCAAGTTCTTTTTCAATTTTATACTGTGGCTTAAAAACTGGTGTACTGTTTTACTGGGTTTATTATGGATTAATCAACACTTAGATTTGTTACTTTAGCCACAGGATTAAAAACAAACAAATAAAAAAATCACAATGTGAAAATGCTCACATGTAAAATTTTTAGCCAAACAATGAATTCAGACATGAGCATCGCAATACAGGTGTCTAAGCTTTGACTATTGATAACGATTGATACAGGTGAGTTTTAAGTGTGATATAATTGTTCCTGTAATGAGAAGACCATTAGCTAGTTATTTGTATTATAAAAATATTCCAGATTAAGTATTTTATTAGTGACTCATTAAAGTTCATCAAAAGCAATGCTGCTGAAATACTAGAGTCAGGGCAAGGATCTGGCACTGTGCTAGGCACTTCACTTGCGTAATCTCCTCAACCCTCACTTCATCCCTAGGAGGCAGGTACTGGGATTGGTCCCATTTTTCATATAAGAAAACTGAGATCCTGAGAGTTTACTAATTTAATTGAGCTCACCTAGCTAGTTAGTGGCTGAGTCCGGTTTTTCACCCAAGAAGTCTCTTTTCAAGCCTGTAATTTGTCCATTATGCTAAAGGGAATTTAAGGCCTAGCCCTAGGCCAGTGGTCGGCAACCCGTGGCTCGCGAGCCACATGCGGCTCTTTGGCCCCTTGAATGTGGCTCTTCCACAAAATACCACAGTGGTTTTTAAGAAATTTTTTAGAGGGCAGTGTCATAGACCCTACAAAAATGCAATAAAAACTTTGGACTCTTTCTCTGGAAAAATATACACACGGTTTGGTACATAATGTCGGCAGCTCATGAGCTCTCTGAAGACGGTGGGTCTTCCTGAGATCTCATTGACACAACTAAAGAATCAATGTCTGTCATATTTTATACTTTAAAATATATTTATTATTTGGGTATTTTTATTTTTATGGAAATGACCTGTGTATAGTAGTCTAAAGATACTCCACAAAGAAACATGACTAGTTCATTGAAAGTTACTGTCAGTCTTTTCTTTATCTACTAGAGGCCCAGTTGCATGAAATTCGTGCACTCAGGGGGGTTCCCTCAGCCAGGCCTGCACACTCTCACAGTTTGGGAGCCCTCAAGGGATGTCTGACTGCTGGCTTAGGCCCGCTCCCCATGGAAGTGGGGGAGGCTCCCACCACCGCTGCTGCACTTGCCAGTCATGAGCCTGGCTTCTGCCTGAGCAGTGCTCCCTCTGTGGGAATGCACTGACCACCAGGGGAAAGCTCCTGCATTGAGAGTCTGCCCCCTGGTGGTCAGTGTGTGTCATAGTGACTGGTCGTTTTGCCTTGGGCCAAAACAGGCTCTCTGACATCCCCCAAGAAGTCCCAGATTGTGAGAGGGCATAGGCCAGGCT
>NW_005358943.1:3910528-3925593 GCF_000412655.1 Myotis brandtii | reverse complement strand
GACTGTCTGCCCCCTGGTGGTCAGTGCACGTCATAGTGAGCGGTTGAGCGGCCTTAGCTTATCATTAACATATTACACTTTGATTGGTTGAACGGCCGACCAGATGACTGGACACTTAGCATATTAGGCTTTTATTAATAGGATTGCTTATGTTAGGATCAACAGAGAGATCTATACCCACTATCATAGTGTTTTATATGAGAGATCACAGTGCCCATTGCAACGAGAACCTCATAAAACAGGCCACAAGCATACATGGCTTGGCTAGAGACTAAAAGTAGCAATTTGTTTCTAATTACTGAGTGTAAGGCTGGATGTGAGCCAACATTTTTTGCAGTGCCTAAAGTAGCAGGCCACTGACCCTGCAGTACTTCCCACAGGGAGTGCACTGTGGTTTTATCTTCAGTTTTCAGCCTGTCGCTCCTCACTCTCTTGAGACTAACGCAGTCTTTTTATTGGCATGTAAGAAGTCGTAAGCACCAGACAGATATTTTTCTGTTTTTATTTTTTTTTCAACTGGAGAAGACGAGTTTATTCACATGTTGTTGTTGTTTTTTTTAAAGGATGGTGTTGAATATCAAAGAGATATGTGCTTTAGAGTCTGTTGGATACATTTAAAAGAGTAAAATAAACGGCCTTATTTTAAAATGTCAATATTTACAAGACTTCAGAATCTTTACACTCTTTGTAGTTATTTAAATTCACAGGAAAAAAACTGGATATAAAGTAAAAAATTTGCAAGAGGTCACGTAGTTTTCCAAAATGGTTTTAGGGACATGTGAGCAAAAAAAAAATAAAAAATTAAAAAAATTAAAGACTGATTAGTCCTATTGCTGATCTTTTTTAAAAAATTGAATTTATTGGGATGACATTGGTTCACAAAATCATACAGGTTTCAAGTGTACAACTCAACAAAACCTCATCTGCATTCTGCATTGTGTGCCCATTGCCCCAAGCACAGTCTCCATCCCCATTTTCCTCCCCTTTGCCCACCTCCACCCAGCCCCTGCCCCCCCTTGCCCTCTGGATATCATCATACTGTCATCTGTGTCTATGTATTATCCTATCCTATATAATAAAAGGCTAATATGCAAATTGTCCCCTTGGGAATTGGACTGACCGGGAGTTCGATCACCTGCTATGATGTGTGTTGACCTCCAGGGGGCAGCGCGGAATGAAGAAAGACACTGGCCGGCAGCCGGGGGAAGGAAGGCCCTGATGGGCCCTGATTGCTGGCCAGGCCTAGGAACTCTACCCGTGCACGAATTTCATGCACTGGACCTCTAGTGTATATATGTTTATGTAGCTCAGTGGTAGAGTGCTTGCTTTCCATGTATGAAGCCCTGGGTTCATTCCCCAGCATCTCTACGAGGGCCATTTTTAAATCAGCAGCAGCAATAAACAACTGCCTGCAGAAGCCAAAGAGTTTCATCTTTTGTTAGAATATGTAGTTTTAACTCTAAAGGTTACAACGTATAAAAATGCCTTTATCTGGCATCCTCAAGCAATGCACTATTAAAAGTAACAAGATTTTTTACATAACATTGGAAGTACCCCAGTTACAAGACCATTAAAACTAATCATATGTCCAAGAAATATTTCTACAATGTATTAGACACTCCATCACCTCTCAGAACTGAGAATACTGAACATAACTGAATCATTTTTAAATGTCTGGAACCTTGATCAGTGCCCTGTGCAGCTATGTGGCGATACTTTTAGGAGCTGTAGAGTGGTTGAGGCAACGCAACTCCAGAGTAGTAGGGCTTTGAGTATTTTTAGTTTTTGAATACATCCGAATATATATTTTTAATATACACATAAATATAAATTTTTTTTTCTTCCTCAAGTACTATGGCTTTCTCTTTTTTGCCAGTCACTGAGACTATGTGTAATAACCTATCTATTCATCTGCTTTGCTACTTGTATTATTCCAGAGACTGATAAGTCATATTAACAAGCTTGTTAGAATTTTGTCTAATATTGGAGTAAATTAGCTCTGGGGTTTCATTCTAAGGAACTTGTTCTGTTGAACTGGATTCTGGTACACCTTTGGGAATCCAGTTTGCTGTTGATAAGTGGTTCCTGCTGTCTTCGGATTATTGGCTCAGTTTAGACAGTCCCCTTCCAGCAGGGCAGTGTTGCTGGGCTCAACCAACAAAATCAATAGAAACATTTTTAATATTCTTTTTAAAGAGACACACATCATTATCTGATGGTTGCTTTAACAACAGAATCATACATTTGTTTAAAAATCCAATCTATTTCGAGTGCATTGAAAAACACAGAAAGCACTTTGAAAAAATTGATGTCATATGTTTCTTATTTGATGATGTGTGTTTGTCTCTCACACAGATTATTCATGGGAAAGACAAACACATTTTCTATTGTTAGCTTTTCAATAACATATTAATTTAAATTATTCGTCTAAAGAATGAAGATAATTTTACCTCTGTGGACGTGGTATTTGTTAAAGGCTCTGTTGTTATTGAAATTGTGATTGAGGTGCGTGGGTGACATTTCACAATTTACTGATGTAATTAAAAAACAGTATTTTTTAGCTCCCGATTTTATTATAATTTTATTATGGCATATGATTTTTTAAAAAATCCTCACTCGAGGATGTTTTTCATTGCTTTATTTTAAGAGAGAGTGGAAGGGAGGAAGGGAGGGGAGAGAGAGAGAAATATCATATCAATTGGTTGCCTCCCCCATAATCCCCAGTTGGGCTGGGATTGGACCTGCACCCAGGTATGTGTGCCCTTGACTGAGAGTCAAACCTGTGACCCTTCAGTGCATAGGCCAATGCTCTAACCTCTCAGCCGCACTGGCCAGGGCTATGGCACACAATTTTCATATGTGATATATTCTACCACTTCTCACCCCCTGCACCACTACCACTCTCATCACATGGTTTCACATGTTAACAATAACACTGTTGCTTCCTCAGTGGTATCCCTACTTCATCTGCACCCCAGAACCCCCTTAAACTACTTTCTACACAGCAGTCAATGATTCAATTAAAACTTATACCAGCTTATGTCACATCTTTCCCCCCAATTCTCCCTGAGCTCATCTCATTGGATTAATATTTATTGAGTACCTACTCTGTTCTGTTCTAGGTGTTTGGACTAATCCAGCAAACAAGTCAGATTAAGATCCTTGACTTTACAGAGCTTATATTCTACGAGGAGGATACATAAAAAGTAAAAGTGATAAGTTACATAGTAGATTAGAGGTGATACATGCTATGGGATAAAAATGTAGAGCAGCGTAAGGGAGATGCAGCATTGAGAGATGATGTGAGTTGTTATTAGTTAAGATAGGGTGACCAGGCGATACATGAAAGAGATGAGGGAAGATATCTTGGGAAATAGTGTTCCAAGAAGAGGGACCAGTCAGTGCAAAGGCCTGAAGGCAGAACAGTAAGGAACATTAAGCAGAATGAGCAATGGCCAGTGTAGTAGGATAGGAGGTCATTTCCTGCCACTCTCCCAGTCAGGTCTTCCATAAACACCACTACCACCACCAACAATAATGATATTAATAATAGCAATAATAATAAAAACAACTGGAGTGATTATTTAATATTATTATTTTACTTGATTCCTTCTTTATAATGTATACTCCAGGAGGGTATTTTATTTATTTTATTCGTCACTGTTTTCGACTATATAGAAGAGTGTCTGTCTGGCACACAGTAGACTAAACAATACTTGCTAAATAGATGAAAAAGTATATCAATCTAAGTGACAGTTTACTTTCCTTAACATTAAATAATAACCAGACATTGAGAGAATCTGCAGAAAAATTAACACAACAGAACTCACAGCAGAACCATGTCATCATTTTATAACTTTGTCTTAAAAGGTTACAAAAATATATCATCTGAAATGCCTTGGCTGTTTTATTATTCTTCTACAAATTATACTTCTATAGTTTATTAAAATAGTTACTATATATATTTTTTCTTTTGAATACCCTGTCCTCTCCATCGCCACTATTCTGAGCAAGGTTTTCTTTTGAAATAAAAATGGTGGTATTGATAACCTCTACTCCCCTGGAAGTCTGATACAAGGTCTTGTCTTAATAGAAGTTTGAAGGTTTGACATGTTTGATGAGTTACAGTTAAGTCTCTGCATTCTGAAATATCTGATTTTCTTTCCATTGCCTTGAAAACTCATACCTTTTCACTAAATAAGCCAAACATGTCTAATCTGGAGAAGACCATTTTCCTCATTTTACCTAATTTATAACCTACTTGGATAATTCTTCCTCATATGTGGTTTATTTTTGGTGTTACTGGCATTGAATTTCATTGCTATCAAAAAGAGCCAGTTTCTAAAAAATGGAAAATTCACTGAGTAGAATTTAATCCATGGACCCACCACACCTCTTCTCTTGGTTTCCAGAGGGGAACCACTACTCCTGACCTCTGCTATCAGCCCTAAATTTAACTCTAACCCTTCAGTGGACAAAAGGCTTCAGAGAAGTACAAATAAGCATACGTACAAATACAGGGTTAGGTTTACAGTTGTTCATATGGAAAATAACACAATAATTACAAATAACGAATACAAGAATAAACTGTGTTTTGCATGCTCACAACTGTAAACCTACTTTAGCCCCACCTTGTAGAAAGAGAATTCTACCCTAGATTTTTGGTGATAGTTTATTGGTTAAATTAATTTTGTATAATTAAGTATTCATTTCTTAATCATATTAGCTGTTGGATTAAAGTATATATATCCTTAGGAAATACCATTCGGTAGTTTTAGTTATGTTTTAAATACATATAAAAATACTAATGTACTTCTGGAATGCTAACTATCAAAAGGGGAGTTTGTATTGAATGCTGATTATTTATTTCTCATAAACACTCTCAAAAGTAAGAATTAATGTTTCTATTTTATCCATTAAAAACTGAACTTAAAAGTAAATAAATTAGTCTATTTTACAGAGCAGTTAAATGACAGACTGAGATTGAACCCAGGTTTGTTTACTTTACTTACCACTATATTTTAATATTTCTATGAATATAATTCAATACTCAATGGCCAGAATTATTTTCCATATGAACATTGATCTTACAGAGAGGCATGTTTTCAAAACATTTTTGTTCATGACTAGATTTCTTCATTCTTAATGGGGGGAATATCCATGACCAGAAACCATGGCAACACAGAAAGAGAATATGAATTTCAAGGAGCAGGAAGGAGATGTTTATATAAGTAAGATTTTTGCTTTTCTCTTGAAAAGGTCTTCAAAGATGCAGCAAAGGAGGAAAACAAGAATCTAATGATGCAGACATTATATGATACAGATAAGTAGTATGTGATGAGCAACTGTTTCCTTATTCATCTACTCAGTCATTAACAAGTTCATTCTTTCAACAACAAAAAACAGGATACCAGGAACCATTTTAGGCAACCAGGAAGATAGCAAAGAAAATAAGAGACAGTTCCTATGCTTGAGCAATTGAGAGTCTGCATCTTTGCATGTTCTGGGAAAAAGATACCTGGGTAATTTAGAATATTATCCTATTCAAGTCCTGTTATGATGCCTAGCTAGCTAAAAGAAGGAAGGCCAGATGAGCCTGAGATGAGTCTACATATTATCCTATTCAAGTCCTGTTATGATGCCTAGCTAAAAGAAGGCAGGCCAGACTGAGATGAGTCTAACTAACTTTAGTGCCTCAGAGGGGGAAAAACATCTGTTTTCTGGAAGAGAAAATGTAACAGACAAAAATCAGAATAGTATGTAGTATAAAGTGTCAATCCTATGGCCACTTCTGTTGCATCTTAGAGACAACAAACCAGGTTTACCAAAAATCTAAGAGGAAGTTCAGTTTCATATGGCCACTTCTGTTGCATCTTAGAGACAACAAACCAGAAGGTTTACCTAAAATCTAAGAGGAAGTTCAGTCTCACCTTCTTTCCTCCCTTACCTGGACCGTTGTCATTCTCCTCTCAAATCAAGCCTCCAGATCCAATTTCCTTCTTCCCTGATCTCTGGGTCCAACACTTCTGTCCTTCATACCTTATTCCTGTGTCTTTCTTCAAACATCAACTACCAAGTTCATATTCCCTTTAGCAGTCCTCTTTTTCTATGACTAGCCTCCTTCAAGAAACATGGGCCATTGTGTCTCAAATCAAAGAGTGAAGTATGGATACCTGGGCACTGAGACCTGATGTAGGCCATGTGGGGGCCAGGACAGCTCTTTGAAGTTTTGGCTTAACAGCCATCGATGATTGAGACCTAGAATGTGCCAGTTTGGAATTTCAGGGTCCCTAGGAGAAGCCGTTTTTGAATTGAGGGGCTGGACTAAAAGGGGATGGACATAGGCTGGACTGGAAACGAGATGCCAAAAACCCCAGCAAATTGTGTGACTTGAAGTGTCAGGTCTTAAGGAGAGGGGCTCAGAGCAAAGATGTGTGTACAGAAATCAGATTTCAGGCAGATAAACTGATATCTAAATTTAATAATTTTCAAATGTTTATCCATTTGGCCTTCTCAGTAAACCTTTCTCTCTTCCCTACATTTGTGAGTTTCACACACATTCATTTAATCAATAACTATTTATTCAACACTGTGCTAGGCACAAGAAAAAAGCAAGACAAGAGAATTCAATTCCCTAAATAGAAATGACTTATTACAGCTACATGGTGAGCTGAGTCTTGATGACTGACAGCTCACTAATTTAGGAAGAACATTCCAAGCAAAGAGCATCATGTTCCAAGGCCTAGACAAGGGAGAGCCTGGATCAGGGAGGAATCACATGTTGTTCAGGGCAGGTTGAGTGATGTGTAGGTGGAGCCACATGGGGGAGAGTTTGCGAGGTTCTTCAGAGCCCAGGCTGTGAAGGAGCTTATCTGTCACACTGAAGAGCTTGGGTTTTACCCTGAAGTCTATGGGCAGAGAGTTCTGTTT
Organism: Myotis brandtii; assembly: GCF_000412655.1. NCBI lineage: Eukaryota > Metazoa > Chordata > Mammalia > Chiroptera > Vespertilionidae > Myotis > Myotis brandtii. Next base: position 3,918,663 of record NW_005358943.1, on the reverse strand, counting down.
AGGGAGGTGGCTCAATTTGATCTGGTCACCTATAAAAACTATTCATTGATTGGATATATTGAGAGTAAGGAAGACAGATTAGCCCATATGGAATAAAGTTCGGGGTGTATCATTATTCTCTGAGGTCAAATATAATGAGTTAAAGTCAAGTAAGTTTGGATGTGAACCTGTTGAATGAGACATTAATGAAATCATCCAGGTAGAGGAATTTCATCTGCCCATCCATCCATCTATCTACCCATGTATCCTCTATCCTTCCCTTCATACTTTCATTGCCAGAGTGACACTTTCTAGCGATTGGTAAATGCACTGGGCATGTATAAGATGTTCCATGTGGATAGTTTAAAGTAAGGAAAGTGGAGTTAGCACACAATTCTATTTTCAGGCTGTCTCATGGTGCCCTCCTTTGCTTCCTATGTCCTCCCCACCTCAACTCCTCAAAATTTCTAACTGAAGTAAGAAAAAAAAAAATCAACAGATCAGCCAAAAATTTGTTCGTATACCTGTAGTTTCTGAAGTAGCTCCATCCCCCACTCCCTACTTCATCTCTCCCTTGCTCTATTCCTGTGCTGGTCAAAATAAATTGGCATTAAAAATCCTTAAGCCCCATAAAACACAGACAGTGAACAACTTAATGGAAATTTAAAATTAATGTAATATAAAAGTGGATGCTTTATAATGCCAGAAGTTAAAATGAAAAGTAAATCAATTCCAGATGGAGGTTTAAGGATTGCCTTTAAATTACTGTTTGTTTAAGCCAGAAAATTTTGACTTACCCTGCATCTGACAAAAATACCACTCTGAGAAAGAGTTACAGAATAAATGTCACTGTTCCTTGCAAAGAATTTCCTAAAGGGAAATGGTGTGACCTCCAATAATTATTAGGAAGCACTCTTGTCTCTGAAAACTTAGCCTGATAGTCTAGCTTCAGGCATTTCAAGTTCTGAAAATTGACTTTTTTGCTGTGGAATGGTAAGATAAAGGCCAATATATATATATATATATAATTTGTTTTGTTTTTCTTTCTTTTTTTATGTAAAGGTTTATTTGATAGTGACAACTGGTGGGGATGACTAATGAGAATGGGAAAACTGCCAGGACCATGACTTGCAATTTCCAACATATTTGATAGGAAGCAGAAGTATGGGAATGCTTATAAAGAATGTTAAAAAACCTAAAACAACAACTTTATTTTAAATAAAAAAATTAACTTGTGTGATTGAATGAAAATAAATTCTTCCTGGATTTAAATTTGAAACCAGAGGAGTTAAATTTGGAATATGGTAATCAACTGGTTTGGTTTTGTCTTTTCATTTATATCTTGAACGTTAATTAATAAAAAGCAATGGATTCCATGCCCAATAATTCAATCCAGTTTTATATAAGTTGAAACTTATTATTCATTTTAATTACAAGTGGTGCTTAAGAAATATATCGCTAAATTTCCCAAATGAGAGTTTTAAATTTAATAATTTATAATTTTTTGTCATTTTAATTATAAATAATATTTCACAAGGCATAATATTTAAATAAAATTATTTGTATTACATTAACTATTTTCTAAAACTTTAAGAAATTTGGATATAAAATTTGGACTTTTAATTTTTACTTTGTTCTGGAAGAAGAAACAAGTATGTTAATATCTTAGTTTTTTCAATGCTTATATTACCAGAGCACATAAGAAATTGGAGATTGGAAATATTTGGACTTTGTTGAGGCATAAAAGTGATGCAAAGGAATTAAGTATCCCAGAAAAGCAGAAAAATATCTTGTATAACCCCACTGGATGCCTTACTTGATAAAGAATCAAGGATTTTACAAGTTACTCTGCTTATACATACTCTCTGCTCCACACACTCATTTTGCTTCCTGCCTATATGGGCACATGTAGATTTACAGGCTGTGCCAAAGGGTGTGGGGGGTGAACACTCGCAATAGGATATCTTCATTTGCAGCCGCATTACCACTCCTACCACTATCTTAAAACAAACAAACAAACAAACACTCTTAAAAAAACATGGAGACTTAAAATGTCACAGTGTGTATGAAAAACTTGAGCCTGGTAAAATAAGGAAGTGAGAGGAATTGGGGGAGACTGGGCTGGAAAACTCCCACATTATGAAGAGCTTATAAGCCAAGCTATGAGATTTATAATTATGCTTAAAATGATGAGAAGGCATTATAGTATTATAAACACAAGGATGAGATGATCATCACTTTGTTTTATAAAGGTCATGCTGCTTCAGTGTCAAGATGAACTGAGCAGATGCAGGTAAGCCTGGAGACAGGAAGGGCTATTAAAGAGCTATTCCAAAACTACAAAAGAAAAAACAACAGAGTAAGACAGAATGGCTCTTCCTTCACTCCTATCCATTATCATATGTGGGTGTCAAGTCGTGATTGGAATTATGCAGCATGAGTTCGATTCAGTCTGACATCTTTCACTTAGCAATGTGCATTTAAGGTGCCTCTGTGTCATGGCCTGGCTTGAGAGCTTATTTCTATTTACTGCTGAATGTTCCTGTGTATGGATATATGGCAGTTTGTTTATCCAGTTACCCATTGAAGAACATCTCGATTGCTCCTCATTTTTGGCAATTATGTTTAGGCTGTAAACATTCGCATGGAGGTATTTATGTAGACATAAGTTACCAGACTGCTTGGGTAAATATTTAGAAGCACAATTGCTGGATTATAGTAAGATTATGTTTAGCTTTATAAGAAACTGCCAAACTGTTTCCCAAAGTGGCTGTACCATTTTGCACTCCCACCAGAAATGAATGAGTTTGTTGTTTCAAATCCTTCTAGCATTTCATATTGTCAGTTTTGTTTTTATTTTGGGGGGATTTTTGCCATTTTAATGGGATGTATTGTTATCTTATTGTTTCCTTGCAATTCTCTAATGACAAGTGATGTTGGGAATATTTCATATGGTTATTTGCCATCCATATATTCTTTGGTGAGGTGTCTGTTCAGATTTTTTGCCCATTATATAAAAACTAGAGGCCTGGTGCATGAAATTCGTGCACAGAGGGAGTGTCCTTCAGCCTGGCCTGCACCCTCTCCAATCTGAGACCCCTCAGGGGATGTCTGACTGCCGGTTTAGGTCCTATCCTTGCACCTCTTCCTGCCTGCCTGATCACCCCTAACTGCCTCTGCCTGCTGGCCTGATAACCCTTAACCACCCTCCCCTGCGAGCCTGATTGCCCTGAACCGCCCTCCCCTGCCGGCCTGATTGCCCTTAACCACCTCTGCCTCAGCCCCTACCACCGTGGCTTTTTCCGGAAGGAGGACCAGATGACTGGAAGATGTCCGGTCGACCTAGTCTAATTAGCATATTACCCTTTTATTAGTATAGACTAGAGGCCCAGTGCATGAATTCATGCACGGGTAGGGTCCCTAGGCCTGGATTGTGATCCGGGATGGGGGCTGTTTTATCCAGTCCCGATTGGGGCCAATGGGGTCAGGCCGGCTCGGAAGGGACCGCGGGAGGGCTCCAGGGCATGTCCAGCCCTTTTGCCCAATCCCCATCAGCAGGACCCCAGCAGCAAGCTAACCTACCAGTTGGAGTATCTGCCCCCTGGTGGTCAGTGCGCATCATAGTGACTGGTCAAGCGGTTGACTGAATGGCCGGCTGATTGGTCGGACACTTAGCATATTATGCTTTTATTATATAGGATATACTATTTTTTAGAGCAGTTTTAGGTTCACAGCAAAATGAAGCAAAAAATAGAGTTCTGCCCCTGGCTGCTTTGGCTCAGTGGATAGAGTGTCAGCCTGTGGACTGAAGGGTCCTAGGTTCAATTCCAGTCAAGGGCATATGCCTGGGTTGCAGGCTTGATCCCCAGTAGCGGGTGGGCAGGAGGCAGCTGATCAATGATACCCTGTCATCATTGATGTTTCTATCTCTCTCTCCCTCTCCCCTTCTCTCTGAAATAACAAAAAATTTATATTAAAAAAATAGGGTTCCCTATATCCCCTATCCCTATACATGTACAGCCTCCCACACTATCGACATCCTACAACGAAGTGGTACATTTGTGACAATTGATGACTCTATAATGAGACATCAATATCACTCAGTTGACAGTTTACATTAGGGTTCACTCTTGGGTTTTGCAAAATGTATAATGACATATAATCACCATTATAATATCATACAGAGTAGTTTCACTGCCTTTAAACCCTGTGCCTATTCATCCCTCCCTTCCTCATAACTACTGGCAATCAATGATATTTTTATTGTTTCCATGGTTTTGCCTTTTTCTAGAATGTCATATATTAGGGATCACATAGTATATAGTCTTCCCAGATGGCATTATTTACTTAGCAATACACATTTAAGGTTCCTTCATGTCTTTTCATGGCTTGACTGATCATTTCTTTTTAGTACTTAATAATATCCCATGGTCTGGATATTCCACTGTTTATTTATCCATTCACCTACTGAAGAACAACTTGGTTGATTCCAAGTTTTGGCAAATATGAATAAAGCTGCTATAAACATCCAGGTGCAGGTTTTTGTGTGGACATATGTATTCAATTCCTTTGGGTAAATACCAAAGAGCACAATTGCTGGATTATATGGTCAGAATATGTTTAGTTTTGAAAGAAACTGTCAGTTTTCCAAAGTGGCTTATCATTTTACATTCCCACCAGCAATAAATGAGAGTTCCTGCTCCTCCACATCCTTGCTAGCATTTGGTGTCAGTGTTTTGATTTTGGCGATTCTCATAGGTGTGTTGTGGTATCTCATTGTTTTCATTTTCAATTCTGTAATGACATATGACATGGAGCATATTTTGACATAGTTAATTGGCATCTGTCTATATTCTTTGGTAAGGTGTCTGTTCAGATCTTTTACCCATTTTTAAAATCAGATTGTTTTCTTATTTTTGAGTATTAAGAGCTCTTTGTATATTCTTGATAATAGTACTTTATTAAAATGTCTTTTTTGCAAATATTTTCTCCTAGTCTGTGGCTTGTCTTCTTATTCTCTTGACAGTGTTTTTCACAAATACATTTTTAATTTTAAAGATGTTCAGTTTATCTCTTTCACAGATCATGCCTTTGGTGTTGTACTAAAACATCATTGCCCTACCCAAGGTGGCACCTAGATCTTCTCCTATGTTGTGTTAGTTTTACATTTTACAGTTAGGTCTGTGATCTGTTTTGAGAGATTTTTTGTGAAGAATATAAGCTCTGCATCATGATTCTTTTTTTTTTTTTTTGCGTGTGGTTGTTTCAGCACCATTTGTTGAAAAGACTTTGCTCCTATGTCAAAGATAGTTGACGTGTGTGTGTGTGTGTGTGTGTGTGTGTGTGTGTGTGTGTGTGTATCTATTTCTGGGCTCTCTATTCTGTTTTATTGACCTATTTGTCTATTCTTTCACTGTCCTGATTACTATAGCTTATAGTAAATCTTGAAGTCAGGTAGTGTTAGTCCTACAACTTTCTTCTTCTCTTTCAATATTGTGTTAGCTATTCTGGGTCTTTTGCTCCTCCATATAAGCTTTAGAATTAGTGTGTCAGTATCCACAAAATAACTTGCAGGGATTTTGATTGAGATTGCATTGAATCTTCATATTAACTTGGGAAGAACTGCCATCTTGACAATTTTGAAACTTTCTATTCATAAAAAAATGGAATTTATATAGTTCTCTTTGATTTATTTGGTCAGATTTTTGTAGATTTCCTCATATACAACTGATACATATTAAGTTAGAGCTGTACCTAAGTATTTCATCTTGAGGTCCTAATAAAAATGACACAGTGTTTTAGTTTAATTATTCATTGCTGATATATAGAAAAGTGATTGACTCTTGTATACTAACGTTGTATCTGACAACCTTGTTATAGTCACTTATTAGATCCAGGAATTTTTTTTGTCTATTCTTTCAGATTTTCTATATTAATGATGTCACTGAACAAAGTCAATTTTACTTCTTTCTTTCCAACTTGTACACACTTTACTTTATTTGCCTTACTGCCCTAGCTAAACATGTCCAGGACAATATTAAAGTGAAATGGTAAAAGGGTCATCCTTGCCTGATTCCTGATCCTTAGCAGGATAACTTCTAGTTCTCACCATTAAGGATAACGTTAACTTTAAAAGTTCACAAAATCATTGTCATTTCATTTATTTATTATATACATGATCCTTATATGGATGTATGATTGATAAGGCTCATCTGGTGTGATTTGAATGTCAATTTTAAGTTATTGATAGTGATTTATCAATTAGCCTCTTTTTCTGTTTTGCTTTTTCTAGCATTTTTTTTCTGAATAATAACATTTTGGGTCAGAAGGGGAGAGAAGAAAGAAAGGGTGGGAGAGAAGAAGTAAATGCAATACCAGTCTCTTTCATTAAATCACCTAAAAACATCACTGGCATATCTTTACATACACTTTCTGAAGCCATATGTTCTGCTTTTGAAGTAATTGGCACAGATTTTGATGCATCTGTTGGCAAAATCACACAACTTAACCAGCTCTCTTCTAGCTGTCCAAACTCATTCATTCTTCACAGTGTGGGACATAAAAGCAATCTGCACCATAGCAGGGAATACATTTGGATACAGAAAGAATAGTGTCCTCACAGAACCCTTATTTCAAATCCAAGGGATTTGGTTCAATGATCTTCTTTGGTACATGCTCTTCTGGGGAGGAGAGAGGGGGTGATAGGATATTAAAGTGGTAGGTCATGTTGGTAACTATTACCAAATGCATTTAATATATATCAGGCTTGTATTTAAGCCCACTAAGAATGAATTCAACAGTAATTAATATTCCTTCCATAGAACAACTAGAGAAAAGAAAAGTAAGATATATATTTTTTCTGTGAGTTTTAGAGTTTGGGACAAATGTTCACAGGTTTAACCCATTTCATCATTCATGAAACAAGTCTTTACTAACCACTATAATGTGCATGGCATTGAGCTGGTTGCTGAGTAACAGTACTAGCCCTGAGGCTTTATTTTCTTGTTCATTCATTCAATCTTCATTGAGAAACTAGAATGCACCAGACTCCTTTAGGATGTAGAGAGGTAACCAAATAGATCAAATCTTTGTCCCTGAAGCTTTATGGTCTTTAGAAAGACAAAGATTAAATCCAAACACAAGTCAATAGTGTGATATAGGGTAATAAGTGCTATGGAGAAAAATAAAGCAGAGAAATGGAAGAGGAGTGGAGGGGTTGGAATGGTGTACATTTTAAGAAGAGTGATCAAGGAAAGCTTCACTGATAAGTTGTCATCTTGGCAGAGACTCAAAGTGGGGAATGGAGTGGGCCATCTAAGTATGGGGAGAGAATGTTCCAGGCAGAACAAAGAACAAATGCAAAGGCCCTGAGGCAGATATGCACCTGGCAAGTTTAAGTAAAAGGAGGCAGCCATTGTGGCTGGAGTAGAGTGGACAAAGAAAAGAGTGGGAGAAGTGAAGTAGATGAGTGTAAGGACGTCGAGTGGAGGCAGAGAAACATCAGATCATCACGAGGAAAGTGACATAATCTTATCGCTGCATGGATAATAGACTATCAGGGTTAGGGCATGGGAAGCAGTAAGGAGAGCAATGAGGAGCTTACTGTGATAACTGAGATCATGGCAGTTTGGACCAGGGAGCAGCAGTGGAGGTGATGGGAAATAGATTTGCTTCTGGATTGGCTGTGGCATGTGAGAGAAAAAGAGGAAATTGCAAGGATGAAGTGCCAGGAGGGATGAGAAAAGGCTGAGGGTAAAGAAGATTGCAGCAGTGGAGGTGATGGGAAATAGATTTGCTTCTGGCTGTGGCGTGTGAGAGAAAAAGAGGAAACTGGAAGGATGAAGTGCCATTTCCTGGGACGAGAAAAGGCTAAGGGTAGAGAAGATGTTAGAGGAAAAGTCAGGAGTCAGTTTTGAACAAGTAAAGTCTCTGACATCATTTCGACATGCCATGGAGATGTTAAGAGGCAGTGGAATGTAAGAGCCTGGAGTCGAGGGCAGAGATTCAGGCTGGAGATGTAAATTTGCAAATATCTCAGCATAAAGGTTGTATTTAAAGACACAAGATTGGATGAGGTCATCTGGAGACAGTATGGATATAGCGGCAGCCTGAACACTGGGGCACCTCTAACTTTTAACAGTTGGGTTGATGCAGGG
>NW_005358943.1:3891084-3909971 GCF_000412655.1 Myotis brandtii | reverse complement strand
CAGGGGTCCTCAAACTACGGCCCTCGGGCCACATGCAAATACAAATATTGTATTTGTTCCCGTTTTGTTTTTTTACTTCAAAATAAGATATGTGCAGTGTGCATAGGAATTTGTTCATAGTTTTTTTTTAAACTATAGTCCGGCCCTCCAACGGTCTGAGGGACAGTGAACTGGCCCCCTGTTTAAAAAGTTTGAGGACCCCTGCTCTTGACCCTTAAACACCCCCACCCTCAGATGCCTGAGATAAACACTTTTTCTGGCCTAGGAAGAGAGAGGACAGTCAGAGAGAAAAACAAGTGATAGAAATTTTGTTGTGGACCTATGTCCCTTCCCTAGGTTGAGTCAGTGATGTGGGGTTAGAGAAGAAGAAAGAGGCAGAGATATCCCTAGGTAGGTTTAGGACATTTAGAACATGGGAGGACATCTCCTCCATAGCCTATATTGGCCCAAGAGCCCTCATCAAATGCCTCATGACTAAGGAGGGACAGGAAGGGCAGCTCATGAGATGACCAGGCAGATAAATCTCAAACAGGACAGAGAGCTACTGTCCAGATGCTTGGCACATCCAAATGCTGGCCACAGCTGTGCCACCAAGAGCCAATGGGCCCAGGAATGTCCGATACTCTGACAGGGGATTTCAATAGCAGATGTGCTCAGGTTCATCAGTGGATGGTACACAGGGGAAAGACTGCTTGCATACCCACACCAGAAGACACGTGGAGGGACACATGGAGAACTTCCAGCGCTTGATGTAAGCCCTCCTATGTTTTATCTCACAACAGGGAGTAAAGAGGTGGCAGTAAAACCCTACAGTGGCTGAATCGACCATTATTCCACTAAAAAATTACAGGCTACACTCACATAAAAATGGACTATTTTAAAGTTTCATGTCAGAACACAAAATAAGACTTAGCATTAATATATGTTGTTTTAGAGAAGTTTACCAACCACATAAGACCCACAATTGCATAGAAAATGTGCCTACAATCTCTTTGGGAAAAGCTGTGATGCAGGCAAATATAACACTGTACTTGGAATGGTAAGAACTGAATTGGAATCCTAGCCCTGTTACTTTCCCTAGAATCTCAAGCAAGGTAATGATGCTCCCTGAGCTCTAGTGCCCTTACTTATAAAAGGAGGACAAGTAAATGTACCTCACAAGACTACTGTGATGATCAAATTTCATATATATGTGTTTTGTAAACTCTAATTGTTCCAAACTAAAGGGTAAAGAAACTGGTACCAGGTGCTGCAATGTACCAGGCTCCTTGTACTATGGTAAAATTCTATGTGTTTTATATTATACTTTTACTAGAGGCCCGGTGCACAGCATTCATGCACGGTGGGGTGTGTGGCCTACGGGGATCGGCCTCCTGTGGGAGCAGTCACTCATCCCGGTCAGCCGAGTGGTGCTCCCACTGTGGGAGCATCTGCCCCCTGGTGGTAAGTGCACATCATAGCGACTGGTCGACCAGTTGTTCTGGTTGTTCTACCCTTCAGTCGCTGGGCTTTTATTATATAGGATATTTAATATACAGGGTGGGGCAAAAGTAGGCTTACAGTTATTAATATGGAAAATAGTACAATAATTAATTAATGATAATATAAGAATAAATTCTGCGTTTTGTGTACTCACAACTGTAAACCTGCTTTTGCCCACTGCTGTATAATATATTACATTTCATTTCATTACATTATATTACATTACTAGAGGCCCAATGCATGAAGATTCATGCAAGAATGGGCCTTCCTTCTCTTGGCTGCCAGCACCGCCTTTGCTCTGGCCAGAGCCACGTTTCTGCCTTCGCTCCACTGGCTGCCAGCACCGCCTTCGCTCTGGCCGGAGCCACGTTTCTGCCTTCGCTCCAGCCCAGAGCCGCCTTTCCACCTTCCCACACTGCCCAGAGGCCCGAAGCGGTTGGGCTGGTACAGAACACCTGCATCCCGCCCTGCCCCCTGGTCGCTCAGCACCTGCGCTTCCCATGCTGCCCAGAGGCCCGGAGTGGCTGGGGCGGTACAGAACACCTGCATCCCGCCCCGCCCCCTGGTCGCTTAGCACCTGCGCGCGTGCATGCTTCTCACAGGCCCGCCATCTTTGTCGGGTTAATTTGCATATTCACTCCTGATTGGCTGTGGGGCATCGTGACGATATGGCCAGTTTACATATTTGTCTATTATTAGTGTAGATATTACATTCTGGGCTTTTCTGGGATAGCCTTATTGTACTGCTATTGTCCTGGCATACTTTTTAATAATGCCCCTTTCACTCTCAAAAGTATTTTCGTTTGGATGATAAATTACATGGTCACCCTATATTTATTTTCCATACAATCTCCTTGCAGGGTAAAGGGGGTATTTTTATCTTTTCCATGGATGAGGCCTCTGAAGCTTAAGTGGCTTTAGTAATTTACCTATGCTCTCACAGCTGTTCTCGCTGCGTTACTGAAAATCAAACCTAAGTCCGTCAGCTTGAGCGGTCTGTTCTGGCTGCTGTCCCATCGTACCAGGTGTCATATTACCCTGCTGAGGATGCCTGTGTAGACTGGAGCACTTCCTCTGGAGCACAGAGCATGGGCCCGTTTGGACTGACAGCAACAAGTCAAGAGCAGAGTGCAGGCTGAGCCTTGAATTCCTGAGCCAGCAGCCTCCCAAATCCTGTTTACCTTCAGCGATCTGGCCTTCGCCTTGGCTTGGCAAGCAGTACAAAAGCATGCAGATTAGCTGTAAGCAAAGCAGCTCAGAAATATTACATGAACAACCCATCTCTTCAGTTTTCTTTTTATTTGGGTTTTATTCAAAAATTCTTAAAAGAAAAATCGACATCTCCCTCAAATCTGTCTTTTCCTTGGCATTCCAAAGCTTTTAATTGTATCCAGCTTATAAATCTAATTTAGTGAACCCTCAAAAAAAGAAAAAAAAGAAAAGAGGCTATGTTTGCTTCCGTTAAGCCTGGAGTAAAGGTTTATGCCAGATCTCATTTTAACAGAATGAATTCACTATTCCCTGGTAAACATCGGATGAGAGTTGTAATTATACTGGTGACCAAAAAGACTCTCTGGTTTTGGTTTATAAAATTATGTGATCTTAAGTTAATATTATAAATCAAAAAGATTAAAATCTTGGCCTGAAAATGAATATTATTCCTATTGTAAAATTTGCTTTAGGCAAAAAAAGCATTTTGCAACATTGTTTAACTAAAACTGGGTCTTTACAAGTCAAATGAGATGGATATGTGAGGGAATGGTCTTTAGTTAATTCAGGCTGATATAATCTGAACAAAGATGGAAGAAAGAAAGAATCATTTTATAACTGTAATTATGCAGATAATATTCATTACCAGGAGAGTGAGGGCATAAGTTATCATCCTCTTGTACTGATAAAAGATGAGGAAATGGCAACTTTGTTTTGAAATAAATGTGCATGTAGACCCTGTATGGAAATTGTGCCCACTGACCCAGACACTGCTATCAAAATGGCATGAACATTCAACATCAAGCAAAATATTACCCCAGAATGGTTAACTGGAGACAATATTTTAATTCATTAGAAAGTTGCATGCATATATTAAGATGCTGAATGAGAAAAGAGAGACATTGAATTGCTTTCTATTTGGGAAAATGTATATTTATAAAATTGGAACGAATCCTTCTAAATTTCTACAGGATGAAAAATGCATTTCAGGGATCGAAGAGCACATCTAGAATCCGGATGGATAATAGAAATGACACACATCCAACATGATATGCAAGACTCCCTCAGAGGAGCATGGAGCAGGGTCTGGATCTGGGATACGCTTCACAGAGAGAGTGGTCAGGAAGATCCCGGGAATTGCTGCAAAAGTTGCAAGCAGACTTGCAGCTCAGGGCCTGAGTGCAACACATTCTTAGATCCTGTGAACCGAGGCCGGGGGCGGGGCGGGGGGAAGCCAGAGGGAGATGTTTCCAGAAGAGAAGGTTACAAGTACGTTCAAAGCCAATTACAAGTGAACTGTGGGTAGTAAAGTTAAAGGACACCCGGAAGTCCAGGCAGAATGGCCATCATGGGGATTCTGGGGATCCCAGAAGGACCCCTGGAAATGCTAACTGCAGTAAAACAAGAAGGGGGCAAAGAAAGAACAAAGAGCTGAAAAAACAATGACAAAGAACAGCAGAGGAAGGAGATGCCAGGAATGGGCTGCTCTGGTGAGCCTGAAAGAACATGGAGCTGAGTGCCGCAAGAATCAAATTTAAAGACACTGAAACAGATTTCCATCCATGTCAGCACAAGAAACTTGGTCAGGAATAATCTAACTGTATTCATTCTCAGGGAAGAGCATTACGTGTGATAAGTGGTACATGAGCCCCTGATGCCCAGGGCAGAGCCACTGAGGGGATGGGAAGTGCATCAGAGATGGTCACTTGCATCAATGACTTATCCCATAGGCATTCAGAGATTTTAAAAAATATTCACATGTTCCAACTGCAATATGCATGTGTCTATTTAGCACTGAAATTTTGGTCTTTACATGAGCATCCACCTTTTGGACAATGATCCCATTAAATTCACTAACCGTTAATGTTGTGTCTAACAGTGACTCAGAAAAAGAGGGCTGTGTTTATTTGTTTTTTCTTAAAATCAAGAACATTTTCACCTGTTTTTCTATAACTTCATCTCAGGGTTCCCTTCTATAAGCTGAATTCTGACACTTAATTCTAAGCACTTAAGAAAATATTAAAATGTATCATTAGACGTAAAGCAAAATACATGTATTCATATCCACCATGCAAAAGGGAAATGCCATGCTAGGCACTGTTGGCCGGGGAGGGGGATGAACTATAAAAGCACAAGACAGAACTCTGTCTTTGCAGTGTAAATGGGGAGAGAGATATTCACAAATAACAACAGTGCACAAAAGAGCGTGACCTGTGTTACACATCAAAGTAGCAGAGAACACTGTATAGGAGAGTATAGGATATTTAATTCTAATGGAGGGAATTCCACTTTTAGTAATTTATAAAAAAAAAATCTACTGGACAAATGCAGAAAAAATATGGACCCAATGATTCCTATGTCAGTATTTAGCCTACACTGGATTGTGCCAACATGTCAATTACTCTGATACTAGATTTGGAGTAATAGAAAAATATTTAAAATAAAGTGTGTGTATATATAAAAATGATCTTTAGGACCAGCCTACAGACTCTCACTATCCTCCTTTTGTGCCTGTAGCTGACATTACTCTTTGATGATGGCATACTTTCCTCTGTGCTCACAGCAGGGTCTTAGAATCCTTCTTGCCTTCTTTTGTTTTTTAATATGTTTTTATTGATTTCAGAGAGGAAGGGAGAGGGAGAGAGAGAAACATCAATGATGAAAGAGAACCATTGATCGGTTGCCTTATGCATGCCCCCTACTGGGGATCGAGCCCACAACCCGGGTATGTGCCCGGACCAGGAATCGAACCAGTGACCTTCTGGTTCATAGGTCGAGGCTCAACCACTGAGCAACACCGGCTGGGCAGAATTCTCCTTTCTTGACATACAGCTGCTAAGAGATGCTACCAGCTGACTGAGTTGACCGAGATGCCTGCATTGTACTTTCCAGGATAGAGGCACTCCTCCTCATACCATGCTCCTTGGATCTGTGTGTGTCCTTGGTCTACTATAAACTTATGATTTATGTATTTTTATATATGTCTGATGCTTCAATAAAATTCAAATAAAGAAACCACAAACGAATAGTCAACCCAATACATTGAGCAGTAGGTGGAGAACTGAGGTTTCTCACTTCTGCTTCTGGTTAACATTTTGCATTTTAGAATAAAACTTCTTTGGGGCAATGGAGTTGCTACTGTGAATGGGAAAACTATTAAGACTTTCTAAAGTGGGCCCTTTCTGCCTTTCTGTAATCTTCTGAATTGATAAGGACAACCTATCAATTATAATTATAAAATAATGACTATATAATACACTTCCAAGCACACAACAAGCAAACTAGTCTGTTCATGAACTACTTTGCCATAAATACCACACCCTGGCTCACTCCTGATTTCAATCCTTTTAAATTTAAATTTCATGATATTTCATTCATATTATAGTATTTAACTATGTTAGAAATGAAGAATTATTTTGATTGTGTAAGTAAATTTAAACTCAAGCGGTTACCAGTATACTTCTCTTATGTAGGTGAAAAGTTAACCCGCTACAAGTGTAATAATATAACCATTTTGGAAAATTATATGGCAATATCTACTACAGTGAAAAATATGCTTACCCTGTGACCCAGCAATTTCACTCTTAGATTTATTCAGAAATGCATACATATGTTCACCAAGAGTCATGTACAAACATATTCATAGCAGCAATATTTATAAGAACTCCAAACTGGAAATTTCACAAATGCCCAAGAGCAGAATGGCTACACTGTGATAGGCCAATCAATAAAATACTTTACAGTAACACAAGTAGACAACTTAGATCAATCTTCCAAATGTAAAACTTAGTGAAAGTACTCAGACACAAAAAGAGGTTATACTGCATACTTCCAGGTATGTATAGTTCAAAAACAGGCAAACCAGTCTATGTGTTGGAAGTCAATCTCCAGGGCTGATTTCTCAGGGGCTTTTCATTTGTGAAAACTTGCACAGCGTTAAACTTACGATTTGTGTATTTTTCTGTATGTCTGATGCTTCAATAAAATTTAAATAAAGAAACCACAAATGAATAGTCAACCCAATACATTGAGCAGTAGGTGGTGAACTTCAAGCTCTATAGACAGTCAGATCTGGGCTAGGATTTAGGCTCTGCGGGCTAATTTGCCATGTGACTTGCACAAGTTATTGAGGATCACTGTTTCATTGTCCTTATTTGAAACAGGGATAAGAATATCTAGCTCACAGGATTGTTATGACAGTTAAATGGCATAATAAATATCAAGAACTTATTATAATGTCTAACATGTCATCATAATATATTAATAATAACAACTAACATTTATAGAGTCTGTCCAATGTACCCAGTTCTGTTCTAGGGACTTAATTTTTCTCCTTAAAAACCTGTAGGTAAGGCCTTTATTTGACAAAAGAGGAAACTGTAGCATAGACTTTAAATTATGCATCCAAGATAACGCTGCTATGAGGGGAGGAAAGCCAGAATTAAAATCCTAGCAGGCTACATATTTAACAGCTGCATTACCTTGTGTAATAAGGACCTAATAAATGGTAGGTATTACTATTACAAGCACAAATGCTGGCAGAGATGTAGGAGGTTATAGGGAAGAATTGAGTGTGGGCTAAATTGCTGTTCTGCAGGAGGCAAATGGTAACTCTAGGGGTAGGCTTTGAAATTCTGTGCTGAATGGCTGCTACTATTAGTATGCAATCACCATACCTAATTTGGGACAGGAAATGGAAATACATAAATGCAATATTATCATTGCACTTTATAAGTGGAGACAACAGCTGCATGGAAGGTAAGTGACAAGCTCAGCCTCGGTCCAATTAGTGCCTGCGCCCGTAGAATATACTCCAGGAAAACAGTCTACCTTGTTAGGCTGTATCCAAAACCAGTCTTGGCTTTGGTGGAACTATGGGTGATTATTTTCCCTCAGTATTTCCAACATTTTCTATAATGAACATGCTTTATTTCACAGTGGAAAACTGACTTGAAAAAGAAAATCAAGTGAAAACAAAAATCAATCTCTGTACAGCAATAAGAACCACATGTCTTTTAAATGGAAAACATGCTTATTTCTCCTTTGTTTCTTAGAAGTAGCTTGCCAGACACCGTCCACAGCTTTGAATCATTTACATAAACACACCCAAGCCAAGTGTTTGCACGCAACAGTTAAATTGCACCCACATTGGCAACCGAATGACTTCAAAGGGCAATGGTAAAAACTGATATTCACGTCAGTTGAACTTACTTTAGATATTTCTGACAAACCATACACCAGTGATTTCTGTAGATTTTGGCATCCTAAGTAACTTTGAAGGAAAACCTTATTAATCCTGAGATGGGGAAAAAAGTACTAAGTGGTAGCAAAAGGTACAAATCCTTCAGGTGAAATGGAATGTCCAGAAATTGAGTGGTGCAAGAGAATTGTGACCATCCACTAGAGGGCGCTACCAGTACTATGTACAAAACTTCCTCAGGAAAAGTTCAATATCCCTTTTACCTTTTACCTCCCCCTGCCCCTAAGTAGAAAAGGCTAATGTGATGAGGTCATTATAACTCCACTTTCATAGTGTTTGTTTTTCCTGCATAAATCAGGTCAGTTTGTCCTCCTTATGAAGGGATCAATGTGTTATATATACTGTTAAGACTGCCTCAAATTCCTGTAACCATTTGATTGTAAAAGTGTTATTTTACAATGTTGCATGTTTCCCATGTGCTAAGAACTGACCTTGTCACCATGATGGTATACATGAATGACAAGACCACCTTCTTGCCTGTAGGCTGGAGATAAATAAGTGGCTCTGAAATAACGACGAGGCACGTGAAATAATCCAGAAACTATAAAACATAGCAGGTCGGTGCTATTTTGTTTTTCACTTCTAAATACTATTGTTCAGAGGTGACAATATTGGCCACAGCCATTGTGGAAAGCCATCTGAGGAAGGCACAGAAGGACAGCAGAAGCCAGCATGAGCAAAGTCACAGAAGTAGAAATATCATTACTGTGGAGAAGGAATGCTTTTAATTTAACACCAGAGGTACGGTGCACGAATTTGTGCACATTGAAAGGAAATTAATTAGAAGAAATATTTTAATATCGCTATTCGGCCTTTCTCTATAATAGAAGTGTCAACCAAATTCATGATCGACAATGACAGATGGAAACACACGCGTGCGATTGGCACCAGCGAGAGCTTTATATATAGAGATAAACTTGCTTAATTAGACCTGCTTTCTGATTTAGCTAAACTTTTTCCAGCCCAGTGAAGCACCCCAACTTCTCTTTCAGGTAATTGTCAGCAGCAGAGCAGTAAATATCAACATGAAGCAGATTATTATTGTAGATCACACAGGGAGAACAAAGGGTAAAATATTTAACTGCAGCAATGTTTGACTATATTCTGTGCAGTGAGAAAATCTGAAGTCATTTTCAAGGTCCACCATTTCTTACTTCTTTTCAGTTGGGTCAAGTTTCTAAACTTTCTAAATCTCCGTTTTCCGGCTAATGAAAAGAAAATAGGATTCTACCGAATCTCCTATCTACCTACTCCAGGACTGCTGTGAGGATCAAATGAGATGAGGCACGGGAAAACACTTCACAGACATTTGGTTTAAGTGTAAAATGTTTGTACCTGGCTATAAAGCAAGTCGTGTTCTTGGGCTGAAAAAACTCCAAGGAGGCTAGTTGCTAGGGAGAGGAAGCCAAGTATTGCTACGTGATGTTATTACCCGGCGCCCACAGCCACTGTTTCTGGGCTGGGCTGGGCTCTGGGCTGCATTTTGTGCCATGGGGTCTCGGAAGCATTGGCTGTGATTTGGTGGGCTGTTGCTCTGGGGTGGTGGTGGGGCCTGTGTCCCACTTGGGGGAAGCCGAGTGTTGCTTTATTGGTGCCAGGTCCATGGTGCCGTTTCTTTGTAAAATGCATGTCCCGGCAGCTCCTGCATTTAGTGTCTGCCCCCTGGTGGTCATTGCACATCATAGCGACCAGTCAGATGGTTGGAGGGACACTTAGCATATTAGCCTTTTATATATATAGATTTCTAGTTGCCCCACACTGGATTGGAAAACTTCTAACTGCACCAATTCACTTGCTTTCAAGATCAAGTAATATTCTGTCCCACATATTGGAATAGGTGGGTTTTCATATTTTCTGAATCTGTTACCCACAGTTTTTCTCCTTTAACAGAGTAGACTGAAGCAAGCCACCTCTTGGAGACCGAGGCCCTCACCTTGTCCTGCCTGATCCTGGACATCATAAGGGTTTGTTCTAAGAACAGAGAATGCATGGCACCACCCATCTGTGCCCTGAGACTTCGAGTCTCATAGCAGTGCCCAGGAGTGATGTGGAACAGCGGTAACTTGAAGGGAGGAACCCAGTCCAGCTGGAAGGCCTCCTTGTGGTTTTCCATGTACTAGGAATAGAAATTTGCTATGAACAAATATATATTTTAAAGTTAATTTTCACATAGTATTTGAAATTTAATAGAACTTTTTTTTATTAAAACCAGACCTAGTACACATGTTCTTAGGTATTAAAGCCTAATACAATTACATTATTATTTGATGAAAAAGAGATTCTTTTGTCATAATAACTTTCCTTTAAAAATGGCACTGCTTTTAACTTATATTGAATTCTCTACTTTTTAATGTTATACTTCTCAGGAAAATGGTATTTTCTTGTTAAATTAATGTGTGCAGACAAGCATTTACTCTCCACACATCACCATGACCTCCTCGTAAGTCATCACTCCTAATATTTATGGCCTAAGAATGAGCTAGTTTGGGTGAGTCACATATTTACACTTAGCACAAAGATTAAGAAAAAAAATTAACACCACAATTTCCCTTAAGTAATGGAAAAAATGTGACTTGTTATACTTTTTTTCCCCCTGGGTCAGTGTTTTTCCACCATTCCACATTACACTTAGCACAAAGATTAAGAAAAAAAATTAACACCACAATTTCCCTTAAGTAATGGAAAAAATGTGACTTGTTATACTTTTTCCCCCCCTGGGTCAGTGTTTTTCCAGCCATTCCACAGAGCCCTCTTGTCACCCAAGGTTTTTTGAGGTTTTCTTGAAAGAAAGGATGAGGGGAGTTGTGACGGGTGTTTAATTTTATATTTGATAACAATCGTCTGCTACTCTAAGAGAACACAACTAACCACTGTGAAGGTTACTGTTCTGGACAGCGAAAAATATGAACCAGTGGTATAGACTTTGAATATCTGGAACGAATGAAATTGAATTGAATTTACCAAATAACAGGCCCCAGACAAACATGCTGTTTATAAAAGAGATCCTTGACCCCCAACCTAGAGATATTTGCTTATCCAACATAAAAGACGAAAAGTCTGGTGTTTATAAATGAAGGAGAAACAATGAAAATTGGGAAAATGCCAAGGAGGTCTATGAGGAAAGAATAAAGAGCCATGGTCCCTGGAAAAAATAGGACTACTTGAAAAGCCTTCATAATTCACAGAAAAGGAATATTCACAGTACATTACTTATGCCATCCTATCATCTAAATAAGACATCTATAAGAAATACATTCACCGAAGACATGTTATGTGATTTGTATACATTTCACTAATACATATGATCCTCTCTGGTGATTTTTCAAGATAGATATTATTATTATTATGGATTAAATCGGTATTAATAGTGAAATCCGAACCCTCTGTAACTATGAATGTCGCCTTATTTGGAAATGGGGTCTTTCAGATGAGGTCATTAGCTGGGCCCTAATCCAATATGACTGTGTCCTTATAAAAAGGGGAAATTTGGACACAGAGCAAAAACGGACATGTACAGAGGGAAATGATGCGAAGACACTGGGAGAACACAGCACCCAGCCAAGAAGTGCCTGAGGCCACCAGACGCTGGGAGAAAGGCCTGCAACAGACTCTTCCTCTCAGCTCCCAGAAGGAACAGACTGTGCTGCAGATGCTCTGACTTCAGACTTCTAGTCCCCAGAACTGTCAGGGAATAAATTTCTGTTGTTTATGGCATTTTGTTATGGCAGCCGCAGGAAACAAAGACAGATCTATATTCCTAATCCCAGTCTTCTGGCCTCCCATTTAGCCACGGGAGCTCCCTGGCAATCAATGCACCACAGAAGTTGTGTCCAGACTGCTCTTCGAGTCCACCACCTGACCTGGTTCTGGACCATCTCACACAGCCATCCACACAGAGCAAGTTCCTTTTAAAATTTGCCAGACCAAAGCAATTAGGAGGGCAAATCTGTTCTAAACACTCACACATTGCATGATGAAGCCAAACAAGTTCTATTTTGGTTATTGCTCCTCATGAAAGAAGCCGTGACCCTGATCATCAGAAAAGAATCAAGGGTTGATTTTATTTCATTTCCTTCCAGGAAAATTTGGCCTAATAGCTGGAGTCATCTGATTAATGAGGATTGTGCAGAATGTGAAAAACACTGGAATTACAAGAAGTGACCATGGACTTCCACTGAGAGCCAAAGCACATAGCTAGTCTTTTGTGCTTCCATCATCTGGCAGCTCATTGGTCCTCTGCCCAGCAGGGCAATCAATGTCAAAGCTTGCCTGTCACATTCAGCAACCGTGTTCATAAACACCACCTCTGTGTTTTACCTGGGTAAAAGGAAGACTTAAACACTCTCATGCAAACAGAATTGTCACAATTTAAATATTTCCAATATATTAAACTTCAGAATGGACCTGTCCCGATATTTGATGAAGGAGCTTTAGAGAAGCTAGTTTACATGAGATTATAGTATCATAGGTTTTCATCTTTTTCGCAATGTAGGTTACACATGCTGAGGCCTTTAGACACTGATTCCACACCGTGGTGATCCTCGCTCCACAGAGAGACTTGGAAAAGAAACCGAAAAGTATATGTATAAAATGATCAGTTAGGATAACAAACTCAGGTAAGAGATATTCAGACTGAAAAAAAAAAAAGACTAAACAAGAAAACCTAGATGAAGCAATGAAATGCAAGCAATTAAAAATAGAGGAGAAAAAAAGCAGGCATAGTATCTATAATAATAAAAGGGTAATGTGCTAATTAGACCAGATGTCTTCTGGACATCATTACGGATGTCCTTCCTGACTAAGCCAGAGCCCAAGGCAAGCCAGTCTGGGTCCTGGGTGCCTGCGGATGGCCTGAGGGAAGCCAGCTCAGGCCCTGGGTGCTTGCCAGCAGCAGGAGGAGGGAAGCAGCCTGGGTCCCGGGTGCCAGAAGGAAGCCGGTGCCAGCAGCTGGGGGAAGGAAGGCCTACTCTTATACTAATTTTCGTGCATCGGGCCTCTAGTTAGAATATATAAAGTAATCTAACACCACTAAATTTTTTTTCATCTTTCATTTTTCAGAAAGGATCTATGATGCATTGTAACTATCAGAAAAATATGTGCACACCTGGTGCCACCTGTATAGGTGTGACTAGAATCCGCCGGCTGGAAAAGAAAGGATTAAAAAAAAAGTAGAGAAAATGACACATAAAAGGACAACTTAAGTTTCCGGCAAAGCAAACATATAGCTAAGTTGATCAACCCTGCAGCATAGTCGTCCTGGGCTGTGTTTTCACAAGAAAATGAGGGTGGAGAGAATCACAAAAGTCTTGGCGCCAATCCACCCCTGTGGCCTGCTAACACAGGCCCAACTCCCCAGAGCACTGGGGTCGCCCTGGAATTGCTGCCAGAAGAGATGCTTTCATTAAAATTGAGGAGGGAGGAAAATAGGCAGGAGGGTTGGGCAGTTATTCTGGGACCTGGAGGAGGTTGGGGCTGGGCGGAGGGAGGGTAGCTCCCTCTTCTGATTGAGAAGCACAGGGTTAGACGTGCTTGAAGTATCTAACAATTATCTTGTTCTAGTACTTAGAGCCTTCTCCATTCCTGGGGTCACTGCAATACTCCATGGGACACCGAAAGCAGCCAGTTGTTAAGCCAGGGTATTTCCCATGATGGTTATGCCGGGTTTATGATACAGAGCAGAATTCTAATAAAATATATAATTTAATGATTTCAGAGAGGAAAAGAGAGGGAGAGAGAGATAGAAACATCAATGATGAGAGAGAATCATTGGCTGCCTCCTGCACACTCCACACTAGGGATCCAGCCCTAAACCCAGGCATATGCCCTGACCTGGAATTGAACTGTGACCTCCTGGTTCATAGGTCAATACTCAATCACAGAGCCACACCAGTCTGGCTAGAGCAGAATTCTTAACCATTTTTGTGCCCTGGCCATTTTGGCATAACTTGTAAACTAATTCTCAGAATAATCTATATAAATAAAAGCCTAAGCGACCATTACAACCGAATGACCAGAACAACCGAAATGACCAGTAGCTATGATGTGCACTGACCACCAGGGGGCAGATGCTCAATGCAGGAGCTGCCCCCTGGTGGTCAGTGTGCTCCCACAGCCAACCTCACCTGGCCAGCCAACTTCCCGAGGTTCCTCCCACCAGCTGGCAGGCCACAATTGCCCAATTGGGGCCAGGTCTTGGGCTGGGATGGGGAACTGGGGGATGGGTGGTGGTGGACGGGGCCCCTTTCCCAGGAGGGCCGAGGGCTGGCTCCCTCCTTGGGGCTGGTGGCCAACCTCCCATGCCCTGCCCTTCCCCCTGGCCGGCAGGCCCCAATCGGCCCAGCTCTGATAGGCCCTGATTGCCAGCCAGTCCTGGGGACCCCACCTGTGCAAGAATTTCGTGCACTGGGCCTCACAGTGGTTCTCAACCTGTGGGTCATGACCCCTGAACATACATCCTGCATATCAAATATTTACATTACAATTCATAACAGTAGCAAAATTACAGTTATAAAGTAGCAACGAAAATAATTTTACGGTTGGGGGTCACCACAACATGAGGAACTGTATTAAAGGGTCGCGGCATTAGGAAGATTGAGAACCACTGCTAGTATCTTAACATATATATAACATAAAAGTCATATAATTGCCAAAAAACCAGCTAAGTTGAAATAGCACTATTAAAATATTTTAAAATATTAGTATACTGTTAGAAAATTGTTAAAAAAACAAATTTGTGGTAAAGCAATTGCATTACTCTCTGTTAACATATTAAATAAGATTTAGTCACAACTTTAATAATGACCTAATAACTATCATAATCTTTAATTATGAGTATTAATGACATTTTGAAATATGAGAAACAACTGGTAAGATTGAAAAATCTGTGACTTCTATCAGTGAGGCAATTCAAGGTGTGACTTTCAATACTGTGATCTGTATCTACATTTATCATGGAAAGCAGAGCTCAATTTCACTTAAACAATATTTAAAGGTTAGTAAAAATGAAAGTAATATGTTTTCCCACCCAATTTCTAGCCCCCTGAAATTGATTTATAGACTCCTTGGTGGGCCTGGAGCTGTGGTTAAAAACTCTGCTACAGAAGTTTACCCATCAAATATCACATCAGTTTTTAGCAATTGTACTATGATTACCAACTTTTAAAAAGTTAATTTAATCTCTAGCTCCTTGATAATTCAGAAGTGACCTTCAAAACTTACAGTAAGCCAAGAGGTAACATTGTGAGTATCAAATAATTATCCTGT
This sequence comes from Myotis brandtii, assembly GCF_000412655.1. Lineage (NCBI taxonomy): Eukaryota > Metazoa > Chordata > Mammalia > Chiroptera > Vespertilionidae > Myotis > Myotis brandtii. The sequence goes on along the minus strand of NW_005358943.1, from coordinate 3,894,757 downwards.
AGATTAGAGAAATGCTTGTTAATGAAACCGCTGGGTTCAGAAAATCTGCAAAAGCTGTTGATATTTTCTTTCTAAATCAGGATTTGCAACAAATTATACAAGAGTCTGGAATGGCATTACCATTGCACCTTGAGTCCTCAGGAGAAGGAAGTAGAGTGGGGCCGATCAATATCTATAATAATAAAAGCGTAAAATATGCTAATTAGACCGGATGTCCTTCCAGACAACCTTCCAGATGAAGCCGGGGCTACAAGGGCCGAGGCAAGCCGCCTCGGCTGCAAGGGAAGCCCGGGTCCTGGGTGCCTGCCAGCAGCCAGAGGGAAGCCCAGGTTCCAGGTGCTGGTGGCTGGAGGGAAGCCGGTGACGGCAGCCGGGGGAAGGAAGGCCTACTCTTGCATGAATTTCATGCATCAGGCTTCTGGTAGTTAATAAAACAGGAGAGTCAAAGCTTCATGGAACTCTCATGTTGGGCAGAATTTTGTTCAAATCTCAACCCTGCCACTCACATTTGGCAAGCCATCTTACTTCTCTAAACTTTAGTTAGCCGAGCTGTCAGATGGGGATAAAAGTAGTGCTCATCTCAGAAATATTAAGGGACTAAAAGAGATAATGTGTATGATAAAATGCTAAACCAGTGCCTGTTATAAAATGAGAACATGAGGACAGATCTGTCAGTCATCTCTCAGCCTGTCTGCTCTTCAGCTCCTCTTCGTCAACCTGCTATAAACTCTCCCTGTTAGTGGATAGGCTGGTTTGCATCCTGAACTCTAGATCTGTCTTTCTAGAAGGTAGGAGAATGGAGGAGAGCCCATAGGTTGCATATAAAGCAGATGCCCAGCCATACCAGAACAGCGTAAAACTATTCGTAGTCAGCAGATAACAGTGTAGGTCTGGTATCAGCTCTAAAATATTTTGTAATTTTGGGAAATATTTTACAACCCAGCCACCCCCGGGTTTTTTTTTTTTGCCAAAATGTCATGAGGGACTGTGCAGGAAGCTTGAGAACTATAAAGTAATTTGTCATATGAATTCCCACCAGTTGGTGCTGACTTGGAGGATGTGATTTATAGGCCATTCTTGGGAAACAACCATGTTCCTATTTCATGAAAATATGGTGCTAAAACTGATCAACTGCTTCCTGTCCTTGAATGTTATGGCTAAATTTATCATTTTTACTCTTTTTAGTTCCTAACTTATACTCAAGAATGCATAAACAAACAAACAACAACAACAAACACAAGAAAAGCAACACCCCCCCCCCAATGAAAACAACTCCCAAACACACAAAGACAACTGATGACAGGGAAATGAGATCTCTTACTGCTTATTTCAGGAAGCTGGCTTTGATTTCTTACCCCAGTGGATTGCAGATGACTGGGGAAATTTTGCTTCCCAATACTTATTGGTTATTTTTTGGGAAAGTATTGTTAAACACAAAAAAAGCTATGAAAATAGAATAACTTTCATATGCTCTTAATTCAGATCCACCCATTATTTACATTTTGTCCTCTTTGTCTTATCATTTTTTTCTCTCTCTATATGGATATATTATTAACACTTTTATGTACCATTAGAGAATAAGTTGGAGATATACATCTCTAAATATTTCAATAAGTATTCTTAGTAATAAAGACATTTTGTAATATAATAACAGTATAATTATCAATATCAGAAAACTTAACATTGATACAATATTATCTAATCCACAGTTCATATTTAAACATCTTCAATTGTCCCATGCCTTTTTTCATCCTTACTGAGGATATGTTTGTTGATTTTAGAGAGAAAGAGAGAGACACTGATATGAAAGAGAAAAAATTATTAGCTCCCTTACTTGCCCTGATTGGGGATCGAACCCACAACCTAGGTATGTGCCCTGACTGGGAATTGAACCCACAACCTTTTGGTGTATGGGACAATGCACCAACCAACTGAGCCATCAGCCAGGGCAGTCCCATATCTTTTATAGTTTTTTTTTTCTGGTCTGAGATCTAATCTAAAAGCCAATATTATACCAGTATTTAGTTGTCCTATCTCTTTTAAATTGAAAGATTTCCTCAGTTTTTAAAAGAAAATATTTCAAGCCTATGGCATTTTTGAAGACTACAAGGCATCTTGAAGAGTATACAGTTTTTGAAGAGGGACAGACTAAAATGTTGCTCAGTGAGATTTGTCTAATATTTTCTCATGATTAGGTTCAGTTTCTGCATTTGAGGACAGAAATGCCACAGAAATGATATTGTGTCCTTCTCAGTACATCATATTAGAAGGCACAGGTTGTTGGTTTGTTCCATCATTGGTGAAGTTCATTTTATTCACTTGATTAAGGTGGCATTTGTTTCAGGTTTCTCCACTGCAAAGTTGCTATTTTTCCATTTGTAGTTAATAAATAATTTTTTAGGACATACTCTGAAGCTATGTAAATATCCTGATCCTCATTCAGCATCCGCTCATGAACCAATTAGTACTATGATGGTTCCCCCAAGTGGCAATTCCCTACATCTGTCATTCTTTCCGCATTTAATAGCGGGTATTGTTCTGCAACTTATTGTTGTTCCAGACATGAACTCATATATTATTATTTTATCAAATGAGTTGTAATTCATTACTATCAACATTAATTTTGTCTCAGAATTGTCCAGGGAGAGCCCTTCCAGGCTGGCTTCTGTGTCCTTTGGACAGGCCCCCATAATTTCTTAAACACAACGATGACAATATTTCATTCCTTTTTACTTTTACAGGAAGGAGAATAATGCTTGATTTAAATTATGTATGCATTTTAAACTTGTATTTAGTTTTTTAGGACTTTTAGTTTTCTTTATGTTAGTTATTAATTGCAGACATTTCTTCATATGTACTGATAAAAGAATAAATCAGACCCAAAACAAAACAACAAAGTCCAACCACATTTGTCTTCCTGAGAATGAAAAGGAGAGACTTAGTGAATGCTTGCCTAAGACCATGGAGGAAAATTCTGCTATTCCATTGTTCATATAAGGAGGAAGAGAGCAGTGGGGATCGCCTTACATTTTGGAAAATGGACAGGGAGAAAAATGGCCATAGCTACTTAGCATCTATGATAATTTTTTTTAAACTGCAAATATGTTTCATTATCATGGCTGATATACTTTCTAGGTAGTTAAGCAGTTTTAATTTGTGGAATTCTATATATAGCATAGCATATTTATGTTGTTTTTGCTTTATATCTTTTTCTTGTTGGTCAGCATAGTAACCCTGGGTGGCCCTGGTCACTTCATGAGCTAGAATGAACCACACAGGGCCTGAAGCAGATGCAAGAGATGTGTAAGTGCCACTGAAATGTGTGGTTTTTTTAAGCCCACATATTTGGAATTTTTTAAGGGTTCCATCTATAAATGAAGCATAAATGAAACACACAGTAGAAGTGCAGAATGTTGTGGAGTGTGACCTTAGGTATGCTATTAAACGTTTTCACTGCACTTTCACCACCTCTAAAAAGGTTTGACAATACTTACCTTACCTACCCTACAGGGTAATATAATAATTAAATGAGATAATGCACAGTAAATAAAATACTCTGCATGTGACCAAGAATCACACTTTGCCCAAAGACATGGCATAAGTGTTGGGAATTAAGAATCCATTTTATCCCATCACATGGATAGTAGTATAATAGAGATAGAAATTTAAGAAC
>NW_005358943.1:3863124-3890985 GCF_000412655.1 Myotis brandtii | reverse complement strand
AATGTTCAGGTCTACCTGGTATAAATAAACTATCACACAACAAAACTTCCAGGTGAGGAAAACTTCAAAGTTGGTTAAAGTGTGCTCATTGGAGTCCGTTCATCTTCCTTTAAGCACTCTCCTTTCTCGGGATAAGCTGGTTACTAAGGCCTTTTGCACAGTACACAGACCTGCTCTCCATACGCTCTGAACCTCCCTCTACCTTCTTCCCATTTATATTTTCCCTGTTCAGGAGCTACTCAGATTTGTTTTATTCAGTGTCAGTGGCCTAATTGCTTCTACTAGAAGTACATGCATTTTAGGAAGAGACTTTAGAGATTCCTTCATTCCTTCGTTCATTCACTCAAAAGATATTTATGAAGCACCTATTCTGCATCAAGCTCTGTGTTAGGAGTTTGGACTCTGGCCATGCATTAAGTCTTGGGAAGCTTAAGTAACTTGTACATAGTTGCTACATGGCAGAGGCAGAATTTAAACCCAGTTTGGCTCTGGTATCAGTACTCTCTGATAATGAAAATAAAGGGAGGGCACTATAGAAACATATTCTAACCCTGTTTGGGGTAGAAATGACCAGCTTTCCTTAGTCTAAGCTGAGATGTGAAAAATTAGAAACTGCCTTGCACCTGAAGTCTATATAATCTTATTAACCAACTAGAGGCTCAATGCACGAAATTCATGCAAGGGACTCGGCCCTCGCAGCTGCAGCTTCATCCCAAAGGATGCCAGGAAGGACGTCTGGAAGGTTGTTTGGCTGTCCGGCCTAATTAGCGTATTATGCTTTTATTATTATAGACTTCATGTGTGTGTATGTATACTTATAAATATGACTTCCCAATTACATGGTTTTATTGTGGTCATGCTCCTTCTACATGAAATATAAAAAGACAGATGAAACTAATTAAATTACTTACCTCATACGTACTGATAAAAGAATAAATCAGACCCAAAACAAAACAACAAAGTCCAACCACATTTGTCTTCCTGAGAATGAAAAGGAGAGACTTAGTGAATGCTTGCCTAAGACCATGGAGGAAAATTCTGCTATTCCATTGTTCATATAAGGAGGAAGAGAGCAGTGGGGATCGCCTTACATTTTGGAAAATGGACAGGGAGAAAAATGGCCATAGCTACTTAGCATCTATGATAATTTTTTTTAAACTGCAAATATGTTTCATTATCATGGCTGATATACTTTCTAGGTAGTTAAGCAGTTTTAATCTGTGGAATTCTATATATAGCGTAGCATATTTATTTTGTTTTTGCTTTAAATCTTTTTCTTGTTGGTCAGCATAGTAACCCTGGGTGGCCCTGGTCACTTCATGAGCTAGAATGAACCACACAGGGCCTGAAGCAGATGCAAGAGATGTGTAAGTGCCACTGAAATGTGTGGTTTTTTTAAGCCCACATATTTGGAATTTTTTAAGGGTTCCATCTATAAATGAAGCATAAATGAAACACACAGTAGAAGATATGCAGAATGTGGAGTGTGACCTTAGGTATGCTATTAAACGTTTTCACTGCACTTTCACCACCTCTAAAAAGGTTTGACAATACTTACCTTACCTACCCTACAGGGTAATATAATAATTAAATGAGATACTGCACAGTAAATAAAATACTCTGCATGTGACCAAGAATCACACTTTGCCCAAAGACATGGCATAAGTGTTGGGAATTAAGAATCCATTTTATCCCATCACATGGATAGTAGTATAATAGAGATAGAAATTTAAGAACCGAGTTGGAAAAGTATTATCTTAGAATACTCCACATGCACTAAAGCTTTTGGGGGTAATGTTTCTTACAAGCCGAGGCATAGTCGAATGTTCAGGTCTACCTGGTATAAATAAACTATCACACAACAAAACTTCCAGGTGAGGAAAACTTCAGAGTTGGTGAAAGTGTGCTCATTGGAGCCGTTCATCTTCCTTTCTTGGGATAAGCTGGTTACTAAAGCCGTTTGCACAGTACACAGACCTGCTCTCCATACGCTCTGAACCTCCCTTCTACCTTCTTCCCATTTATATTTTCCCTGTACAGGAGCTACTCAGATTTGTTTTATTCAGTGTCAGTGGCCTAATTGCTTCTACTAGAAGTACATGCATTTTAGGAAGAGACTTTAGAGATTCCTTCATTCCTTCGTTCATTCACTCAAAAGATATTTATGAAGCACCTATTCTGCATCAAGCTCTGTGTTAGGAGTTTGGACTCTGGCCATGCATTAAGTCTTGGGAAGCTTAAGTAACTTGTACATAGTTGCTACATGGCAGAGGCAGAATTTAAACCCAGTTTGGCTCTGGTATCAGTACTCTCTGGTAATGAAAATAAAGGGAGGGCACTATAGAAACATATTCTAACCCTGTTTGGGGTAGAAATGACCAGCTTTCCTTAGTCTAAGCTGAGAGCCATCTTGGCTGGCAGTTAATTTGCATAAGGATATGCTGATTAGCCAATGGGAAGGGTAGCGGTCGTACGCTAATTACCATGTTTCTCTTTTATTAGTGTAGATTATTATAGATGTCACCCAAATAAATTTAATAATAAGAAAAATATTGATTCTCTTATGAAGTTTCCAGGGTTCTTACACAGGACAGTGGAAGGGGAATGAGAAGAGAAATGCGTGAAGACAGAAGAACCCAAATCTAATTGTTTAAATGGCTGTCTACTTTGGTTATGCACACAATGGACCAAGGCCCATACAGAGCCCTCCCAGGGCACTACCACCAGGAGAAAGCATGGGGTGAATAAGTCAGAATAAAGAAAAATATCAGAAGATCAAGTTTTTCAAATCACCAAATTCATCCTCCAGCTAAGAGAGGTAGAGAGCTCGGGTATATGAATACTAAGTACACAAATGAAAATCCAGAACCAAATATCCCATGAGTCTTTTCTCTCATTCTTAGGACCAACTTCCAGCACACCACTTTTAGAACAAAGGAATAATTAGGCATCCAATTAGTACTGGAGTGGAAAAGAGAGCAGAGAAAGGTTTTTCTTTCTATGCTCATAAGGATCTCTTTTGTTATCAAGTAGAGAAAATATAGCATGAAGAATGAGAATAATCACAACCAAATTTACTGTACAGTTATAAATTTCTATTTTTCTCTATAAGTATAACTACATACCTCCGGGCTCTTAGAGATTATCTAGCCCAACTCCCTTGTTGTGCAAATGTGAAAATAGACACAGAAAGAAAAGTCTTGTTTGTGGTCACACAAGTCATTACAGTGGGGAATGGAACCCAGGCCTCCTCACAATGTAGTGCCAGACTTTGGAATCCTATAATATACATTTGTGTTTTGAACAGTTTAAATTGCTACCAGTAGCAATAACTGTATAGAGAGTTATTCACATTAAGCCAAAATTTTTGCTAAGAATTTTGACAAACTTTGCTGAAGCAATACAAGCTCTTGAGCCCCTAGCTGTGTTAATGAGGATCCCTAGCTTCATGGTGACATGGCATTTCTGCCTTTTGTTGAAACATGACAGATGTAGGTGGAGATCATTAGTACTTTCCTTTGCTGTGAGCCAACAGTGCTAGTAGCACCACGCAGACCTGAGTAGACCCTACCCCTGCTAGGTGGCCTGACATTCAAAATTGAGAAAGGCATAACATGCTAGGAAAAATGGATGACTCAGTCTGGAGGGAAGAAAAGGGATGATAATTAACATTTATAATTTCATTTTGTGACTCACAGAGCCATTTTTCCTAGATTGTATTTCAAATAGCACCAGTGACTTTTAAGATGAATACACAGATTTAAGAAAGAAGGGATGATGACCCCAAAGAACTGAAGTTCAACATGGATGTGAAGAACTGGGCTAGAAGGAGGAAATGTTTCAGGCAGATGAGAGGACATAAATCTGGGACAGGGGAAAGGAAGTCATTTGATGGTCAGATGGTCTCATATGCAATTCCAGATCTGCTCCTTGGACATGTATCCTAGGGTCTAGTCAGGAAACAGAAACCATTTTAGGTCTTTGAAACAGAGGGCATTTAATGGAGGAAAACTGTTACCCAAAATGATGGAAGAAGTGAGAAGCCAGTTAGAAGATGGGGAAGCCACGACAGAAAGCTATAAGCACAACTAGAGCTGAAGGGACAACAGGAGGTGGCCGGTAATCAGAGCGTCGCATATGGAAATTCCAGAAGGAGTGGAAGGCAGTGGAGACTTCCTTGTGGGAGAGGGGAATCACAGAGGGAAAGTCTTTTTTGAGGTAATTAGAACTCTAGAGGGGGGCAGTTACTACAGGAGAAACCACAGGAAACAGAGAGAGAAATGCTGTGGTTTTCCCCTCCTTCCTGTCCTTTCATCTTCTGTCTCACATTGGCCAAACATACTGGGAAGAAAAGGACCAGGGAGTCTAGGAAATATAGTTCCATTTGAAACAGAGAAGAGTAAGACAAGGGCTACAATAAATCAGAAATTACTCAGGTTGACCATCACATATCACAGTTAATGCTGTCGGGCACCAGCAGATCCTGCTCCATTGATCTCTGAGCCAATCCTGACTGAGCAAGTTTTACATTAGCACCTCCAGTACCAGGGGTCTGGATTTGTCCATTCCCCTCTCTAGTGATTCTAAAGTGAGCTCCAAACTCATTGTCTATTTGCTAGACTTTGGCTTCTCCCTAGACAACCAAAGTATCTGGGCCAACATAAAGTTAACCTCCAGCTCACCAAAAAAGCCTACTCTGGACCTGAATTTTCTGAGACCCAAAAGCCCAAGTAGCTCTTTTTAATTCTTTCTTCCAAGGGACATGAGCAAAACCTGAATGTTCAACTTTGCATCAGTTGTTGACCTCAAATGGTTAACACCAGGCACCTTGGTATAGCCATCTATGAAATGTCCATCCCCACCATTGAGTATCTCTACTCATCAGATTGGAATGCCTTGATATGGTCAACAGGAAATTCCCATGAGGCACCATGTCTTCATCCTTAGACTATCAGCCTTGGGGGTAACAGAACTGCTGGTTTGAGCCCTGCATGTAGATCACTCCAAGTCCACTAAACAATCACATTGAGTTTTCCTTCTCTATCTTTCCCTCAGTAATTTCCCAACCGTGAGAGATGCTAATAAGCACAAAATAGTGAAAGGTGCATGAGAATAAGTTAGAAATAAAACCAAATTTCCTTTGCAAACTTAACCTTTTGTCCTCAGAGAGAATCCAAAAAAGGGTGTTACTGAAGTTTTCCAGTGAAGGGCTCTCTTCATTAAGCCAGAGTGCCACTCTGAAAATTTAACTGGAAGAGCAAGTTGAAAATAAACCTCTTGGCACTGAGGACTGAGCTCTCTCTTCAGGGCTTCAAACTTCTCCTCTACAAGCCAAATGAAGAGGGGGCATGAAGTGTAACCAAAACCCAAATGGATTGTGGGGACACAGCTCGGCTGCTTTCCTTCTGCCTATCCCCCTGCTGAGTCCTGGTGGCATTAGTCATCGCATGGTGGCAGCCACTCCAGGACTGCAAATTACGGACTTCTGTCTCTGCATGTAAACTGTCACAGTGCAACTAAGGGGACTAGATTGGAAGCCCCACATACCAGCTCCTTCTTCTAGCCAACAATCTTTTAACTTCTGCCAAGGCTTTTTTTCACTAAAATAAAGTTGCTTGGACTCCAAAAATAACATCTGTTGCTCAGAGTGACATTCTCAAACAACATAATAAACTATACTTACTGAAAATATACAGTCTGTGCTTCCCTACAGGACATCACAGAATGGATGACGTGGGATTCTGGGCTTCCTCCTCTCATGCACTGCCAGCCCCTGGGCCAATAATTTCATTGCCATAGGTGGTGGTAAGAATGACCACCCACTTCTAGCATGTAGTGCCTGGGGTGGCTTTATATAACAGCCCAACCCAGATGAAATGGGGAGGCTTTCAGGAGCAGAATGCTTTTTAAAAAAAACTAGGGTCATGGTGCCCTGGGGTTGCTACCAGAGAGATCCAAGGTTAAAAAATAATAACAATAACTGTAAGACTCCAAGCATAGTACATTTTTAGTATTCCCTGAAAGTGAACTCTGCTCAGGAATTACCTATCCCCTTAATCAACCCCCTAGCCCCCACCTAGGATGACTCTGTAATTTGCTCATCTTAGAACCTTATCCTCTCCACCCTCCACCTCAATCTTTTAGAGACAGAAGAAAGACAAAGGCAAGGAGGTGCTTGGATAACAGTCTGCTCCATGACTATAATTAGCTCCCCTGATCACCTTCTGAGTGTAGGTCACTAGTTACAAGAGAAGTGGAAGAGGATGTGTAGGTGGTGTGTAATCATTATCACTACTAGTGACAATTCCAAACACTCATTTCGGCATGCAGAGTAAAGAAGGACTCGGCTCCATGAGCAGCCATCATTTCTAACTTGGACAAGAATTCCAAAGACATTTCCATGGTTCTCAACCTCTAAAAGTATGAGATGTTGCCTCGCTATCTGCTTGGGCAAGGGTGTGTGGTGGAGGCAATGAAAAAGTGGCTGCCAAGGGCAGGGGAGCAAGGAAACATAGCTAGTGATCCCAGGGATTCTTACAGTCCGGAAAATATTGAAAAGGAATATCCATTACCATGGGCTTGCAAGGAGAATTTTTAGAAATAGAATATCATATTCATCCATTTCATCCAATTTAATCCCTTGATTCTATGGAGGTTTGATGCAAAGAGGATGAGAGAATGTGAATTTCAGTCTCAACTCTCCCATTTAACTTTGGAATTCTGGAAAAGTTACTGAGCCTCCCCGAGCCTCAGTTTCCTTATCACGGTGACAATGATGATGATACCCACATTCCCTAATATGCAGGTTACTTGAACATCACATTAAGTTATGAAATTATAAAAGATATAGTACTTTGCAAGTATTATTAATATTAATGTTTTTATTATTCAGAATGTTGTAATTAACCACTAAACTGCCTGACAAAGGGTTGCACTAGATGGCTTTTAAGAACCCTTGTGACCCTAAGGTTCTATTATCCTACATGCTCATGCATTTCTCATCATCTAAGGTCAAAACACCAGTGAAAATCCTCTATAATAAAGAGGTAATATGCAAATTGACCATCATGCCCTTGCACAAGTAGGCCGCCCCCATGTGGTCAAAGATGGCCACCACAAGATGGTCGGCAGAGGAGGGCAGTTGGGGGCAATTGGGCAGGCAGGAGAGCAGTTAGGCGTCGATCAGGCTGGCAGGGGAGTGGTTAGGGGGTGATCAGGATGGCAGGCAGAAGCAGTTAGGGGCAATCAGGCAGGCAGGCAGGCGAGCAGTTGGGAGCCAGCAGTCCTGGATTGCGAGAGGGATGTCCGACTGCTGGCAGTCAGACATCACCCGAGGGTCCCAGATTGGAGAGGGTGCAGGCTGGGCTGAGGGACACCCCCTCCCCAGTGCACAAATTTCGTGCACCGGGCCTCTAGTATAATATAATTTATTTTAAGTAAGTCAAGTTATATTAAGGAGACAATGCACAAGCAAGCCTTGGACGTCCCCTCTGCCAAATGCAGAGGAGAATTTTCTTACCAAGTGTAGGGCATGTGTAAAGATCCCAAGCGGTAACCTGACTTGGCTTTTCCAACTGGGCTCACCTGGAGGCCCAAGCCACAGCAACATTTCTCAGAGACTAGACCCAGTCTGGAGGGTATGTGACTGTCTGCCGGGTTGCCGTAGGACAAGTCCACCTCTAGACTGGCCCTTCCTGTTTGTTCCATTGTGAAATCAGAGGAGATTTAGGATCTACATTCGAAGGACCACATTCACTCCAACAATGCCTGACTCTTCTAGGGCAGTGGTCTAAAAAGTTCAGAATCGCTCTGAAGGCTTGTAACAGAGAGATTGCTGAACCCCAACTTCAGAATTCCTGATTAGGTAGGGTAGGGGTGGGGCCTGAGAATTTGCATTGCCACCATGATGCTAATGCTGACACTGGTGGTCTGAGGATCACATGTTGAGAATCACTGTTGTGGAGGAGACCTTACATACCCTGGTATCTAAAATAAGCCTGTAAATATGCCTCCAAAACAAGCAGTGTCATGAGCTGGTTCTGATGGAAGCTGGATTAGAAAAAGGGGCTTTCACAAGTTGGATGATGTGCATAAGCTTTAAAAATAATGTAGTTATGTAAATTATTTAAAGAAACATTCTTTTTTATGTGACATTTCTCTTTTACACATGTTTATAAAGACACAAAATTATTTGGTACCTATTTTGTTTATTAAATCTCCCCCCGCCCCCCGGGCTATAAAAGTAAATAAAATTATAATTGGTTCTTTGCCCAAATCAAGGCAAAAAGCTTTCAGGTTGGCAACAGGAATTTACAATTTGTCCTTTGAAAGTTGAAAAATAATTAGAAATTATGCCCTGGGAGAAGGTAAGGTCAATTTTAGAGCTTGGTTTTCCCCTTCATTACCGTATACCTGCAAGTCTGGTTTATGATTGCTTCTCATCTAATTAACCAATTAAGCTCTGAGTCTTTTTGTTGTCACACTCAGAGCTCCAAGGCTCCACTTCAATAATAAAACATGTGCCATTCCCTACTTTCCTAGGAAGATTACATTACATGAGATTTATGTGTTGTTTACATGTTTAATATTAATGATGCAGCTGCATCCTGTGTAGCTTCCATCATCTGCTATAAACCAGAAGTGTCAGCATGGTCCATCTAGCCTTGGCCCTCACTCACTCTGCTTGGTTTGTCAGCAACCGAGCAACCCAGCAGTGAGAGTGCCCTGCCTTAAGTCTGAAGATTAGGCCTCTATCTAGGTTTAAGTTCATTGATTCTAGAACCTCCAGGAATCTTGGACTCCCCAGACTTTTTCATTTGTAAAACGGGGACAATAATCTGTGCCTGGACTCCTTCTGAGGGTTGTTTGGATGATCAAAATAAGAATGCAGTATGCGTGAGAGCACGTTGGAAACTGTTAAGCTTTAAGAACAGCAAGGTCTCCTTCTTCCTGGTGTCACATTGTGGGTACAGTGTATTCTCGGTGATGGATTGCTAGTTGGCCCTGGTTTGTGCTCACAGGCTGCACTCCTGCTCCCAGTGAGCAAGCAGTAGCTCAAATGCATGCTGCTGGTTCCCACTTGGAGACGGAGGAGAGATGATGATGGCTCCACACCCATTTGCCATCACAATAATGCTAGCATTTCTCTGATGTGGTATAGGTAATAAAGGCAGTTCCAAATATGCAATCTCACTTAACTTTTAAAACCCTGTACACTTAATATTATCTCTTTCTACCCCCGCCCCCCAATTTATAAATGAGAAAACAAAGATACAGCTTTTACTATCTTTCCAATAGTAAGGGGCAGAACCCAGCCCTCGCCATGATCTTTCCATCCTTAAGATGCTTCTCTTCTAGGAAACCAAATTTAAGTGCACAGACAGACAGGTGGGTGGGTGGGGAGATAGATGAATGGATGAATGGACAGACAGACAGACAGCCGAATAAAAAGGTGTGTTCAGCTGATACACTAAAGCTGTCTTTTTCACAAGAGAATATTATTTTAATAACTTTGGGGAATAAAAGGTTTGAATTGATTTAAAAATCAAAGGAATTCCAAGGCAGGAAAGTAAAACAAGAGAATAGGAGTTCCCTTTGGTTTGTCAGTGAAATGAGCCATAAACCTAAATAAACCTACAAGGTTTGAAGTGGTGAAGTTTAAATGGTTTCAGCTCATGACAGGTTCTATAAGAGGCAACCTATAAAGACAGATCTGTAGTATTCCTTCTAGCAATAAAGAGCTCCCTCTCAAATGTGTCTAGTATTTTTATGCATTCCTAACCAGACATTCATGTGACACCAATTTCTGGCTCCTACTAAACTTCCCCTTTTAATGATTAACCCACATTTCTATAGAGAGCAAGAGATGAGACCATTAATAGAAGCCAGACACCACATAAGCAATGAAACAGGCAGGACATACATCAACACATCATCAACTTAAAAGTGTGTGTGTGTGTGTGTGTGTGTGTGTGTGTGTGTGTAACATACAATGCAGGAATTCTGGGGAGACCATATGTTAAGACCCAGCTTGTAAAGTATTTTGTATTTTTAATTGTTGTTAACCCTACCAAATTTAAAGGAAGTTAGAAACACATATATAGAAATGGTACTGATAAATGAATTCAATTACTTATAAGACTTAGGATCACTTTAACATACAGATACAATTTTATTTAAATAAAATTAATATTTTAAATTATTTAAAAATAAATATTAAAAGAGTGAACCTTAATATAAACTATAGACTCGAGTGACAATGAATTGTCACTGTAGGTTCATTGATTGTAACAAATGTACCACTCTGGTGTGGGATATTGATAGTGGGGGAGGCTGGGTTGGGGGGTCAGGAGATCATATGGGAACTCTCTGTACTTTTCATTCACTTTAGCTGTGAACCTAAAAAATTATATTTATAATTTTTTTAAAGGCACACATTCTGGAGTTGTAGTCTTCAGGATCATTGCTATCAAGTGCATTTTACAAACATGCAGAGACCAGAGGCTTCCAATCCCTGAAACAATGTTAGTTTGGACTCTAGTTTAACTGATGGTCACAGATCTTTGCTCTGAATATACATGTTTTTAGAACATAGAATGGGCAGCCATGTTATAAGGAAGTCTGAAGAGCTCTGCAGTGTTAAGGCACTTGATAAAAATGACATTTCCAGCTCTCACTGAGGACACCGCAGCTTTCCCATACACTCCGCCTCCTAGCTACTTTAGCTCCCTAAAGAGAAAATGAGCCTAAGCAACCATTTAAAAAATACAAATCACTTTCCTAACAATAAAAGGAAGTAGAATTTACCTTTCTCTTTTACTACCTGACTGTGAGCACAAAGCTCTGCAGACAATTTAAAGAAGCTTCAGAAAACCTTAGCTATTTGTATAAGTTATTGTTCTTTCTGATTTGTTTTGGGGGAAGTGTCTTAATTTCCCCTCATTTTTGAAGCATAGCTTTGCTGGGTATTGAGTTCTTAGTTGACAGTCTTCTTCTTTCAGTACTTTGGATATATCCTTCCATTTTCTTCTGTTCTTCATGTTTCTAAGGATAAGTCAGCTGCTACTCTTAAGAGGATTTGTTATATAGATGATGGACAGTTTTTCTCTTGCTGCTTTCAAGATTTTGTCTTTTGAAAGTTTGACTATTATATGTATAGATGTGGATCTCCTTGAGTTTATCTTAATGGAACCTTTTTTTATCTTCCTGAATATGTAGACTAATGTGTTTTTTTTAAAATCAAATTTGGGGAATTTTGGGCTATTATTTCTTTAAATAATCTATCTAATTATTTCTCTCTTCTATTCTGTGATTCCCATTATACATATGTCTGTATCCTTAATGGTGTCTCAAAGTTCTCCAAAGTTCTATTTTTCTCCATTTTTTTCTTTCTGTTCTTCATACTAGATAATCTCAATTGGTTATATTCATGTTTACTGATTGTTTCTTCTGCCAACTAAAATCTGCTCTTGGGCTCTTCTAATAAATTTTTCATTTTAGTTTTCATACCTTCAAAACCAGAATTTCTATTTGATTCTTTACTTATAATTCCTATCTATTGATATTCTCTATTTGGTAACTTTCATTGTCATACTTTTCTTTAATTGTTTTCACATATTTTCCTTTAGTTCATTGAAGAAATTTTATAAGCTGATTTAAAGTCTTGGTCTAGTAAGTTCAAGATATGAGATCCCTCTGTGACAGTTTCTATTGACTGCTTGTTATCCTTTGTATAGATAATACCTTATTATTCTTTTGTGTGTCTGATAATTTTTTGTTGAAAATTAGACATTTAAAATAAAAATTGTGAAAACTTGGAAATCAGATCATCCCTTCCCGAGTTTATGTTATTATTTTCTTGTTGTTTTTGCTGCTGTTTGTTTTGTAACTTTTCTGGACCAATACTGTAGAGTCTCTATTCTCTATAGTGTGTAATTGCTTAAGTCTCTGTTCAGTTAACTTATTAATCAGCTAATGATTGGTCAGAGATATCTTTCAATGTCTTGAAAAACTTATTCTTCCAACCTTTACTGTTAGGCTCTGTGTATGTGTTGGGGGCCTAATTTCAATGCTCAGTCTGTCAGTTTACTATCCTCCCTTAGACTTTATTTTCTGCTTGCACAGATTCAGGGTCATCCAGAGGTGAGAGACTGGCAATCTCTCATGTCTTTCCTGGGCATGCATACAGCTTTGTACATGAGTACAGCCTTCTAGGTCTCCAGGAATGTTTGAGCTTTTCAAAACATCCTATGGGCATCATATTTCCCTTATCTTCCTTTTAAGTTTCTGACCAGGTTCTTGTTTATTGAACAATCACTACTAATATTAAACAATTACTACTAATATATATTAAACAATTATATATGTATATAATATTAGTATATATATATATATATATATTAGTATAGTCCATATATATGTGGATTTTTTCTCCATCAGATGCTTTGAGTCAGATCAAATAGCAACTGCACCATCAATGGGCTTTTCCAGAGGCTGTGAGATTAAGTCAAATAATGACAATGTTTTGAAGACAGAACTTTTTGTGGAGCTCCAAATCCGATCTGCCTGTCCCTCCAGCTACCATCTTTCACAGCTACCCTGGTTATGAGGCTGCTGGTTTTCCAGGCTACTGCAGAGCTCTGAAAAGAGTGATAATAGTAGATCAAGTTAAAGTGCCCCAAATCCTATAGTTCTTAATGAGGTTCATCAGTTTTCCCTGAATAAATGCTTTTCAGGTTGTTACAAGACTTTGATTAATTTCCAGAGGTCTAAAAAGTTGATTTTGTTGATTTTCCCCGTGTTTTCATTGCTTTTATGGAAGGGTAAATTTACTGAAGTCCTTATTCTGCCATTCCAGAAGTCCCCTACTATTATTTATTCTTAAAGGGAAATGGAATTTGGTTAAAACTTCTCACAAGTGATCTTTCACTTTTATTTTTATCTATTTCATTTAGGTGATTGCATTTTTCAGTTCAAAATTCATGAATTATGACATGGCAAAAACCTAGGTTTTCCTACTTCATATCACATAACTCCTCATATTAGATTAAATATTCCATTTCCAGTGACCCTCCTTTCTATTTCCCCTATTTTGGTTGTGCCTTTCTTACCATTCATGCTCAGAACAGAACACAGACCTTCACAGAACATAGGAAGAACTTTTCATTTCCCTTGTTATAGGTATTATGTTTATACTAGAGGCCCGGTGCATGGATTCATGCACCAGTGGGGTCTCTCAGCCTGGCCTGCGCCCTCTCGCGCAATCCAGGACCCCTCAGGGAATTTCGGATAGCTGGTTTTGACCCAATCCCCACAGGCCTGATCCAGACAGGAGGGAGCCCAATCCCCACAGGTCCAATTCCCACAGGCCCAATCCAGACAGGACGGAGCCTGATCCTGTGCAGTGAGCGTCTGTCCCCTGGTGGTCTGTGCGCCTCATAGTGACCAGTCGACCGGTTGTTCAGTCACTTAGGTATATATATATTGCTGTGGTTTATCAGCATATACACTTGCTTAAGTATGTGAACCTACACAGATTCTTACCAGCTTGAAGTAGGACACTGGATAATTAAAATTGTAAAAAAGATGTAGCCTAGGTTAGTTTTTTGCTATTGGAGATAAGGTACTTTGCAACACTGGAATCTGAAAATGGCTAGGTTAGTCCCCTGAAACACATCTTTACAACTGCCTTCTATGCCTGTAAATACTTTAAAAAAACAATAAAAAGAAAAAATCCATCCATCTTTCATGATTGTAAGGATCTAATTTAAAATACCTGAGTATACGAAATTTTAGTTAGTGCTTTATTTTGCTTTTCCTTAAAAAATATTTTAACATTTTTTAAGGTAAGATATCTTAACATTTTTAAATGTAAGATTTCTTCTCCCATTGGATAATGCATTACATTACAGTACCTTTCTAATATTTGATATTTCAATTAAAGAACTCTCATTAACTAACCACACACATATACACACCTTAAAAAACAAAATATAAAAAGGGTAAACAAATTTATTTGACTACTAAACCTTTCTAATATTTTATTGAAATGTTATCATCATCTATGAAAGCCATTGATTTTATTGAAATTTTCCTCACCCAGTTTTTCTATATCTAAATGACATACAGGTATTCATCATCTTGTGTTTACTTCCCAATAAATCTAAGAACAAATTTTGACATGATGAATTCTAATTTCTTAAAAACTTTACAACTCATAAAAAATTCTCCCTGTATAATTTAGCTGACTAATTTATGAGTTTCATTGAAATTCATACCATTGCTTAATGGAACACTTTAAAGTATTATTTCTTTCTAATAAATTCAATGGTTCCATGTTTGAACATGAAAAGCAGTAAAAATAATTACAGTATATTTTAACATTGAAGACACCTAAGCTGTCTTCAAATTTATCAACCTTCTATTTTATAAAGACAAAGGACAAAATATATTTGAAACACAGAGCCTGTGAAGGATGTGAGGAATGAAGAAGAGAGAGACAAAACGAGAGATGCAAATTGTGATCTCTCTGATTCCATCTTTTTCTTTTCAACTTGCATCACCCATTAAATTATTTTTGCTACTTATAATCATGATATTACGCTTTACTATTTGTGGCATTAACCGTAAGCACAGAGCACATGGAACAAAGGCAGCTGAAAGCCTACATTTAGACATTTAAATGCTATAATCTCCAGATCTCTCCTTTTTGGCTTTTTTCCCAAGTAGGTTGAAACTCTTCTGTGTAAGGCTGAAGGAATACATTTCACATTTTTATTGCTAAAGTGGGGTAGAAAAGGAGAAAGATAATTGCTATAACAGAGGAATACTTTCTAATCCTCTCATTTTGTCTATGTGTTAAGAATATGATTCTATAATGAAATAACTTCAAGAGTAGCTCTAAGCACTCTAAAAATGGCTAATTATATTGTTTTTATTCCTTTCAACTATTCTTCTGTCTGAAACATGCTACCTTCCTGTGCCACTTAAAATGACATCACTGTATTTTCTGCAATGTTTACTATTATGTATTTCTTTGGGTCTCTAGTAAAAATATAAATACTGGGACCTTGGCATTACTGAATGGACTTCATCCACACTCTGAAAAATTCAAGTATCAGAAATGAGTAATACCTAAGAACATATCTGCATTGTTTTTCTCATTAATTTTATAGACCACTGTTTTAAATGGGGAGAGAATATGCTTTGAATTCATGGTGTCCTAGATATGCATTCCAGGTTCATTTATTATTATGTGGCCTTATGCAAGTTACTACCATATTTGAGCCTCAATATCTTTATCTATAAAAGATGGATAATGAAATCTGTTGTGAGGACCAAAACATAAACATGAATTAAATGATTGCATTAAAAGAAAAGTTTGACTCCTATAAAACTCCAAGACATTCATCTAGGACTCATACACAGCAACATTCTTTAAGCATCTCAACTTACATGGAGATTCATAAAGGGACCATCACATTAGAGATGTGAAAAAATCCGATTCCCTGGAGAGGTTTCCCCTAGCAGCATATCACTCTTTTCTGGAGTTATACCTATGTTAAAAATCAGCTATAACTCTTTCATCTCAGTTACAAGAAGTGAGTGCCTACCGTAAACATTTTTTAATTTATTGCTAAGAGTTTGCATCAAGTAACTTACTACTTTCCGTAGCTGACGTGTTGCCTAAAACACATTTTGCCAGGCCCCAGTTAAACAAATATTTTGGACATCAGAAATCTATATATATAAAAGCCTAAGCAACCATTACAACTGGATGAATGGCCAGTAGCTATGATGCACACTGACCACCAGGGGGCAGACGCTCAATGCAAAAGTTGCCCCGTGGTGGTCAGTGCGCTCCCACAGCCAACCTCCCACAGTCCCTCTCCTCAGCTGGCCAACCAGCCCCAATCGGCCCTGATCCCTGATCATGAGGGACCCCACCCATGCACAAATTTGTGCACCGTGCCTCTAGTGTAGAAATAAAAGAAAAAAAGGGAAGGGAAGTGGGAGAGCAAGAGAGAATATGTGTTTATGTAGGGTGGGGAGGAGTGGGTGGTAGGAATGAGTGTGTATGTGTGTCAGGTCAGGAGTGAAAGTATCTATACTTCTTAGCTACCCTGGGGCCAAGTTAAACCTCTCTGTTGTCCTGTAATTAATACAATTGCTTCTAAAGATAGCAGTGATTTTTCTCCATACATGACAGGGCCATAACTTTTTGAAAATTCTCAAAGGTAGTTTAGAACAAAAGCATCTCAAAAGCCAATGTACATCCAAAGAATTCTTATGCATATATGCATAATCCGTGGGCACAGACAATAGTGGGGTGAAGGCCTGGGGAGGGGATGAGAGTAGGGAGAAGGGGGGATCAATGGGGAAGGATAAAGGGGACATCTCTCATACATTCAACAATGAGGGTAAATTAAAAAAAAAAACTATTGTGGAAATAAAAGCCAATGCAGTTTGACGACAGCCTGAAACCCAGGGCTCTGCACCACCTTCTTCCATCTAAACTGAACTGCAGAGCTGCAGGAGGATCTCAGCCGTCAGTCACTGTTCCAAATCTAGGATGAGAGTTCCCTACTCACTCCAGAGCAGCCCCCGCCCCACAGAGCTGCAATTAAATGTACAGATTTTACAAATTTCCACCACAATCTTTGAAGTACCTGGCTTATTCCCCTGACTATATTATCTTCCATAGTTAGGCTGCGTGTTTCTCCAAAAAATTGTTGGGAAACATTTGCTTGCTGCTATGTAACATCCAAAAATACCGAGGCATTAAGAGATGTGTGAGAAAATGCCTGTGGGTTTTCTAATTCCAGTTGCCATCCCTGAAAGCCACAACAGAGTGAGTCACTGCTTTACACGGAGAAAATTACCAATTGAAGGAGGAAGCAAAATGAGGCACTGAGGGATCTGGCGTGGGCAGCTGCAGCGATGGTCAGGCCTTATCAAGGCTTGTTCCCTGGCTGCGGGGGCTTCAGAAGATCCCATCTGACCTTGCAGGAGTGCGTGGAACAGCACTTCACAAGCCTGGACACACATCATCAGCGTCAGTGGCCGGGCCAGAGTTGTAATGAAAAGCAGGTGGGTTGAGTTTAGTTGTTTTGAGAAGAAAGAGGAGGAAGAGATATGAAATTCACACATAGGAACTTATTTTGGGAGGTTTCCAGTGGAGGAAACCGAAAGAAAAAAAAAAAAAGATAGGATAACATTATTCCTTAGCTAGGAATTTACCTTTTTTTTTTTTTTTTCTAAACTGGAAAGTCAAGAAATATAATGTAAGACTGTCCTTTCAAACAGACTCATAGTATTCCATAAGCAATTGAGATGTTGGAATTTTACTGCCAAGGGTTGACATAGGAAGTGAACAAGGGTTGAGGTATAAAATAAAAAACCAAAGATGTGGTCCTATTTCCAGGGTGAAATGGACCCAAGAGGCACATCCACTATGGGTGCCGGGAGTCCCTACCCTGGGCCAGTCAGTCTGCCAGAAGCCTTCTTCAAACGGGTCCTTGGGGTAAGAGGTAAGAGACCTGGGGCCCTTATGTCTGAGCTACTGGCCAGGCTCTGGCTAAGGAGGTCTGCCTCTCTGCACAGGCCCGACAGCCAAGCTTCCTGCAAGCAGTAGCTCTGAAGACTGTGGCCAAGAATGTTCAAATGCAAAATCCCAGGCCCTTATGGCAAATCCCATTAATCATCTGCAGCACCCTATGCCTGGAGGCACAGCCTTGGAGACTGCAATCACACTGGTGAAGTCAGCAGGGGTGATGTGCAGTCCTCCTATCTGCTAGGAGCTAGGCGGCTCTGAACCCCCACCTATCCTATGCACTACTGATAAAGAAATCTCCGAGGTGGGTCTGCCTGTCTGCCTCACTCATCAGATGGAAAGCTCACTGCTACTCCATGGGGATCTATCTTCTCCTTTTGATGTGGTGAGAGATGAGAGGAGGGGCTCCCAGCCCTGTGAGAGGAAAGCAGAATTTTCCAGTATTCTTTGTCCAAACTGGGGAATAAGACCACACAGCCAGGTTGCTTCTGGTTGTCAGGCAGACTGTGAGATATAAAGATATTTCATATGTTCTCAGCCTCGATTCTTCCAACATGTACTAATGATTAATAGTGACAATTTTATTGCATCCAGGCATTCATTTTTTCCACTGATTTCTTTTTCCTTGGGAAACATCCTTTAGCCAGGAAGAAAGCGAACGCAAACATCAATGGCTTTAAAAAATCTGGTTTGGGTTCACCTTTGCATCCGAGACTCTGGTTTCATTTAGAAGACTTTATAGCGGTCTTTATTTGGACTTGATAGCAGTTCAAATAAAGCCCTCAATCCTCCCAGGACTGTAGAGGCCTTAAATGAGTCCCAAAATGACTGAGTCATGTGGCTTTAACCCAGGAACTCAAAAGCCAACAAGCTAGTCTTCTTTATGCTGAAAAATCTTAACCCAAACAATATGTGAAATATGAAATTCCACATTCAGTTCAAAGGCTGGCATGGGGTTTGTTTCCTTGTTTGTGTTCACAGATACCCCATTCGTCACGACAGCTAATAGCTGGGCCTTGTAGACTTAGAGAGTGAGCAGTGAGTTATTGTCAGGAGGCAGTGCAGGGTGTGGGCAGCCAGGATTGCTAAGTTTCAAATCCTGGCCGTGTCATTTATTTGACCTCTTCTCCTCAATTTTCTCATCCGCAAGGAGCGGTGATGTTAACTATTTCATAGGGTTGTTAAGAAATTAATTAGCATATGTGAAATGTTTAGAACAAGTCCTGGAACATCAGAAGAGCTCAATAAATGTTAGATTTTATCATTATGTCTGGGAGAACCTACTCTCCATCCCACATAGGAAGAGGGAAAATGACTAAGGTTGCCCCTCTAAGTTTATGTCAATGAGGAGAGAGTGGAAAAATGGAGAAACTGTGATAAATGATTTCTCACATACAGGCAGGTGGAAAATGCTCTGTGAGGTCATTACAAAGGTGTGGCCGAATGGCTCTGCTATTCAAGGAGCCAAATCTCTGGAAGAATGTCATTATTCCTGACCACTGGCAGGAGCCATCTGGAAATTCAGTCATTTTCTCTTTCATACTTTGCCGAATTAAATTACAGTTCATGAGACAATTTTATCTCAGAGGAAGAAAACAACTGACAGGTTAAGCTTGAAAATGGTCTGCTGGCTTCTTGCTATAAGAATTATCCATCCACACCAGGTAATTCCACCCCTAAGTCTTAAACATAACCAAGACCAAAGGACAGCCTGGCTAATAAGTTTCAGAGGTCAAAAAGAAACAACTATTGACTCATAGACACAAGATCCCATCAGTGGTACATGTCTTCTTTCTTCTCTCCTCATCGAAAGCCATTACATTTTCTAGGAAAGATGAGCCAGTTTCTAAATTGCAAAGCATGTGAATTCTACATATACATGTTGATTACAGAATGATATCAACAAGTGATATAAGCTGTTCATCTTTATATTCTGATTTACCAATAATGTTCTTTTACTTCCTGATGACCTTGAAATATTTCACAGACATTATCTCATGAAGAAGGTATTAACGGGAGATTCCTGTCCAAACATTATTAAAAAGGGGGCTGGAAGATACATGGGATGGAAGACCTAAATTGCAATGAGTGTAAAAATAATAACTTTATATGCAATAATATATTATGTAATAATAATGTATTAACTCATTATCTATCATCTTTAATAGTTTAGAAAATATCCTTTTAGTCATGATATGATGTCTATTTTAACATAAACCTATGGGACAGGAAGGAGAATATATAATTGTAATCAAGAGAGTACTAGAGTATTAAAATTGAGTAATCAACCTAGTTTAGAACTGTAAAAAGTAAATGGCAAATAAAAATAATTTTGTTTATAAATTTAAATGTGTAATGGTATGCTCATTCGATACCATCTCTGCAACTTAAAATTTTGTGTGTTCTTTCTGAAATATATATTGATAAAGAAAAGCCTTTCATTTTTTTTGGCAGCCAAAAAATATAGGCATCTATCTCAATTTGTAGTGAAAGAAAACCAGTGAAGGCATGAAATATGGTATTTGATCTAAACTTCTAGTTCAGGTATATAATTCCTAGCTCAGGAAGAATATTTCCCTGATGTTAACTAAAGTTTTATGCCTACAGCATGTTTATTTTAACCATCTGTCATTCTGGCTGTCAAAGAATTAGAAAGCTATTAGAATATTTTCTTTTCTTTAAATAACTGCTCTCATATATTATTTTAGAAATATTGTTTTATTGCAGTTTATCTTAAATCCATAAAAAGCACAGCTCTTAACAGGCCTGTGAATAGTGTGGAAGGCGATGGCTCATCCTGACTAACCCTAAACTCACACATTTCAGGTTTGCCTGCCATGAATCCAGCTTGGAATAATGACCACCTTTATCAGAACTATGTATCTCTTCATCTTCTATGAAGAATAATGAGGAGCCTGTAACCAAACACTTAGTATCTCTGATTTCCTATCAAATTTCTGTGGGAGGCCACGTCACTTTTCTAAAAGTAAGAGGTGCGATGTGAATTCATGGAAACACACTCTACACCACTGTTACTCCCCAGCGTCTGCAACCAACGGACACACATGTCAAACCCAGTGACACTCATGATTTGGAGGCAAAACTGGGGACGGGAAGGAAGAACTGGGGAATCACTCCATGCCTTTTACTCTGGTTCCTCACCCATATCAGTCATCTCCAATAGGGTGCTGGAAGCAAATGTACACGTCGGTCTCTCTTGATTTTAATCTCATTTTTAAAATGACTATATTTTATATTTTTAAATAAATAATACAGTAATGACAGGTAGCTAAGCCAAAAGGGCCTTATCCAAACAGAAGAGAAAGAGTTGTTCCTTTGAATATAGGACTTGTCTTTTGGGGAAGAAGGTCTTATTTATCCTCAAGTGGAGGTCATTTGCTTTCCTAAACTTCTGGCTTGCTTCTTAAAAAAGAAAGAAATGTGACCTACAAAAAAGTTTTCTAGATAAGATACAAGGAACCGGAATGTCTGAAATTTTTGAATCCAGTAAACTTTCTTCCCCACATATGCTACGTGATCACACTGGCTTAATTTGTCAGGAATGCACCGAGATCCAAATCGGTATCCCGAGCTGCAAACCTGGGAACAGAGTGTGTTTGAATGGATGCATTTAATAGCAAGCAGCAGCAGCAGCAGACCATAATGACAGAGGGCGTGTCAAAAAGCAGTCAGAGGCGAACTGGGAAAAATGCATATTATCAAGTCAACTTTAGGGCGACTATGTGATTTTCTTGTACTCTTACTTCTGAAGAGGGCCAGCCCTCAGGAGTTCTTTCAGAATATGAACTGAGCTACTTCCAAAGTCTCTCTTAGATGGCATGATTTCACATATCACAAGAAAGAGTGGGGACAGGCATAAGGAAAGACATTCTGTTTTAGATGTAACTTTACTTCCCCTGAACCTAATATACTACCCTGATGGAAAGTGACCGAGAAGCAGCTCCAGGAATTTGTCCGAGATTACGCACTGCACAAGTAGCCTCCATGTGATTTCCCAAACATTGACTCTACTCCTAAGCAGACAAGGTCTGAGGGGAAGGAGTACAGGGGTGAAAAAACTAGGACAACAATAATAATGATAAATAAATACAATACTTAATAAATAATAATATAAGAATAAACTGTGTTTCACGTACTCACTCTGTAAGCCTACATTTGCTCATCCTTGTATGCCCACCCTTTTTCTGATGGTTATCTATAATAATAAAAGCATAATATGCTAATTAGACCAGACAGCCAAACGACCTTCTGGACTTCCTTCCGGATGACCTTCCAGATGAAGCCGGGGCTGAGAGGGCTGAGCCCCTTGCATGAATTTCGTGCATCAGGCCTCTAGTTTTTATATAATAATCATTCCTCCCAAACCGGTAGATTTTATGTTGATTGCCCTAATTGCCAAAATACACTTAAATTGAACCCAAATTCTGTAATGTTTCAACAACTAGAATACAGAGCACAAAGTGCTTAGTTTCTTTGCTCCTGAGATATGGTCTACCTTCCTAGACAGTATGGTTGTCATGGCATGAAATTCTTTCACCTACAGCTTGATATTCTAAGACCTTCATTTTCTCTCCATATTAAAAAAAAATGCATCTTTCATCTTTTTCGTTGGAAGGAGAAAAGTCTGTGGTAATTAAGGCACCTCTGTTTGTCTGATTATTTTTCCCTGTGTATAATCTGGTCCTGGAGGGCTCACCAGAAGCTGATCTAGCATAACAGGAATTCATACTTATTAGAGAAACTAAGTTATAAAGTACTGTTTCTGAATAAGTTGCTAAAATTCCAGAAATAAAGCTAAATAAAGAAGGATTTAACCTTGGTGGCTTGATCTTGGGTTTAAAGGACAGAGACATACTATAATAATCCCTGTTGATTTTTTTTAATGGAAACTAAGGTTTATTGCACAATATACAGGAATTTTCAAATACATGTGCAATTTTATACTTACAACTTTACATGATAGAAGGTTGTTGTCCCCATTTTACTGGAAATAAAACTGAGTCTCAAAGTTAAGTAACAAGCTAGTCTAAGGCCATGGAACGACACAGTTACAGAGCACACTAATCCTAAATGAGCTTGGAAGCGGACTGTTCCCTAAATGAGAACATCCCCCAGCCAGCACCTTGACTGAGACCCTTAGTGAAGAACTTACCTAAGATGCTCCTGGGCTCCTGGCCCATGAAAATGGTGAGATAATAAATGGCTATTGTATTACATTGCTAAATGTGTGATAATTTGTTATGCAGCAATAGAAAACTAATACAAATACCATCTATATTTATAACGTATGGGTCTTAAGCACACAAGGTACAAGGTACTACATTAAATATCTGTGAAGAGTAAATAGTTAAAACGGCTTCTTCTATGGTACTGCACTTCTGAACAATGAGAAATCAATGGTATTCATTGTGCCAATCTATAAGGAACAT
The DNA here is from genome assembly GCF_000412655.1 of Myotis brandtii. NCBI lineage: Eukaryota > Metazoa > Chordata > Mammalia > Chiroptera > Vespertilionidae > Myotis > Myotis brandtii. The sequence goes on along the minus strand of NW_005358943.1, from coordinate 3,867,984 downwards.
CCTGTCTACCCCCTCAAGGAACGCTGATGAAAGACAAGCCTTAAAAAGTTTCTCTATGTAGCATGCAAATGTTCCAGAAGCAATCAGCAGCCTATTGGCACGGCACGTTTCAACATGAATCCATAGGCTCTGGAGTCTGGTTGGAAATCAGCATTTTTTGACTTCCAAAAATGGTAAGGCAAGTCAGAGTTTAAAATTATATACTCCTCACCTCCTCTCTTCCTTCACCTCCTGACCTCAAATGTGCAATAAACATCCTCTCGCTTCTAGGAATGAAGGTTATATTGGTCCTCATGGATTCTTCCCCTTACCATCTGTGCTGTGCAATTCTACACTGACATCAACAATTAAATTCAGAATGACAGTTTTGGGGAATGCCTACTAGCTTTTACATGCTGAACAGGCGAATGTCTACCTAGGAGAATCATCTGTTTGCATGGATGACAAGCTACCTGAATGGCCAATTGACAGAAACAGAAGCCGCACCACTCTCTTTCCCTCCTTGAAACAGCACTTTCTGCCACAATAGTTTGAGACTTGTCTTACCACTCTAAGAACATAATATATTAGTTTGACAGCAAACAAAAAATGAACATACAAAAATACCCAGTAATAACAAAGACTCATTCCCTAAAGCTACAAATTAGTTGCTCCTGTCTGTTTCGAAGACTTATAGGGCTGATTAATTCAGTATTTGGAAAACACGACTATTTGCTCTTATTCTCAGCTATGAGGAGGGAGTCAGGTACTCAGTGAAAGGTAGAGTTATGCAATTAGAGAGCAGATTTTTGAGCCTCTATTGTGGGCAAGGAACTAAGCTAGGATCTATACTGGGCAATGGCTCTTAACCTTGGCTCTCCCTGAAATCACTAGGGGAACTTTTAAAAATGCTGGGGCCTGGTCTAGGAATTTACTTAGATTTTTAAAATGCCTCCAGGTAATTCTAGTGTGCACCCCCCGGTTGCATAAGGGAAAAAACCTGGGAAAGATAGCTCCTCAGGAGGCTTGCAATTCAATTCAGTGAAATGAATTAAATTTGAACCCTCAATAATAACATTTGTCCATCCTCTCTTCATCTTCCAAGCCTCTTTTCTCTGACTACCAGGTCATCTCCACCACTAGTTCTCAGTGTCTTCCTCCCCTTTCTGACCCTCGACAGTGTTCTGGGCAACTCCAACTTTTCTGTGAAAGAGATATTGAAAGAACTCATTTGTTCATTCATTCAAAAATATTTATTAAATACCTACTCTGTTTCTAGACATTGTGCTAAGCACTGGGATACACAACAAAGGGATTTAGTCCCTGCCCTTAATAGCTAGAATCTAATGAGAAAATAGATAGGACTTCAAACTATTGGCATGTTCTGTGCCTTTTCACAGTAGGTACAGAGTGCAGAGAACATTACCAAAGGAGTACTGAGTCTGATTAGGTGAGTTGAAGAATGCTGTAGGTAGAAACTGAGCTAAGCCTTGAAACTGTCAAAGGGGATGGCGTCTGTGGTTAAAATGAAAAATATGTACAAAACCATGGATGCATAACAGATAATTGTGAGTAATGGGCCATGGGCTGTGGATTTGCGGGAGCAGAGGAAGTTCAGAACAGAAATGAGGTGTGGAGCCGTCATCATGCCAAACACCTAAATGATTTGTTGGATTCTTAGAAGTGCCCACATTGTCTGTACGCTTTATAAGTGTTTTCTTGTCTAAACTTCATGGCAAACACATGGGCTAGGTGTACATATTACCATTCACAAATGAGAGAACGGGGGCTCAGAGAGGGCAAAAGTGTTGCTCCAGGTTTGTAGGCAGTGGTACCTGTTCTTACCTAGATCTGACCCCAGAGCTCAAGGATTTCCTGCTCTACTATACTGACCCCTTTAAAGAAAAAGAGATATCCAGGCAGGTGCCAAACTTGTAACTGTGCAATAACTGGGCCTCCAGTGGGGACCGTTAGCCACTTCTCATTAATTTTTCTTCAGAGTTACTAAATTAATGCTCTCTCCCCATGTCAACCCCTCTTATATTTGTCTTGGGTATAGCTTAGACATAAGGATTTTTAAAGCTTCCCCATCCAATTCTAATGTGCACCCAAAGGCTGAGAATCAATTGACAGGGGATGCAAAAATGAGTAGGGAGGCTCCTTATGAAGCTTGTGATTCAATTCACTGATCATCTGCTCCTAGAACTCCTCACTCCCCTAGATCTGGGATGATACTACTGTCCAGTAGGAGAAGATGCCTCATTTAGTGTCAACAGGCTTTTTTTTTTCTCTTAGCAATAACAGGATATCTTAAGGAAAAATGCTGAAGTCTGACTCTCTGGGGAACAATAATGATTTTTAAATATCTTACTGCCTTATTAGTGAGCAGTAATTATAAAATTACTAGCATGGTAACAACATCAATAAGTGAATTTTTAAATTTTTTTCCTGTTCAGCTTCTATAGCAATTCATATTGCCTAGATGCTCATTAGACTAAGCCAACGATTAATCTTTATGGGGGAAAACTTTAAAAGCAGTGCACATTTTATTCTAAAGTTTTAAATCTTCTTCTGAGTAGGAAGAGGTTAGAATGGATATAAAAATAGTTGTGATCCCTCTGATAAATGACTTAGAAAATCTGGCTTTGAGGCAAAGAGATGAGAAAGTAGGAGAGAGGAATGGGGAGGAGGAAACGACTTGACTCAGAAGGAGAAGAAGAAGAAGAAATAAAAAAGAGGGAGGATTTGAAGGCTACTTCTTCACAGCCATATGGGATAAGTGACAAAGAACAGGCCCTGCTATTAGTGAAAATCAGCTGCCAAAGTACAGGCCACGCAGAGAATAACAGCGCATTTAATTATACAGTGACAGTTGCAGCGCTGGGGATTTCCCAGAGATTAATGGAGCATCTGGGAAGAGTCGATGGCCCTGGGGACAGCCAAAATGATCCCAGTCAATGAATAATACCCAGGAAAAGCCTCTAGTTCACTTCACTATGAAGCAGAAAATGGAGGGGAACTTGGGTGCTTGGTTTGGTTTCTTATTTTTTTTCTTGTTTTAACAAAACTGACACACAGATAGATTGGTTTCAATTAAGACTCCTATAGAGATAGACTGTCTAGCTCATCTCTGTTCAAATCTCTTGACTATGGATAAAACTCTTCCACTATCCCAGGCAAACTTGGGAGTTGTGACCAAGATAATTCTTATGGAGGTGGGGATGGGGGGAGAATAGACTTCATAAAATTTTAGCTTTCAAGAGATAGAACCAGCATTCAAGTCAACATGTAGGTTAAGTGCAATGATGAAATCCAAGTAAATGACATTCCTCTTTTTGGAGAGCAAAGCTTACAATATACCTGAGAATAACTGCTGTATTTAGCACAACCAAATGCTAAATATTAATATATTAATACAAAATTTAAATATGATTTGACTGGCATCCATAAAGTTCTGTAGATCTGGGGTCTTAGCACTATTATTAATTTGTTCATACTTCAGTGACGGGCCATAACACTATTAGCTCTTAGATTTAAGTACAAATGTGAGTTAAGGCCATACATATGTACTGCTTCTCAGTCATTTGGTAATTTTTAAAATATATATATTTTTATTTATTTTAGAGAAGAAGGGAGAGGGAGAGAGAGATAGAAACATTAATAATGAGAGAGAATCATTGCCGCCTGCATGCCCCGCACTGGGGATCGAGCCCGCAACCCAGGCATAGGCCCTGACCGGGAATCGAACTATGACCTCCTGGCTCATAGATAGACCTTCAACCACTGAGTCATACCATCTGAGTATCATTTGGTTATTTTTAATAGCAAAATTAAATATGTTCTCTGGGAACTTTTTTTGAATTGTACTCAGAGAATTACATTGAAGGAAGATTTGATTATAATTTTATACAAATACATATAGTTTTCCTCCGCATTATCAGGAAATAAATACAGATTTAAAAAATACCCCAAAATGAGAAAACTTGTTCCCACCAGAGTAAATAAGATGAAGGAACACTACCAAGCTGGGTTGTAGAGTTCTAGAGCTAGAATGGGTTCTTAAAGAGTCAGCAGTCTTATTTTAAGAATGAGGAATCCAGAGAGATGGATGACCTACTTGCTCAAGTTCACAAGGCTAATTAGAGGCAAAGTTAAGACCATAACTTCTGGACCCCACCCCCACCCAATGCAATGTTCATGTATACCCCCCAGTGTTTTCTTTTTCTCACATGGCCAGCTTTAATGCCTCCTCGGTGAAGAGATGTTTATCATTCATGCTTTAATAGAATAGGCTTTGACAAAGGATAAGAAAGCACACTCTGCTCAGAGATCAAGCCTGGGTAAGCACTGTTACTTCGAGAAGGTCACAGTGTCTCTGCAGATATATTAAGAAAATTACACAAACACATGTACAAAGATTCCTAGCACATTAGCATTCTTCTTTGATCATTGTGCATCAAGAAATGCCCAGAAAGGAGGCAGTATGAAGGGCATCAATGAAAGAGGCATGGTCTTTGGATCTGTTCTTGCCCCAACACTACCACCTACCCTGAGCATGCCATTTGCCTTCTCTGAGCTTTGGCTTTACCCATGAATGGAGATATACCTTACATATTTAACGTAAAGATAAAAATGAAATAATATTTAAATTCTATTTAGCACATAGTGGATGCACTATGTGTGCTTCTACTAATATCATATTAAAATTATATTTAGCATACAATGGGTGTTCAATAATAAAATTGTAAAACTTTATTTGCTACTAGAGGCCTGGTGCATGAAATTTGGCCCAGCCTGCACCCTCTCCAATCCGGGACCCCTCAGGGAATGTCCAAATGCTGGTTTAGGCCCGATCCTGGGGATCGGGCCTAAACCAGTGGT
>NW_005358943.1:3801176-3863019 GCF_000412655.1 Myotis brandtii | reverse complement strand
ACTGGCCTGGTCGCCCCATGCAGCCTGCTGTTCAGTCATTTGGTCGTCCCTCACTAACCCCCTGCCAGCCTGGTCACCCCACACAGCCTGCTGTTCAGTCGTTTGGTCGTCCCTCACTAACCCCCCTGCCAGCCTGGTCACCCCATGCAGCCTGCTTGTTCAGTCGTTTGGTCATCCCTCACTAACCCCCCTGCCTGCCTGGTTGTAGGCAGCCATCTTGTGAGGGCGTGAGGGTCAATTTGCATATCACCTCTTTATTATATAGGATTCCTTAAAAGGGCTTTTTCAGCCAAAATTATCTTGCCATTGTGCCAGATGCCTCACACTTCATTTATTTTCCATTGTTGAGAAGTATCGAGAGATAACTATCACCTATGCAGTAACTTTTTATTCTAAGCCAATTTTAGACTGAAAAAAGATTGTAAAAGTAGTACAGATAGCTGAAGATACCCTTCACTTACATTCATGCAATGTTAACATCTTACATAACCATAGTGCAATGATCAAAACTAATACATAAATGAATATCGGTACAATACACAATACTATTAACAAAACTACTGCTTCTGTTTGGATCTTACCAGTCTTCCCAACAATGCCCTTTTATTTTATCTTCCAGGACACAATCCAGGGCCCCATGTTGCATTTGCCTGTCATGCCTCCTAGTCTCCTCAGTCTTTCCTTGTCTTTCTCAATCTTGACACATCTAAAGAGCATTGGCCAGCTATTCTGTAGAATGTCCTGTAACATGGGTTTGTCCAATGTTAATGCATGATTACATTGAAGTTATGCACTATTGGAAAGAATGCCACATAGGTTACGTGCCCTTCATATCATCATGTCAATATGCCGATTCCTAGCAATATTAACCCTTGGACTTGGTTAAGGTGACATCTGACAGGTGTCTTCACTGTAAAGTTATTATTTTCCCCTTTGTCATTAATAAGTGTTTAAGGGGAGCTATTTTGACATGCAAAGATCCTGTTTCTGCTAAACTTTTACCCACTCACCCTATCAATGGTTGCTTCCAGCAATTATTACTGTGGTGTCCTAATGCTATATTTCCCTCATTCATTCTATATTTGCTAATTGGAATTGTTTTATAAGGAATACTTGTCATTTCTTCCTCTCTCTTATTTATTTATTCAGTATGACTTAAGGATATCCATTTTATCCTTTATGTTATAATCAATACAATTATTGGATTTATGTTGTTTGGTTTTTTTTGTTCACAATGTTCCAACTCAGGCCATTGGAAGCCCTTTCAGGTGATAGACATATCTCCACCCTGTCTTATTTGTCGGAACTTCTTTACTTTCTGGCACCTTAAGGTGTTTCATGCTCACCCCAGCCCTGGAACCAACCATTTTTCCAAGGAATTCTGGTTCATTTTATTGGAGAATTATACCCGCCCCTCTGAATACTGTGAGAGTCTTAATGCTGCACCCATTCCCATGCCTGCCACACTGGTATCCTCTCTTCTGTTTCCCTCAAAGAAAAATAAACTTAAAATGACAGTTTTAGAAACATACGTGTGTCCATGACATAATAACGGACACATGGCAACACCATATAGCAGAAAGAATACTGATTTTAGAGCTGGGAGACAATTGATCAGCTTGAGTCTAGTTTGGATAGAAAAGGTGTTGTGAATAAGAGAAATTATAAATAGCATTGCAAGTGAGAGAATATGCCTCAGAACGCTTGGCTATTATTTCCCCTGCATGCATTTTCATGTTCCCAAGTATCAGTGGCAGGCATTATGATTCAGGTTATTATGCTATAAAAAGAGACTTGCTTCCTTTTTATTCTCTACTTTCCCACCCCTCCCCCACAAGGATTTGAATCTGAGATTTCACTTTGCCAGGAGGAAAAATAAAGTAAGCACCTTTACAAGAACAATCAAAACAATGACTCACAAATTCTGCGAGGATTTAAGATGATTTCCCTGTCTTGAGAACCTTCAGGGGATTATGCGAAATCATATGTGAGGGCTGAGAAAGAGTGTGTGCAGCTGAGGACGGCAACAGTTGCTGGACACCCATTCACAGGGTCCGGGCTGGACTTACGATAACAGACAGTGACTTCCAGTAGCAGCTCATTCCAGGCGTGAGTTAGGGAGCAAAGACAAAAACATTTCAGCACGATCATAAATGATCCTTCTGAAGTCACCAGAAACTGATCTCCGGCCACACTCTTCTTCTATTCTCTAATGCACTGTCTGCTGCTCCTGTTTCTCAAATATACCTGTTCTCCCCTCAGCACCTATGCTTTTGAAAATAGGTTTTATTAGACTGTTTTTAATTTTTGAAAAAGAGAAGAAGAGGCCTGCACTCCTGCAAAAGGTTGATGCTCAGTGAAATCTGTAGTAGGAATGGTTTGCTCTTTTACTAGCATTCCATTATCTCAAATTTACTCACTATATACACAGTTTTGGTGTTGTTTTAAAGCCTGGAGCCCATCTCCTCCAGGAATGCTTAACATGATGTCCTGGGTACAGTTGCCAAGAAAGGCGTTCTATCTTGCTTTATTGGTTAAAAGCAATTCTGTTAACAACAGCCAATCTCTTGCTGTGTCCATTTTCGCCCGTTGGTCGCTGTAGGATAATTGACCACTGAGAACTTGATGAAATCCACCGAGAAAATCTTACTGGTAGTGATAGGTTCACCAGGTGTGATTTCCAACAGCCATCTCAATAGCCACTATCTCTGCAAGACCAACTTCCGGGTTGCCTGATGGCATGTGGTAACTTATGTCAAGGATTCGCCCCTTCACATCCATTAGAAGCTGAGAGCTGTTTTGTTTTGAAAACTTCTACATGCACTGTCTTCCAGCATACACTTTGTGGGAAAGTTAATGTACTACCCAGAAAGCTAGAGAACTTATCAAATGAATGCTTGCACAGTGACTTGAGCAAAGCTCTTCTGAACATCATTATAGTCATGGCTAATGAACAAGTAGTTGTTGAAACGGAAAGATTCTAATTAGCCACCTAGTGAAGGTGGCAGAATTGAGGGGATTCCCGTACCGCCTTTGGGAGTGTTGCTTTGGGTAAGGTCCAGTACCACCGAGGGTGAGCTTAGGGTGGCAGAAATGGAATGAGGCGCAAATTCTGTAGGACCCCCTCACCTTCCCTTCCTGCTGCACATACAAGTGGCACTGCTGTAATGCCAAGGATGCTTAATTAGGAAATGAAGAGTTGGATCAACAGACAGAGGTCATTGTTAACCTCTCAGTCTTTTCTGTCCACTCATTTGCTTCCTGCGAAGTAGGTGGCCTTTACCCTGTTCCACCAATGATTGATTGTGCATCCTGGTTTTGTAACCACCCATGGAAAGTCTTCCCTTACCTTGTTAATGCACAGCAAGCTTGGCTGTTTTGTTCAGGCCCCCCCCCCCGCCCCCTGTTGGTTTAGTTAATTACCTAAATCCATTAGCATGCATTTGTCTCAAATTGAACTGAGGTCAAAAGAAAATCAGTTCAGGACCGTGGGAGGAAAACAGTGTGGCTGCCATATGGCACCAAACTGAGGCAAGCAGATACCTAGAAGTTGCATCACTAATGACAAATACACTGTTAATAGCTCACCCTCCTCCCCAGACGGCTCACAGTTCAGTTCCCATACGTTCCTGTCCCTGAATCGTGGTTCAAATTGGATGTATGAAAAACGTAGGGTGAAGAACCACTCAGTCAGATGGTATTATTTTGTGTATCTTGAGATACTTTACAAGCTAATGGAGAAGCATGCAGAAGGGACATATCCATCCACCCTAATGCTCAATGGGCTGAATGCAGGCTCCATCCAAAGCAACATCCCCAAAGTTAAGTGTGTGATTTTGGACTACCTGAGGAACACGATCTAATTACTTACCTCCTCCTTTCAGGACATTTAAAACATGAGAAAGGGCCCGACCAGTGTGGTTCAGTGGTTGAGTATTGACCTATGAACCAGGAGGTCACGCTGGCTCGATCCTCAGTGGGGGGTGTGCAGGAGGCAGCCGATCAATGATTCCCTCTCATCATTGATGTTTCTATCTCTCTCTCTCTGAAACCAACAAAAATATATTTTAAAATATGAGAACGGGATAGTTATTCCTTCACAAGTTTACATGAGTGAGTCCTCTCTAGTCAACAATTTATTGAGCAGGATTCATCATGAGTCAAATAAGAACGCAGCCTAGCAGCAGAGATATGTGGAAATGAGCATATCTCCCATCGCAGCAAAATGGTGTGGAAATAGAGATTTTTATTTATTTATAAGAAAAAAGAACCTTTCGTTCTCCCCAGGCACAGCTTTTCTGATGGAAGAGATGAACCTGGGTTCTTGGACAGAGATCATGAATGTCATCAGCTCATTACGAGGCTGGTATAAACACGCTAGAAAACAGCACCTTGTCATAATCATTCTTTTTCCCTGAGGAAATATTTTTCAAACAGATGCAACCTCAAGTATGGCTTCATATTATCAACTGTGTGCAAGTTTAAAGTCTCGGTGTAAAGGTCAAGCAGGACTCCTCTGCTTCCAGGGCCATGGACCTTGCACCAAAAATATGCTACAAGTCAACTCAAGTAAACACATGGATGAAGGGAAAGCTTTTGAGGGTTTTGAAAACAAAACCCAGTTGTTAAAGACCTTCAGAGATGGTGATTCCCCAATGACTGTCAGTAATTCTTTCAGAGAAAGGTATTTTATGCATAATTACACTGGAGAGGAAAGGCTATTCTTAAGCATTCATAGTACAGTTTATATTTTACAAGTACTGTTTAATCCTTCTTAATTGTTGCCACTGAAACCAAACATCCTAGGCGATAATGAGAAGAAGAACAAGAAAGGCCAAGAATGAGGGAGAAAGGTTCTGTCCTAAAATAACCAAACCTCATCCTTGGCATCTCAAGGGACCACAGGCCTCTTCCATCACAGATCAAGGGCTTCAATCTCATGTATAGTCACAATTGCTAACATTGACTGAGCATTTACTAGTTACCAGGCACCGTTCTAAGTATGTTCATGGATTATCCCACTTAATAAATGACAACTGAGGCATGCTCTTATTCTCCAAATATTTATTGAGCACCTACAATGTGTCAAACACTAGTCTGGGTGATGAGACTATTGCACTGATCAAAACACAGAGAAATGCCTGCATTGTATAATTTACATTCTAGTGCAGCCAGAAGCAGCGCAGCCAGAATTTGAATCCAAGAAGTCTGGCTACTGGGATGTAAAGGTATCATAGCTATGAGCAGGTGTCACGAAATGCTGCCTCTTTTAGAGACCAGTGAGAATCTCATAGGTCACAAATACTTAAGTGTGAAACAACTGGGAGATGTTTGCATTCAGTGATTTATATTACGGGGTGCTGAGATTGAGCTCTTCTCGACTGGAATAGTGCCAGCAGGGCCTTGCACTGAAAAGAGCTACTAGCATTGCAGTTAGCTCAGCTGGGGTCAAGTTCAGGCTCTGCCATTTATTACACATATGCTTGGGCAAGTTGTTGAGCCTCTCTGAGCCTCAATTTGCTCATCTGTAAGAGAAAAATTATAATAAGACCTAATTTATTGTGTGTTGTTGAACTATTTAAATGAGATATTATAAATAAAATTCTTTGAAAAGTGCCTGGTGTTATATAAACTATTTTTATTATTTGCTAGTCATGGGCCCTCAAACCTAGACAATAGGATGTCAAAAGCTAATTTACATTTTCTTAGGAATGTGAGTCCTGAACTGCAAACATTTTTAACTATACAGGTTGAAGCAGAATAGAGGCCTATAGCCACCTGTCTTCAGTATGTGGTGCATAGGGTTAGGCAGTGCAGACTGCCCTGCATTCTCTAGGGCCACCGTTTAGCCTGCCTCAGACACCCTGCTGCCTTTACCATGGAACCTGAGTCTTTCATCCTCTGTCATCACCTTTACTTCCTTTAGGTCTCTGCTCCACGAATGTCCAGGTTACTGAGGGCCCATAAAAAGCAAGGATGCAAAGATCACAAACTGCTTTATCCATGAGGACTTCACTTGGCCTGGCCGCTCCTTACCTGATGCCTCGGTTCTTTTTCCTTCACAAAATGGACAGCAAGTCCATTTTCCTGTGCTCTCTTTTAGTGAGGATGTGCCTTTCCTAAATCCATATGGTTTAACCTACTGTTGGTAACCTCCTCTCCTACGTGTACGGTTCTCAAAGGCACTTCCTTCTTTACCGAGAGGGATGCAGATTCAAGTCCACTCAGGCCACACCTCACTCCAGTGATGGCTCAATGTGATCAACTAGACATGGAAATGGCCTAGCTATGACCCTTCTGGATGTTAGTCATCCCTGTGCATTTGGTCTTCCCCAAGTCTGATTTAGAGTTTTCACAGGCTATTCTTGAAAGTCATAAAAGGGGGCAAATATATGCACAGACTCAGAGACCTTATTCTGTGAAGAGCATATTGATTTTCAGCATTATCTTATTTTATGAAATCAAAGCTTCTGGGAGCTACACTCAATTTGTATGCATAAGAATCCAAATTATCACAAACTTAGCGCCCCCAAACAACACAAATTTATCACCATGCACTTCGGTAGGTTAGAAGTCTGATGCAGGTCAGTGGGGCCTCTCTGCAGGCTCTGGGAGAGAATCCATTTCCCTGCCTCCTTCACCTTCCAGGATCCACTCACAATCCCTGGCTAATGGTCCCCTCCTCCATCCTCAAAGCCAGCACATCATATCTCGGCATCCATTCCATTTTAGTCAAATCTCCTCCTGACCTCAGTCTCTGACCTCACCTGGAAAGGTTTCTTCAATGTTAGGAAGTCATGTTATAAGGTTGGACTCACCTGGACAATCTAGGATAATCTCCCCATCTCAAGGTTCATAACTTCAATCACATCTGCAAAGTTTTGAATTTTTTTTGTTTTGTTTTGTTTTGTTTTGCTATGTAAGGTAACATATTCACAGGTTCTGGAAACTAGGACATAAATATCTTTGGAATAATTTATTCTGCCCACCACATTCCTCTCTCTGGCCTCCGAAGGGAATTGCACATGCAAATACACACATGCCATCCGAAGGTCCTCAATATTCTCAAACCATTACAGGATCTACTCCAAGTCCCAAATCTTATCTAAACTTCATTAGCTCAAAGGTCCCAAATCTCATTAACTACCTCATAAAAATCAGGCATGGGTGAGGCTCTGGGTGGCAACATAAGGTAGCCTTTCTCCAATGCAGGTGTTTTGAAATAATTCAATGTTGTTATTTGCATAGTTTACATGTCTTACCAAATGTTTCCTTATGCTGAGGGCATTGTGAGGAATGTTTTATTGAAAAGAACATGTGTGCTTTGTTTTTTCTTTTCTGCATGCCCCCGTATGTGCAATTTCAATCTTCTCATTCTGACTGCAACTCTTTACTCCTAGGGTAGAGCTTAGTCACATGTTTTCCTTATATTCCTATATTCTAGACCACTATTTGGAATAATGAGCTAAACATGTTAGTATCTCAAAATTTTCCATATGTTTAGAATGTAGAAGATACTACCATTCATAGTTGGTTTAGTTTTTTTCTGGAGTAACACTCTTAGACAATACACACATACACACACAAACACACACTTTCATTAAATAACAGTGGAGATGTAAAAATTATCTAAATTAATCTAATGGCTAGTCCAACATCTTTAAAATGTGGAGCTTGAGGAATTCAGTTTATTTCTACGTTTATCTTTATAGAAAAAGTGTTCTAAGATTAAAATGAACTTGATATTTCTTGGAAATTTATTTTTATTTGCTTTTGTTCCTCAATAAAATGAAACCCTTTCACTGTAATAAAATTACTCTACAATAAGTTTTGGGTCATTCAAACCAGAACATGTTAAAAACAAAACTTATTAATAGTGTGAATGATGTTGGAGTGCGGGACAAGTATGCAGGACTTACAGTAAACTTGACTGAGCAGACAGATAGAGGTATTTGATAGACAATAATGAATATTCTGTAGAAGATCAAGTAAGATAAAAGTGTTTACTTACTAACTATGGCAATGCTACATTTCATAAATAAAAGATAACTTAAAACCCCTTGTTTTATGATACCTTATATAAAACACACTTACAAAATTATTTAACAAAAAGCTCATGATGATTGCTTTGAGGAATTTTTTAATTGGTACTGAACAAAACCTTCTTTTTACTGGATCTTAAAAAATAATCTGAGAAAATTATATTGAGAGTTTCCATTTTGCCATCAAGTCGATGCCAACTATTCACCCAAAATAGCACCACTGTAATATAATTTTGAATAATGAATTATGGAATCAAAATCAATCTTCAACTATGATGATGGTGGTCCCTTGCATTTATAAGAAGCATCATCATCTTTAACAATATTTATTGACCTAGAAGTCTCCAACAATAATTAATCATGAATTATTCATGGCAGACAAAAGATCTTTAGTTATCTGATGGGATTCAATCCTACCCAATCTGCCCTCATAAAATGTTTCAAACCTTTTGGCATTTTGCCTTGTGTAGAAGTCTGATTCTCTGGTTCACAGAACATCTTGTATTTCAATGAAGGAAACAAACAACAGTCTCCTGTTGTGATAAATAATGAAGACAATCTCTGAATCTAATATTTTAAATACATATCATCATTTAAATTTTTTGACTTGACTGTGCATTTTCCTTAATGTTGACATACTAGGACTTCCACATTTTTAAAAGCTTCTGAGTTTTGCTTTTGCAACACTTCCAGGTCAAATTATTAGTGTATCCTCTCTTTCCACTGAGGATGTTTAACAAATTTCACATTTTTCATATATCACATGTTAAGTTCTTCGATCTTTCTTTAGAATTTCCATCCTCCTCCCTTACCGTCTCCTTCACATACTGTTGGGCCTCAAAAGCCAACTAAAAGGTTTTAGCATGAAATCATAGGCAGAATTTGGAATAGAAATATTATTATAAACTGAGTAGAATAAAAATGTAACATAAGGCTATAAGACCTCTTAGTTTAATCACCATTTCCTCTGTTCTGGTTCCTCATTTTCTCTAGTAATGGTTCAAGCAAAGTAAAGTACTTTTCATAGATACTCATTAATCTAAATGAATGTTCATAAGTAACAAGGAGGAAAAGACTAGAGGAGGAGAGGGGAAGAAAACATCTGTTGAGAATCTATAATTGTGCATGGCATTTAGTTAGAAATTTTGGGAGTATTGTAGATAAAAACACAGGCACCAGAGGCAAACTGTCTAGGTTTGAATCCTAGCTCTGCCAGAATCCTGTCACTACCTGTATGGCCCTGGGCAAGTTACTTACTTACTCCTCTGGACTTCAATCTCCTCATCTGTAAAGGAGGGATAATAATAGGGCAAAATTTATAGAATAGTTGTGATGATTATAGATGATTATATGAGTTCATATGTGTCAAGTCCTATAACAGTGGTTGGCTTACAGTCAATGATATAAGCATTAGCTAATTATTTTGATTGCTGGTTTTATTATATAACATTTGGTTTTAGTGCACAACAACCCTACTCTTAGATGGTTATTATCAACCCTAGCCCCTCAGTTAGACTGTCCTCCCCATACACCAAGGTTGTGGGTTCGATCTCCCATTTGGGCACATACGAGAATCAACCAATGAATGCATCAATAAGTGGAACGACAAATCAATGGTTTTTTTCCTCTCTCTCCCTTCCTCTACTTCTCTAAAAATCAATTTAAAAGAACATGGTTATTATAATCTGCATTTTACTGAAGAGGAAACTGGAGTGCACCAAAGTTAAGTAAACTCACCATGCACACAGTTAATAAATGGTGAGTCAGACTGGACTCCAAATCCACTGAAGGGAAATGAGGACTGATTTGTTAGTTCTGGGAAGCTTTAAAAGGGCCTTTCCTCCCTTGTTAACCATCACTTAGTTCCTGCCCCTTTCCTTTGTCACTTTGTTGTCCCCTTCTAATTTCAACATTAACGACATTTTGCAAAATAAAAATAAAAAATAAGAGGGAAAGTTGTTCCACTTCTCACCATAACAATCTCACTGAACTTATAGTATTTTATTCTTATTGCCTCCTTCAAGGTCTCCTCCAGTATTTCCTACTGATTTTTCTTCCTCTCACAGATTCCTATAGCATTTATGATCTGAACTAAAGTGCTAGAAGATTGTCTTATGTGTGATCTAAAGCACTAAATTGCACACACCTCAACATATAAATTTCTGATAGTAAGTAGGTTATCAGAGTTCAGCTTTTAAAAACTCATGATGAGCTCCATCCTTTCTTAAAGGTTCTCATTCCGTATCCCTCCCCAATTGTCTTTTCAAATTGACTCTGAGACTGAATTGAGTCAAAGCTCAATCCATTCTAAGATTTGTAACTTAGTTGTATTCATGCCATATAATTGTCATTGCATCCATATCAATTTCCTGGTGCTGATAACATATTGTGATTATGTAACAAAGATGTTATCATTGAGGGAAGCTAGGTGAAGGTTACAAAAGAACTCTCTGTACTGTTCTTGCAACTCTGACAATTTTCTAAAAATATTTCAAGATAAAAAATTGGAAAAACCAAGCATTCTGCTGGAACAAAAACTATCACTGGGTAATTTCTAATTGTGAGTCATACATGCCCAACAAAACACTATACAGTCCCTGAAAAAAAGGACAGTCATATAGTTCTCTGAGCTTTTCCCACAAATACTAACACTGTATTGGGCATTTGGTGGGAGAATTGAGAGGGTGGAAGTGTTGGGAATATAGGAGAAAGTTTGTAAATATTTGCAAATTAATAAGTGGAAGACACGAAATAATGAGTTAAATTTGGGGACTCGAGGATTTAAATGTAGTTACTGTGCTCCTGATTTCACCTCTTTTGGAACACTGCTAGAAAAACAGATTCAAGATATAAAATATTTGAATGGAAATATAGTCCCAGGCATTGGAACAGAAAACCATTACTCATACTACCATGTGTGGTTGAGTCTTCCTTTAAAACTTCTAACTCAACGTGTGTTGCCAAATGACTACGAAGCTGGCTCAGTTGTTAGGTTCCGTTGTAATTTATGAGGTTCTTAGTACAAAAAGAAGTCAAATAGTTTTCAGACAGATAAATATTCACAATATTTTACTCTTACTCTTTTGTTCTTGGCCTCACCTCTTAAACTGCTGCCCAATGGTAGAAAACAAAAGAGAACTTTAGAAAATACTTGTTAAAAGAATAGGAAATGCATCATCAAGAAAAGATGTTATCTTTTCTACCCCAAACAGTGGAAACTTATGAACTTTTCTTAATGCTGCAGTTCTTTCTACAAAACCATTGCATAAGTTTTATAAATGCCACTGTCAGTGACCAATTTAAAATCACTTTTTCCAAATGTTGCAGAAAGAACAATTATCTTACTTTCATTTGGATCTGCATTAGCCTTAACTTGACTGGATGGAGCTTGGTGTTAATAAACTCAAGGTTATGGGTTCAATTACGATGTGGTCTACTTTAGCTTCTCTGAGCAGAAAATTTGGTATCATGGTCTTACCTTATATGTTAAACCCCAGACATTTAATACTACAGTTTAGTCCAACTCATGCCCACTACTGCTGAACAGCTCAAAGTATGATCTTAAAACCCAAGCTCAGCATGTCACAGTCGTTGAGGCTTACACTTTTTTAAAAAACAAAACTTACCATACTAAGATGAGAAAGAAAAATTCTAGTCTTAAGGAACCACAGAAAAGCTTCACATTTGCTCTGCCTCCCAGAGTATATTTTGGTCCAATTAGTCTGTCTATTCCCATTAGAGTATCAGCCTCATAGAGGCAGAGATCTTGCCTGTTTTGTTGACTGCTATAGCATCAGTACCCATGACAGTGCCTGGTACTCCATGCTTATTACATGCAGCTCACAGAACGCTATATGCTTTTTCAATGCTGACAACACCTATTTCAAGTAGAAATGGAATACTTAGCACACTTAACAATGGTTCCCAAAATGTGGTCCCCAGACTAGCAGCATAAGCATCATCTGGGAACTTGTTTGAAATACAAGCTCTCTGACCCTTTTATAGGCCTACTGAATCAGAACCTCTGGGAATGGGGTCCAAAAGCACATATTTTTAATAAGCCTCTGTGTGAGTCTGAGGCAAGCCAAAGTTTGATATCTACCAATTTAACTCAGTAAAGAAAACCCTTTCCCACACTCAGCTCTGATTCGCAGCAGCAGTCCCAAATGACATAAATCCAGCCATTCTAGTACAAAAGTATACATGCATATCTTGGAATGAGTGAAAGATGACTTTATGTATAGATATTTGAACCAATAAAAGTTAATCACTCTTATGCACTTTGTGTAGCAATGTACCTTGAGTCCTAAGACAAGAATATGAGATAGAAATAGCAAATCTATATATATATATAAGCCTAATATGCTAAGTGTTTGACTGAGCTGTCAACCGACTGGTCGCTATGACGTGCACTGACCACCAGTGGGTAGACAATGGTTCCCAAAATGTGGTCCCCAGACTAGCAGCATAAGCATCATCTGGGAACTTGTTTGAAATACAAGCTCTCTGACCCTTTTATAGGCCTACTGAATCAGAACCTCTGGGAATGGGGTCCAAAAGCACATATTTTTAATAAGCCTCTGTGTGAGTCTGAGGCAAGCCAAAGTTTGATATCTACCAATTTAACTCAGTAAAGAAAACCCTTTCCCACACTCAGCTCTGATTCGCAGCAGCAGTCCCAAATGACATAAATCCAGCCATTCTAGTACAAAAGTATACATGCATATCTTGGAATGAGTGAAAGATGACTTTATGTATAGATATTTGAACCAATAAAAGTTAATCACTCTTATGCACTTTGTGTAGCAATGTACCTTGAGTCCTAAGACAAGAATATGAGATAGAAATAGCAAATCTATATATATATATAAGCCTAATATGCTAAGTGTTTGACTGAGCTGTCAACCGACTGGTCGCTATGACGTGCACTGACCACCAGTGGGTAGATGCTCTGACCGGTAGATTAGCTTGCTGCTGGGGTCTGCCGATCAGGACTGGGTGAGATGGGGCCAGACACACCCTGAAGGCCTCCCTTGGTCCCTAGCGTGGTCCCTTTCCGGTCACCAGCTCCGATTGGCCCCTATTGGGACTGGGCGAGATGGCCCTGATCAGCCCCAATCGCAGGCCAGGAGGAGGGACCCCACCTGTGCACAAATTTCGTGTACTGGGCCTCTAGTGTTAAATAAAATATTAAACAAGGGAACATAAATGTAAGGCTTCCTCCCAGATCACCCTTTTTATGGCACATCTAAACAGAACTTAGTTAATGAATAGGGAAGTAATATGATATGATGTTAATGCCCCCACACCAAGAGCCAAAGACCTTTGTTTTTCTTTACTAGCTTTATTATCCAAAAGCCTCACTGGGATTCATCATCATTCCAATGAGCTAAATAATACCAAAGTGGAAAATTCTATGATTCAATAAGAGGATCAAGGGCCTATAATGTTCCAAAACTAACATATTTCTAGATGACAGAAAGTGGGAAAGAATGATACTTATGTTGGACCCAAAAGGCTCCTGACAGGCAAGAGGATAGATTAAATCTAACAAAACAGTAGTTAAAAAGGATGAAAGTAAACTTCTACACCTGGGTTAAAATACACATATTCAGATATAGGTTTGAGAAAATGTGATTCAGCAACAGCATATAAATATTTCTTAAGACTCATTTGCAATAAACTCCCCACAAGTTAATATTGCCTCCACTGTCACCCTGAAAGCAACAGTGGCTTTAGGATGTCTTCGCAGAAGCAAAGTGTCTACCAGCAAAACCACAGCTGTGCTCTGATCTGGTCTGGGGCACCCACATCTGAAATATCTGCATTCATTTCCAGGCTCCACACTTGATGGGTGGGGGTAGGGGGGGCAGCAAGGATGGTGCTGTAAGTAGAAACCATGATTTCTGTAGGGCAAATTCGGTGACTACGATCAACCAGACTCTGGAAGAGAAACCTCAAGTATGGGCTGAGGCATGCTGGCTATCTTCAAATGTGTTAGGGGCTGTCATAGGGAAGAGGGGTTAAAAGTGCTCTATTTAACTCTAAGGGTTTAAACGTAAAGTCAATGAGTAGAAACTAATGAACAGCCTTTGGTTCCAAGGAAGGTAAAGTAACAAACAGAAAGAGTGGTGACAGTTTTCCGTGCCAATTTGGCTGGACTATAGTACCCAGTTATGTCATCAAACATTAATGTAGGGGTTAGCATGAAGGTGTTTTGTAGATGTAGTTAACATCTACAATCAGTTGACATTAAGTAAAGGAGATTAACCTTAATAATGTGGGTGGGACTCACGCAATTACTGGAAGCCTTTAGTGCAAACCCTGAGGTTTCCTGGAGTGAAAGAAATTCTGCCTTAAAATTGCAACATAATTCCTACCTGAGTTTCCAGCCCTAATAGACAGACAGACAGACAGAAAAATAGAGAAATAGATGGATGGACAGATGATAGATAGATAGATAGATAGATAGATAGATAGATAGATAGAGTGTCCTATTGGTTCTGTTACTCTTGAGGACTGACTGATACAGTTGTCTAAGGATGGAATGTTGAGTTCTTGTGACTGAAGATATTCAAGTGAAGGTGAGGAAACCACTTTGATTATAATAGGAAGTCCATTTAAAATATATGCCTCCTAATAGAATTATAAAGCATGTGTAGACTGCATAGTCTAATTCAATTTATTTGTTTTACTGAGGATCCAGTCTGCATTGATTACTGTCTGAGGCTCTGGGGCTATAATGGTGAGCAGAAATAGGTACTGCTCTGCCTTTCGGGAACATACATGAATCCTGTACTATGGGCGAGCTATTCTAGAACACAAAGTTGGTGCTCAACTGATACTCGAATAAATAATTGAATAAATACATAAAAACATTTAAGTTTATAGGGAAATATACAGGTACGTATATTTATATATTATGTGGAAAATATTTCTATCGAAAATATTTAAGTGTTTTAAAGCTTTGATTTTTAAATAAGGATAAGATTTGATTATCAAACAATTCTATAACAAGCCATGCTTCCTTCTCCAGTAAGGCAGATGTCTAAACCATTTTCCTAAACAGTTTAGACTCTTACCTACTGATCCTAAAAAAAAGACCCTGACTCAATATCTACTTACTTACATATCTGAAAGGTCAAATTACAAAGCATAGAAACTACACCCCCTGGTTTAGTCTGTAATGCTATGTATGCAGTGGAGGAACCTACAGCCTACTGCTGGGCTGAGCATGCTCCTTTGGCCTCCAAGGATGGACAGCCAGAGAACTCCCCATACTACTTTTCCAAACAGAAATGTTAAGGAACACAGTGGGAGAATACATGAATTTCAATAATGAGGGCATCATAGTGTGAAGACCACATTTGTAATACAAAAATTTGTAATTTTTCAAAGTACCTTCAAAGCCCATCCTGCCTGCATCAGTGTAAATCAATCAATCAGCAAATGAATGTATCATTTGATAGGTGAATGAAAAGAGACATGATTGAGATGAAGCTACAGTTTTGACCCTACTTTTTTCAGTCAGGACAGTGGGTACTTTTTAAACTTTCAATTGTTACATCATATTGACAGGACATATGTAACATATTTTTTTTTTATAACAAGAAACTTATTCTCAAATAGAACATGATTCATCAGTTTCCTCACACTTGACCTAAAGCCCTAAGACATGGAATACAGCATTGCAGGGGAATTTTTCTATATAGACAGGATGCTGAGAATCTCAGCTGTGTTGACGGGCAACACACCCATGGAGCCCAAGAAGCTCTGCCATGCCTTGGTTTATTTATTGATCACTGAGGATTATTTTATAAAAACAAAACTCATCAGTTTTATAAACCTTGTATTATAAAATTCTAATGACCATCTCATTTCCTAATGTAAGGTGTTTGAAAGGATATGGAAGAGACTGGAGTGATACAAAATGAAAACATTTAGTCACAAAGTTGCAAAAACCTTCATAGAGTCATAAACAGGGATTCCAGACTTGGCTGTGGCACCAGGAAGCTGGGTGATCTAGGTAAGCATCTCTCTCCTCGTGTGTGTGTGTGTGTGTGTGTGTGTGTGTGTGTGTGTGTGTGCGTGTGTGTTAGAGTACCTTTCTTTGTAATATAACTACTTTCATTTTTAATGGGATGGAAGAAATCATGGCTGTTTTTCTGAAACCACATCAATTTTCAAAGGCAGCTGTAGCAACAGAGGTGCGTTTGCACTGGAATTTTGGCTTCAAGGCCAGTACCACCTTGAACATTTGGCTCATTTCCCCAAACCCATAAGTTGGAAAAATATCAGGAATAAAAAGTGGAATTACAAGGATGATTTACAGTTCTCTTCACTCCCTTCCCTCAAAGGTAGTCCTTGTCAGTTGCCAAAAAAACAAGGCAAGATCAAAATGGAACCGAATGATAACTGATAATTAACTACAGGAAAATATTTCAATGAGTAAATTAGTCATCAGTTAAAAATAAAGGACCAATGAATTTTAAAAATATACTCCAATAGAAAAAAAGCAGAGATAAGGATACTTCCTTGTGGTTTTGAAACACACGTCTTGATTTTGTTTTGTTTGGTTTCCCAGTACTGTTTCCTCCATAAGTATATTTTTTCTTAAGAGAAAAGCCTAATCAATGATCATTGCCAACCTACAAAATGTTTAACTATCCACGATTAAACAACTGATTTTGATGATTTAATTTTCCTCCCCTTTTCTTCCTTTAGTTTGCTTTTTTTTCTAAGCCCACATAAGCACCATCCCTCCCCTTTGCTTCTCCTGGGCATGAGAGAAAGGTCAGTGCAACTTATGCCTTGCACAGAGGTCTGACTTTTACAAAGATCCAAAGGATACACCTGCAATTTGGGGTGGAAGAAACAAATGAAATCAACTCACCTAGACTGTTTGCCTCTTTTTGCTTTTCTATCTATGCAGGTAAAGAAAGGCCTCAGATAACCATATCACCATATTTTATGACTATAGAATGGCTATTTTTCTAGCCTCATCCAAATGTGTCTCAATGTCACCTTCCTCCCTTTGGTCCAATCCTTTAAAAAACAATTATTCTTCTAACCACCAACTACACAAGGAACCACCTAGGAAAGGCTTACACACACACACACACACACACACACACACACACACACACACACACACATTTCCAGGAGCTGTGGAAATTCTGCACCCACTTGAAACATGATCTCCCCTCTTCTCACCTAGACAAGAGTTTAAATAAAATTTAGCATTAGGATTAATTATATAATCTTAGAAGAAGAATGACCAAGGACTTGAAGAGCTGGTTGGGACCATGAGTAGGAAAATACAGGACTATTGTCAACGCTGCCACTGATGATGTGCCAACCTGAGGCTGTTACCTGTACTGTGGTCTGTAAACTGGACCTGAAGCCTGAAGCTACAGACCAACCTGCTACATCTTCCCGAAGAGTCCATTTTAGTCACTGGTTTTGGGGGGAAATCCACTTTTATATTCTAATGAACATAGATATGTTATGGATTAATATTACAATTTGCATATACTTTATTAATAAGGCATGCAAACTAGTTACATGATTGTAATGAGATACTTATATACCCCAAATACCCTAGATGTTCCTCTACTTTTCTTAGAAGTACTTCGAAAACAATATGAAAGATGCTTCATACTACACTATTAAGTCCAGAGTGAAGGGAACAAACTGGTTTATAGCGACTGAGAGTAGAGATACATTTCTAAAACGCAAAGGTTAGTTCCATAAAGTACATATATATGCTAAATAAATGTTTGGAAAAGTCACATTTAAAATCAAAATTGTCCCTGTTCCATCTGAAAATGAGAGGAAAATACTTTTCAGAACTTTTTATAATGGGGGGGGGGGTGAGAAGAGAGAGAGAGAAAGAGAGAGAGAGAGAGAAAGAACTAGAAAAAGGAGGAAAAAGTAAATCACTTCTCTTTTTCTCAAGGGAAAAAATTTCACAAGCTTGTTTGTTTGGCACCCAATTTCTCGCTTAGCAATCTGAATCAATGACCTAAAGCCTTCACGGATGACTGCATCAATTGGCTTTTGAATTAGCGGATAACATTACTCAATCAACTCTGAGACTAGCCTTTTTAAGAAATTTTTTTAGCTGTGGCACACAGTATTTCAATTCTACAATGAGAATGTCAACTGTAAAACTACATGTAAAATTTCAGTTCTTTTTCTCTTAGCCCCTCCCACACTTACTACAAATTTGAATAATATGAATCCAGGAGGCATTTAAATAAATATGGTGTGCATTCTAGGGTATATGGCAGGTCTTATTGCTTCAATTACTTGGAGCCTATCAAAGGCTGGGTTGACACACAGGTGAGGAAATCTATGTCCTACATGTCATGTTTTTAGAGCTTTACCCTTAGCCAGGGAAGAGAAAATGAAATGGGCTCAGAAATGGTGGCTCTATGCTTTGCAGTATCCCCACGGTTCTCATCATGCTGAGCCAGGAAGCTCCGTAAGCCAACAAGTAAACTCACTAGAAGACAGAGCTTCAAAGTAAAATTAGAAGAAAGACGACTCCCCCAACACAAAAAGACCATATGTGTACAATATTGCCATATGGGCACACACACAACCCTCATGTGTTTTATCAGTGTTCCTTAGTAATTGAGACATTATTAAATTTTGCCTACAAGGACACTTCTTTGGTCAACTCACCAACCAAAGAGTTTTGGTTAATGTAAAACTCAGTTTTAAACACAGTGGTCCTATATATTACCTAGAATTAGAAAGCTGTCACTTTCAAATTTAAGGGTGTTAATTTATTGACGACATTAACATTTTCTGGCTGTCTCCCCAAGATTTCCAAGATATAAGCCATGAGAAATATAGTTCTGATTGTCAGTTGTCAAGCTGTAAGTGACATTAACCAGAGTTTCAATTTAAGAGAAAGTGTGTGTGTGTGTATATTTTGGGTGTGGTGACTAGCAATAGAGAATTTTTGTCTTATAAGTTTTCTAAATTTTACTGAAAACCACTTGAATGTAAATATATCTTAGATTGTACATTTCACTAAATAACAAGTTAAGATGAGCATAATTTAAAATTTTTTAATCTAATTATTGAGCATTTACTATGTGCCAGGTGCTGTTCTAATAAACTTGCATGTAAAAGCTTATTCAATCCTAACAACAACTCTTTGAGATAGGCACTATCATACCCTTTTTAGAGTTGAGGAAACTGAAAAGTTAAATAACTTGCCAAAGTTTCCCAGATCACACAGCTATGCAAGTGCAGATTTGGGAATAAAATCTAACAGCTCATGCTTTCGACTCTAGGCTATTCTACTCTCTGTTAGCAAATGGACAATATGGTCTTATTTATCCCAAATTCAATTTGGTGTTGAGTGTAGGAAAAGTGGATGGGACTAGTAAGACTTGAGACCTCTGAAATAATTCACACAAACACAAGTCAAATCAGAGATGCTCAGCTTCTTTAATCCACGATCTCAAGCTGGCTCCCCCAGGAATAGTTCCCATGCTGGGTGTTTGGAGAGAAACAGCTCACTTGAGCCCATGCAAAGATCATGTCCATTTTTGGGAGGCATAAGAGTAAGTGAGGAGCTGCAGTCATGTTTTTGTAGACTTAAAAAAACAAAAGTTACTAATATGACCGATACAGTCTGTACAATAGGAAGATGAACACGTGATACAATGACTAAGCAAAGATATTATATACCCACATTTACAAAGATTTATAGAACAAATGTAATAGATATGAAGTACTCTATGGATGTTTTTACTAAAGTACGGGTAAAGGTTTCAAAATTTCCCCCCATGCTTAAGTTAAACCAATAGTACTTTTCAACGTGAGGTGTGGTTACAAGGCCTCAGGGAAAATAAGTCCAATGTTGAAATAGGAAAACACTGTGCGTAACTGACAGACAAAGGACAATTGTTTAAAGGCATGTAGTCTGTCATTGTCATTTTTACCTAAATGAAAATAAATACAAGTGATAGAATATGTATAGTCTTCTTCTATATAGTTTAAAGAAGGCTCATTAATAAAGAACTATAGGATTTTAGAGTTAGCAGGGCCTTTGTGAACAAGTTTAACTTGAGCATTTTACATAACTAAACCAAGGTCATCAGAATTTGTAGTCTGTGTGCAGGTGTTAACCTCAGCCGTAGGAAGATGTACGGAGTGAGAAGACAAGAGGATGGTATGTGGAGCCCTGGGAGCTTTGGTTTTTGAGAAGTGGGACCTGTGATGAGCAGCCATGAAGGCAGCTGGTTAGGGGCAATGGAGAGGGAGCAGATAAGCCAAATGTGACGTCCTGGGAGCCTGGGAAGACAGGAGCAATGGAAAAAATAAGTGATTGTACTGAACGATAACAAGAGGTCACAGAAGACCAGAACTGGGAAATGTTCATTATGTTTGTTGGCTATTGATGGGTGGTGACCTTAGCAAAAGCAGTTTCTGCAGCATGATTGCAATGGAAGATTGCCATGCTTTAAGCAATGAATGGGAGTTAAGTGCATTACGACAGTCAGGGCAGAGCCTACATTCAATAAACTTGGAGAAAAGAAAAAGACAGAGAAATGTACAAAGAAGTGATCAAGGAAAACTATCAGTAGAGAATGAGAAAATAATCAAAACTATAAACAATTTGGGGGGAAGAAAGACAAAGTGAACTGGGGTCTAAGCTCAGGCTGATGGGTTCACCTTGATAGGAGGTACACAGCTTGCTGTGTGAGATGAATATACATGCAGCTAAGAGGTTCTCCCAACTGGCTTTTTATTTTTAACTTTCAAACCATGTGGAATTTATTTTGATAAGTGATATAAGGGTAATAGATCCCCTCCCCTTATTGCCTATGACAAATTTTGAATGAATGAATAATAAACAGTCAGACCTAGGCCTTGACCCTTCAGTCACCAAGGACTCAGAGGAGCACAGGCCTTCCCACACACTCCCTGCCTCCATCCCCCACCCCTGGCACAGTTTCCTCATTCTCCAGACCCGTCCACCGACTTCAGAAATTAGGCTCTCACGCCATCGGGAAACACCGAGGAGATTAATGGGGAGGAGTTACTCTATCTTCAATCTCGTGAAGCCTGGTAGTTTCTCAGCCTTGCCAACTATTTTCTTTGCTTGGTTTCTGCCAGAGGCAAGAGCAAGGAACAAGTAAAAGGAAAGAGTGACAGCAGAAAAGATTAAAAGAAAAAAGAAAGACATAGAATAGGGAAGATTTACTGCTGAAATTAAACCAGAGAGCAGGTTAGGAAAGAGAGGTTGGTCGCAGAATTAAAAGCTGCACATGTGTGTTTGTTTAAGATTATGTGGATTACCTATTGTATTGGGAGATCCAAACGGGTTTCCCTCTACACACACTCCTACCAGGTAGCTGTTAGAGTCCTCTCCTAAGAACCAAAAGCTCCATATGCAGTAATTTATGGGTCTTTTCTCCGGTAAGAGATCAAAGCAACATTATCTGAAAAGCCTACTTAGCATCCTTTAATTATAAAATCTGAGGTATATTTTTCAAATTGGATTAGATACATCTTCACTTCCACCATTTTCACCCTTAATTTTGAAGGTATGCAAGCCTTTTCTCAGTGGGGAATCAAAAAGCCTTCAGCACTTTGTGAGAATTACTCATCTGAGCCAGAATTTGATCATTAAATTCAACCCAGAGGCCCTGGCAATTGTTGTCTTGCTTGGTCACTCTAAGTTCTCACCAGTCCTCCCCAGTTTTGGACAATAATGCAATTCTGTTTCTTTTAAAGACATATTTATTCAACTAGCATTTATTAAGCACACAATACATGCTTGGCATTTGACTGGATGCTGAGACTAGTAAGATGAATGAGATATAAAATTGGCCCCTTAGGAATTCATATAGAGAAAAAGGAGCAAATATATTTTTAATTTCCGCAATCTGATTTCTTCAGAGGTTTGTTTAATATCCTTCCTCTAAATAACAAGACCGATGATATATCCATTGCCTTGTGTATTATCAACAAAGCTACTTTATCATGAATAAGCAAAAGAGTACATAAAACTTGGCTATGCAAAAGAAAAGTTCTGGATAAAGAAAAAGAGACTTCATCTGAAAGAGCACATGAGACTATGAGAAATGCCAACGACCCTCCTACCCAATCCCAGGAGGCAGTACCACACACACACACAACACACACACACACACACACACACACACACACACACAAAACAATAACAACAACAACCACAACAAAACTTACCTGACTTGCCCACGCCTGCTCTTCCAAATACTGCCAATTTGACCTCTGCACTTTTAGCCATGCTGGGTGGTGGTAGACAACTCCCTGTCCTTCACACTAAAGAGCTGAGAAAATCGTTTTGGTTCCAGCCTTTGGGTTCACCATATCATTGCAAATCTGCAACCCTTAGACAAAAGAGATTGGCATTAATATTTATTAAGCATCTCCTCGATGCCAGCCATTATTCAACTTGATCAACATTTTCCATTTTGACCTTCACCACAATCCTGTAAGAGGGCTCTAGTAATTTACTGTAAATGATTCAACTATTAAATGATAGATCCAGATCCAGGACTTGAATTTCAATCTGTTTTGGTTCTAAAACATGTATTTTCACTCACAATAGCATTTTTTCTAAAGTACTTCCTCAAGAATATTTAATGAATATTAATATTTTCATTGTTTTTCTGTCAGTAATTGATAACAAATATTCGGAGTATGTGACTACATGCATTTGCCACGTGTCTGTAAACATCCAAGATGCAAACAGATGTGATGGGGAGAGTCACATTTGGAACTCTTTATTATTTCCCTTTGGGCCAAGTAATAGACATTCATAGTAGTCAACCCCAATGTAATACAATTGAATTTGCATTTTAAGGTTTAAATTTTATCTCAGCTCACACTAGATCACATGATCAAGTCATGTGATAGATACTCATGTTCCAGGAGTTGTTATGTAATATATAGATGATATTTTAATATTTTTCTGGGCACAATGGCCTGGTACACAAAAGATAAATGCCATGCCCTGACTTCTGATTCCTTTTCTATGACAACTTCAAGTAAATTAGTTTATGATATTATCCTAACACTTGGGAAATTAATTATATTCCATAAAACATAAGCACATTTTATATAGGTGGGTGCTTCAGGGATGACACCTGGGTTCTTAGTGCCATAGAAATACAAAGTTGACAAGAGCCCCGGGGCCCAGCTGGTGTAACTCAGTGGCTGAGCTTTGACCTATGAATCAGGAGGTCAAGGTTTGATTCCTGGTGAGGGCACATGTCCAGGTTGCCGGCTCAATTCCCAGTGGGGGGCACCCAGGAGACAGCCGATCAATGATTCTCTCTCATCTTTGATATTTCTATCTTTCTCTCTCTCTACTTTCCTCTCTGAAATCAATAAAAATATTAAGAAGAAAATAAAAGAGCCTTGGGGTCAACCAAAGAATCCTCCAGCCATTGCAGGAATCCTTATGAACAGACAACCATACAACACCCAGCCTGTGTCTGAGTTACCACTCTCAGGTGAGGAGGGGAAGGAGAATCATTGCCAGCCTTTTCTTTTCGGTCACTCAGAGCCCTTCAGGTAGCCTAGCAGCTATGAGGACCCTTTGCCCCACCCCAGGCTCTACTTTCTAGGGAAGCGAGGGCCAGCATCTCCCCTTGTACATCACGGGATGTAGGGTCTTATTTATGCTTTTTTGACTTTCACCTTCCCTCTTCACCATATGCAGCTCTCTCCTCTGACACTTGCCATTTTAATTACTCTAAACACATGGCATCCACTGCATTCCCCACCAGAGATGTGACCTGACAAAGTGACCCAGCTCAAGTTCACTGACATTTTCCCTATTCATTATCTGGGCACCGTGGCTGTATTGCCCCACAGCCACTCCTCTTCCACATGAGCTGCAGACTTCCCCACTCTGCATGTCTGCAGTCAAGGTCTTAACCCTAAATACAAGATTTCACTTTTATCCTGGTTAAACTTAATCACATCAGTCTTCCTTTCATCCAGTTTTCCAGTCTGTAAAGAGAATTTTGAAACACAAATCTGTTATCTAAATGTGTAAGTTGCTCCTGCCAGCGTTTTGCCATCTACACATTTTCACAAACAGCTTCTCCAGTGCAAGATAAAAGTAAAACTCCTTCTGAAAATTTCTCCAAAGACATCAACACATAATTGTTTTCTTCATTATGCATCCAAGCTATCAACCTGTACCTAACAAATTTTGTATGTACTGATTTTCAAAGTGCCAGAACTTCCTCTGAAGGATGAAAAGGTCAACATGAACATTGGCTATAGTTTCCTTCATCCTCAATAACAAAAAAAACTTCTTAGTAATCATTAATAGTACCAAACCCAGAAGCTTTAACATCTGTTATTTGTCCAGTCCCATATTTTGGCCAAAGATCACAGGATGTCCTTATTTTAACTTTATATGCATTCATTAAGAAGAGGCCTCTGTGTTTAGTGCTTCATCACAGAAGTTTCACAGAAGCATAATATATAAAGATGCATTAACTATGCAAATTCTATACAAGAATGGCAAGCATTCCTTTGAAACATAGACCATGTCAGTGTCTGGAGCTTGTATAAACAACAATTTGTTATTTCATGCAAAACTGTTCATTTGCATACACATAAAAACCTGTGTCATTACCTATTGTATTGATGCTTCATGAAAGTAGCCATCAAATGTGATTTTAAAAAAAGAAAACCACATTTGTTAAGTCAGATATTTCAGTAACTTTTCAGTAACTCCCAAATGGCCTCAAAAGAATAGGAATTTCACATAAGAAAGAGAAATTGTTTGGGCTAATTTTTTCATTTATAACCTAATGAAGATACATCTGGTTATTCTCAATCTTATGTCATGTTTAGAAAAAATGACTTAAAGGAAGACACAAGCTGACATACATCCTTCAATATTTTATTTCTCTCATGAAAATGTCAAGTTACATAAATTGCTGTAATAAGTGACCTGTTGCCAAATTTCTGACGTTCAAAAGAATTCATAGCCCTAGCTGCTTTGGCTCAGTGGATAGAGCGTCAGCCTGCAGACTGAAGGGTCCCAGGTTCGATTCTGGTCGGGGCACGTGCCTGGATTGCAGGCTTGATCTCCACTGGGGGATGTGCAGGAGGCAGCCAATCAACAATTCTCTCTCATCATTGATGTTTCTGTCTCTCTTTCCCCCTCCCTTCCCCTCTGAAATCAATAAAGATATATTTTTTAAAAATTCATAAACCAAGACCTTCCATAACATGGATCTTAAAAAAAAACTATTAGTTTTAATGTTGTGCAGAAATATTCTGGCTGAATCCAGAAGTTGCCATTTAGTTTTTATGTAGACAGTGCTTTACCAGGACAAAAACTTCTGAGTTCCTATAAATCCCAAAGCTAAACTTACATAAACTTAGATATTTAAGAGATTAAAGGTACGGTGATTTTTTTAAACAATAAAGACCTAAAAGAAAGCTTAGAAAGAAGAAAAACAGGAGCTACCCTCCAAATCCTACGCTATTAATGCATTAATTGATTCATTCCACATTTATGCTAAGCATATACAAACAGAGTGGCTACCTCCCAGGAGCTTAGACCTCTGACACTTAGGTCACTAATAACCTCATTTAAAAAATATTTAAAGAAAGGTTTCATTCATAATAAATCATTCCCAAGGCTACTTGTCAAGGCCCATGCTTCCCACTTCCTCTTGGTTAAAAAAAATAATAAAAAGAAAAGAAAAGAAAGAAAAGCATCTTTATAAGGTAATAGTTTTTTCTAACTAACTTCTGTATTTATCATCAAAATAAAGTGCAGCTGTTTAGGGAAGCCCGGGCGTGGGAATGAGATTCCCTTTGGGCTGCCCCCTCTCTAGCCCTGAAATCAAGTTTTCCTCTTCTCATCCCCCGAATTCTCCCTCATCTTACGACGCAGCACCCACAGCGACGAGAATAATCGTACCAGACCCCTGGCTGTGGCGCTGCTCCGGGAGCAACAGGTATCCTGGATGATAAACAGGCCCGCAGTGGACCGACCGCAGGTCTCTTGCTGGCAGCCTAGAGGGCAAATGCAGCGCAAGTCAAAAGGGCACGCTGGGTCCCAGCTCGCAGGGCGCTGTCAAACTCTGGGCGCCTGCGTTCACGGCTCCCTCTTGGGGAACCCCAGAGCCGCCCTGGGGGCCAGGGACCAGGAGGACCCACCCAGAACCGAGGGTTCAGGGACCCGGAAGGTTCTGCAGGAGGTCGTCCCGAAAGAGCCACCTGGGCACGTGCCTGACACTCACCTGTTCACAATCTCCAGGCCCGGGAGAAGCGCGGTCCCCTGCAAGTTCGGAATCGCTCTCCCCTCCACGCTGCGCAGCCCAGGGTGCAGGCTGCGTTTCGGAGTCGCTGGGCTGCGATCACGGTTGCGAGCGGCGGCGGCGGCAGCAGCAGCAGTAGCGAGTGCCAGCGGACCAGCCGGAGTCTCCTCGCTCCCACTAGCAGCCTGGGGACTGCGGCAGGACGCGCGAGCTCAGCCCGCTCGCGGCCGGGATGCTGCAGTGCGGCGCTCGGGCGCCCCCTCCTGGCCAGGGGCCTGCTTTCGCCGCGGTGCTGCCTCCTCCTGGAGAACGTGGACTATGCGCCTTCTCTGGGCTACACAGGAGTCAGGCTTCCCTGTCCCCTGGCTCAGTTCCCAGCCTCTGGTTCTCGCAAGAGGACCTCTTTTCTTGCTTAAAATGTTGGGTGTAAAAGCAACACTACGTGGTATTTTCCATTCCTGGTTTTCTTTTTCTTTTTTAAAATATATTTTTATTGATTTCAGAGAGGAAGGGAGACGGAGAGAGAGACAGAAACATCAATGATGAGGGAGAAATATTGATCCGGCTGCCTCCTGCACGCCCCACCCTGGGGATGGAACCCACAATCCCAGGCATGTGCCTTGACCGGGAATCAAACCATGACCTCCTGGTTCATAGGTCAGTGCTCAACCACTGAGTCACACCAATTGGGCCCATTTCTGACTTTATTTTTATTTATTTATTTTTAAGTTTATAGTTTATTAATCATCTCATGAAAAAGCTGCACAACCATCACAGATAAACTCACCGAAGAATCTTTACTCCTTCTTTTTGCCAGCACCAACATTGGCCTTCGCAGCCCCCCTGACTTTCTTCATTCTGTTCTTGTGTTCCTTTGCTGTTTTCTTGAGGTCTTCTTCTTCTCATATAGGCCATGTCTTGCAAGTCTGTGTTTGGGTTCGTTTTTCTTTGCGTAATCCAAGGAATCATAAATCATGCCAAAGCCAGTGGTCTTGCCACCACCAAAGTGGGTTCTGAATCCAAACACAAAGATGACATCAGGTGTGGTCTTATACATTTTGGCTAGTTTTTCCCGAATTTCTGTCTTGGGTACTGTTGCCTTCCCAGGGTGAAGGACATCAATGACCATTTGCTTCCACTGAAGTAGTCTGTTGGTCATGAACTTCCTGGTCCGGATGGGTACCGTGTCATTCATGATGAAGGTTTATCTTCAAGCAGCCAGGGAGGAAAAGAGGGCCACGCTTCCTTGGCCAATCATATTAACGCCCCATTTCTGACTTTAAATGATGCTCACAGCATCCCTTTGGGGTCCATTTGATTATCCCCGTGATACCCAAGAGGGAACTGAAAGAGAGGATCAATAACTTGTCCAAGGCTAGTATTTTGTTGGAAGTAAGTCCAGGCCGGCTGGAATGGAAGCTGAGAGATGCTAGGAGGGACATATGTACCGAATTCAATTAAAATTTATCGTTACTTATTTGAAAAAGTGCCAAAAGCTTCACATCCTCCTTAGAAGATCAGCACTTATACTATCTGAATCAAAGTCATACTCCATCATGCCCAAAACCTAACAAAGATGATTAATTTTATGCGGTGCTAGACCTGCTTTTACCTCTCGTCTCATTTGATATTTATACCCCTCCCTGGGGTAAGCACTAGTATCCTAATTACTAGCCTTTCACAGATGAGAAGGTGACTGTCAGAAAGGTTAAATGCTTCCCCAATGATTATCAAAGGAGCGGGAAACATCTAGGCTATTTTTTGGATCCTCGGTATGCCTCTGTCTTCCCTTTGTCCAGTCCCCTTCCTCCCCCCCCCCCCCCGCCCCCCTGTTTTGCAGCAGGTGTTTATCTTTGCTTTCTTACTCTTAAGTGCTAAGGGTTCCCAGGAGACATGTAACTAGGGGGAGCAATAGGGAATGCTGCATGGCTCATCTCCATTTGTCTTCCTTCCCTCACTTATACCCCCATCCAATGTACCTGGCTGATGTCTCAATTTCTTAGCTTCTGGCTCAGTGGCAGAACAATTTGGTAAATTAATCCCTGCTGTTGTTAATTGGGACAATGATAAGATGAGGAACAGCTTAGGTTGGAATCTAGGCTTGGCCACTTAATAGCTGGTTCGCTGGAGAGTGCAAAAATGCAGCTTCCTGGTGAAGCTGCCCAAATGACATGCCTCTAATGCAGCCGTGGGCAAACTACGGCCCGCGGGCCGGATCCGGCCCGTTTGAAATGAATAAAACTTAAAAAAAAAAAGACCGTACCCTTTTATGTAATGATGTTTACTTTGAATTTATATTAGTTCACACAAACACTCCATCCATGCTTTTATTCCGGCCCTCCGGTCCAGTTTAAGAACCCATTGTGGCCCTCGAGTCAAAAAGTTTGCCCACCCCTGCTCTAATGCCTGGCCTTCCCTTTGCTTCTTTCCTATTATTAATCACTAGCTAATTAACATGGTATCAAACTTTTAACTAATACAAGTACATCAAATTCTTTCATCCTGATACAAAGATGTGGTTGTCACAGCTGAGAATGGAATAAGAATAACCTAATACAGGCAGAAAAACCTGGATTATGTAATGAATTTTGAACCAAAGAGCTGGTTCTCCTGGCCAAGCTGCCACTAAGACTTGTATTGGTTCTCTAACAAGAATAAATTGCAAAGTCATGTCAAAAGACTCTTGTGCAATATATGCCAATGTAGGTAATTATTCCTGAGTTTGCAACATAAATCAGTCATTCTCAGATGACCTATTTTTGTTTTTGTCATAAAGTCCCAAGTGAAAGAACTTCCTCAAAGATCCAGACTAGGTAAAACCCCACCAGTTATTTTGTTAAGATTCTTCAAATCAAGTAAGCAGACCTCTTAGGTAAGCTATTTAAAAATGTTTTTAAACATTTAAAAAACTACTTGCGTTGTTATGCAACAGATAATCTGATGAATGCACAGCCAGAGACAACCAAATGACTATGTAGAGGCTTTGAAGTATGCTGATCCTAGCTGGGAGAAGAGATGAGGAATGAATACATGAAGAGAAGCCATATATTATAGCATGCATTTATTCTTAGAGCATTCTACAAAAACCTGGGGAAACAGTGGCCTAATATTAACTCGTTTTCCACTCCAACCAGAAAGCCTTTGTAAGGATTGGATTACATCAACCTGCCAGGACAAGACAAGATAAAAATATGCAGATTTTGAACTGGGAGAGTTTTCAAAAGAGAGAGGGACAGAGAGGCAGGTTGAATTAAAGCTAAAATACAGAAGCAAGAATCCGGGACCCAGAGACAACCTAATGCAAAAGCTGCTAGAGCTGCCCTAGCCGGTTTTGCTCTGTGGGTAGAGCAAGCGTCAGCCTGCTGACTGAAGGGTCCTGAGTTCAATTCCGGCCAAGGCCACATGCCCAGGTTGTGGGCTTGATCCCCAGTATGGGGAGTGCAGGAGGCAGCCAATCAATGATTCTCTCTCATCATTGATGTTTCTATCTCTCTCCCTCTTCCTTCCTCTCTGAAATCAATAAAAATATATATATTTTTTTAAAAGTTGCTAGAGATGAGTGCATCTGTGACACTTGTTCATTTCAGGAATTCCATCCTCTTTTCCACCTCCTCCCAGATGCTCAAGTCCACCATGCTCTCAGCTACAATATATCTTGAGTGTGTTTTCTGAGCAGAATGCCTGCATGGCTCATCTCCATTTGTCTTCCTTCCCTCACTCACACCCCCATCAAATATACCTGGCTGATGTCTCAATTTCTTAGTTCCTGGCTCAGTGGCAGAGCAATTTGGTAAATTAATTCCTGCCAGTTGTTAATTGGGACAATGGCATCGTGGATAAGATAAGGAATAGCATAGGTTGGAATCTAGGCTTGGCCACTTAGTAGCTGTGTTTCTGGGCAACAGGTTGTTAAAATCTGTAAAATGATAATAATGCCTGTTTTATAATATTCTTGTAAGGATTGCATTAGGTAAGTTATGAAATGGATTTCTGGATGGCCATCAAAATTTAATTATTTTTTGGAGGGGTAGAAGTGGGAGATAACACTTAAAGTTGCTAATAGTTTTCTATTTCTGGAGACATTTGTGGGGCAGGTTCCTTCCTTTCTAGGAAGAACTACTTGAGAGGCCTTTTGAGTTATTGGAAACCTAGGCATTGTCTTAGGGAAATCATATAAAGGGAGGAGTTCAATTATTTGTTTATTTTTTTATTGTCAATAGCCTGAGTCCTTAGGGAATATAAAGTTTGTCTCCCTATAGATCTCTTTGCATCCATGAATTAAAAATGGAAGTAAAAGAAGCCTTCAGGGAAGAATGGCATTATGAACCAAACCTCTTTCCTTTTGTAATTCAAAGTTACGGAACCTGACTGATGTATTGGGTTGACCTCACAGAGGCCATAAGCTGCAAAGGCAAGTAAGGATCATGAGACTCTTAAGAGGAAACACGATAAGGAATGAGAAAGTCTGAACTGACTGTCTGACCTCAAAACCAGCACCTCAGTTGTGAACTAGGGGTGCTGCTTCAGGCACAAGAGGTGCTAAATTCCAGTAGACTGGGAATGAGGCAAGAGCTGGGAAATCTCAAATAGTGAGATTAGGGGTCCTAACATTGGGGAGCTGGCTGTAGGCTGGCAAAGCAGTGGAATTAAGCAGGGATGGTTAAAGCTGGCTTTACAGCATCCAAAATTCCACGGGCATATTTTGAATGTAAACTGGAAGCAATTTCTTGTCACCTAACTCATAGATGGCAGAGAAGTTGGGAATATTTCCCAACCTGGGTTCCTCTAGAAAGAGAATAGAGCAGGAGTCTTTGTTCAACTTGGGGAATTATCCATCTCTTTGATCATTTGTGTCAGGTATATGGTGCATATAATGGAATCTGAGTACCACTCACAAGTTTATAAAGGTAAAGGAAAAGACGGGGGACCACGAGATCAGGGTGTTATCAAAAGAACTCTAGTTACCAACTTAGGACAAGGCCTCACAGGGTAGCATTACCTTTAGACTTTATAATAAACCAGGTCTGGGTCTCAGGTTTCAGTTCTCAGAATCGATTGAGCTCAGCTGACTCACATTACTCAAACTTATATGATATTGAAGTTCATACATCAGGCTGACAAGTTTTAATGATGTACATCAATTTCTTGTGACCAGAAGTTTGGGTTCCCCATTAGATCACTCTATTTCTTGTGTATCTAGAGAGCAAAATAACATTCTCTAGGATTCTAAAGAATATGAAATTGGCAAAAGGGAACATTTCACCTGGAGTAGATGATGGCAAATTGTACTTAGTTTATTTTCATTCTTAGTTATGTTTTTACATTATCTTCTTAATAAATTGAGAAATATGTACCAGCTGTGCATATGCAATGGGAGGGATTTCTCTGTATATTTAAAATGCACCAATACCCAGAAAAGAGAACCAGCTTCTTTTTCTCTTCTTTACTCTCTTCTGTTCTCTTTCCCTGGAGAAGATACAATAAATTTGATATTAAGTTGCAATCAGATTCTATACCCAGTTTGGACTTAAAATACTTTTCAAAATCCTATCTTGATCCAGGTATAGACAATTTCTTGGTTACTTATCACATCCATTATTTACTACTGCAGATTTCACTAGCTTAACTTGCAGAAGGTGAATATATTTCCCTTATTCCCAAGCTTTCCATGGGACATTTCAGTGCTGCTTCCATATGTAGGAGCCTTGTTATTGTCACTCCATGATATAAAGATTGGGGTACCAACTTTAGCATGGTTACCTTTCTGTGGCATATTTAACTAGGCATGCCTTTTATTATGCAGGGACACTGCTAATACAGGATGGACTCATTTAAGAAAATACCCACACATTTAAATAATCATTAAATCTATAAAGTAATATGAGAGGTGTGCATGCTGCCGATACAGTGTTTAGAGTGCCCATCCCTCCCCCCTGTATTGGAGTCAGGGAGGCCCTGTCCAGAGCCTCAGCCTAGCTTGCTGCCTACAGCTCTCACACAGTTATAATCCTGGATCTCAAGTGTTAAAAAAGAAATGACAGGCCAAACATGGAGTCAGTTATACTAAGTCCCACATCACCAAACCAAGACTTAATACTTAACTTGATTACAGTTTCAGCCTCCCCCAGGAATACAATCTTAAACCAGTCAATCTGAAATTAACTGGTCAGCACCAATGAGGTCATCTGCCCGATAGACCCCTGCCACCCCCAAAGGAAAGGGGACTTTGGCACAATCGATCTGTTTTTCACTAATATAACTTCCTCGTCCTGTTGCCTTCCACCTATAAAAGTCTTCTGTTTTGTACAGCTCCATGGAGCTCCTTTCTGTTTGTTAGATGGGATGCTGTCCTGCTCATGAACCACTGAATAAAGTAAGATCTCTAAAATTTACTCTGTTGAATTTTGTTTTTTAACACCCACTTTCAAGAAGCACTTTTGAAATTTGGCTTTCATTATTATTGAAACATTCTGTAGGGAATGACCTTTAGTCTTAGGAGACTAGGGCATTTTATTTCCATGAAGCTTTCACAGTTATGAGGAGGGAGATTTTCCACGGTTCCTTTCATTGCATGGTGAGGGAGGCTATTCAGGGATGGAAAATTCTCTAGCAATTTTGCTGGAATGAGAAGAGTTTGGGATTTGGGTGCCTCCTGGAAGACATTGGCCATTATTAATCTAAACCTTCACTTTATGGTGAAGTGACCTTCACTGTAGAGCTACTTCTTAAGTTACAGAAGTATCCTCAAGTTTATATGGTTAAAAACCATTACAAGATTTTCTTATTAATATGCTGTGACAACATGCTTATGTTACTTTACTTCAGGATCTATCTTACTCGTGAAGGTAATAACAAGGATTAATTAACAGCAAGAACAGAATACGGAACAATTTAATTTTGCGTTTTCATTTCTGCATTAGATAAACTTCATAAAGTTTTTAACAGTTGTTTCTACATTTTGATATAAAACAGCAGACTTAAAATCTAAAACACAGATAACAATTAGATGAAAATAATTGCCTGTTTCTTTTAACCATGGACACTTTCTTGCTCCACAGAGAAGAGAAATCTTAGGATAGATGAACTGATACACATGCTTGAATTAATTTATGTGTCCTAACTGGGAGGCAGATATGCATTGTCCTCATTTTAAAGGTAAGGAATAAAAATAAGTGATTTGTCTCAGGATGAGCAAGCCAGGAGATGAGTTTATATAAAGTTGTCACTGAGATATATTACTTTTATTATAATGCTATAAACTTCCAGGTGATTGATAACCTCAGACTATAACAACCAGATTATCAACCTCACATTGCCAATATGAGTAAAAACAATCATCTCTAACATTTGGATAGCACTTTAATGAGAGTGTAATTTCTTTTACTCTACATTAGCTTCATTTTAGAGATAAAGAAGGTGAGGCCCAAAGAGTTTCTTATCTAAATACACCAAGTTAATAATGTTAAAAAAAAGAAAAGAAAAAGAAAACAAAGGCCAAATGGAGTCACTTTTGCTAAGTCATATCACCAAACTAAAACTTAATAACTGCTCCAATCCAGGCAGGCAATACCCTTTAAGACAGATGCCAACAGGGAGACTGGGTGCAAATGGGCAGCTGGCAGGAATGGCATGGATATACACTCCCTTTTCCACCCCAGACCTCCTGAACTGGAGAAGTACTGAGCCGCCATATAAAGAGGACCCTTTGAAGATGGAAAGTCTTTTTGCCTCTATCTTCACCTCCCATAACTCAGCTTGGTTAGACCTTCAGCAAATGCCGAATACTCTCCTTACTGCCAAAGAGTGGTGGATGGGTTCAGAAAGAGCTAGAGGAGAGGCTAGTGACCTACACAATGAGAATCCTCAAGACTTGATTAGAGCTGAAGCTTCTGTGGCCAGGAATGTTAATGACTGGGATTTACCAAAATTTGAACATTAAAGAGAATGTATCCTTGCCAGGTTAAGGAAGAAAGTACCTAAACAAAAGAATTTTAGTAAAGTTTAAATGTTCCAACCACCAGCAGAGGAAAATCCATCAGAATTCTTGGAGCAGATTTGCAAGGGCTACTGTCAGTGCACTGACCCAGATCCTGATGCTTCCAAAAACTTAAAGGTCATTAACATGACCTTTATAACAGACTGCTTCAGATATTCAGAGGAAATTCCAAATAGTTGAGGAAGCTTATGCGATGCCTACATCACAACTAGTAGAACTTGCTTTCAGGATCTTCAATAAGGAAAAGAAAAGGAAAAGAGACAATAAATAAAACTACACGCCCAAATGCTGGCTACCACAAGGAAGCCAAGATAACATGATACTAGGAAACAAGATAACAAGAAACTAAGTAAGTAACAACCACTTTCCCTGTACCTAAATGGTCCAACTTCAGAGGATGCCCAAAGTTAAGCCCCAAACAATGTGCCTATTGCAAACAAGGGCATTCTTAAAAAAATTGCCTGATCCTAAGTCAGAATCTAGCCAGAATGCACCTACAAATTCCCCAGATTACAGAGAATGATCAAGAATGATGGTATCCAGGGGTTTCGGCACAATTCAATGGCTCCTTCCACATCATCCACATGGTGCTCAGGGTTACCCTAGCAGTGGAAAACAGATTAATTATCTTATTCATCAAAACAACAGTCACTTACTCTGTGTTAAAGACCTGACTGCCAAAACTATCTCATGAAAGTATGTTAATGTGGGTTTCAGGAAAACCCCAACAACAGCCATTCCTCCAAACTTTGGACTGTGAAATGGGGAAAATGTACCTGAGACACAGCTTTCTATATGTGCCCAAGTTCCCCATCTGCTCCTGGGATGAGATTTACTGGCCAAATTGAACACAAAAGTAATCTTTGCCCCTGGCCAGACAGACATTAAAGTTCTTCCAGAAGACGCTTGTGCTCTACAGGTGGCCCTATGCAACTCTAGGAACAAAATAAGCTCTACTGAAATCCCAGGTATAATCTTGAGGGCAGTAACTCCTGAGGTATGGGCCCAAGGCAGGCCAGGACAGGCCAAGATCACTGCCCCAGTGTAAATCTGGGTACCAGGGAAAAAACATTATTTCTTATTTGAAACAATATCCTCTAAAAGATCAAGCAAAAAAAGGAATTCAGCCCTTGATAACTGCATTTCTAAACTACAGCTTATTTGTCCCTGCCCCTCTCCATACAACACTCCCACTCTCCTGGTATAGAAGCCAGGTACTAACCCTGGTGAGTCACAGATATGGTGTGTGTCTTTCCACCTGTCCCTTGTGCTCTATAATGTACCAATAGACCCAGATACATTGGACATTAGGACAGTGGTAACTTCTGAAAGAATCAACTCATCAACTACACAAGACAGCTGGTGATGTTTAGGGGACAGGGATTGAAATCAAGTATTCCAGAAGTTCAGGGAAATGGGCAGGCTGAATCCCAATGGAGAGGCCAAGAGGTGAGCCTGAGAAAGAATACAAATCAGAGTTGCCCAAGGCAGGAAAGGAAGGAGGAGTATGCTGTTGGGACCAAATTCTGCCTATTTAGGGACAGAGTCCATAGACTATATTCAATAGAAGAGGGTAAGGAGTAGGTAAGAGGGGTCATTAGCAAAGGCTACAGTGAATCTCAAAAGAGCAGTTGTGGCACAGAAGGTGTGCTGACTGACAGATGCTGCCTTAATGGGGTAACTCAATGCTTCCCTTGAGAGCCTTCTCTGGGGCTGTCTATTCTAGTCTGAAAGAGGAGAGTATTTTCAGTCTCCTGAATGGAACTAGTGAAATGAGAAACCTCTTTATAATTCCAATGAAATTGGAGGGGGAAGAAATGGATCTTATTTTTCTTAGCAGAAAAATTCTCTTCTAGGCAAAGACTCATTTTTGTTGGTTGAATATCTTAATAATATGATTAGATAAGAGCTGAGACTCTCTTAAAAGTAACAATGGGTTGCTGATCAGTTGCTCTTTAAGGAGAGTGGGTCCAGTTACCCTGAGTAGTTCTTGAAGTGAGGTGGAATCTGAATTTTGGGGGACACTCATGAATAATTTATAGATTTATAGGAAAAAATATCAAGAAAGGAATACTATCGGTGGGAACACCTATTGGCTAAAGAATCATTCTTAGAGAAAAAAGTCTAATGAATATTATTATTAAGTTGCTTGCTTTGAGGTAGGTATGCAGTGTAAATTCACTCCTTTATTTTATCATTTGAAATCTGCATTGCTCCTTAAGGCTCCTGTGAAATGCCTTTGAATTTGGAGCATATGGCCAAGTATTGAGTCATAATTAAAGTTGGTACAGGAAAAACTATAGATTATTCATATGGAAAGCCATATATGGGTTACAATATTAATAATAGGTGCTATTTAGTAATACTATAACTAATGCTTTATTTATGTTATCTTACTGAATTTAATCTTTATACCAATGATATGTTTAGTGTATAGATATAGCTTTAATTGCCTTGGCCTTGAATTGACACATATTACTACTTCTTCTCATCTTCCGTTGGCAATACTTTGTTTCATGGTAAAACTAGATATTTGGGGAGCTGCGGAATGCAGTATCTGGATGGACAGTCTCTTCCAGAAATATTTTGTACTTTGAAAGACAGAACACACATTTGATAGACAGTCAGCCATACTAGTCATTTAAGCCAGGTAGACAGTATTCCCGTTATACAGGTGAGAAAACTGCAATTTAGAGAAAGTGAATGACTTCCTTAATGTCACACA
This sequence comes from Myotis brandtii, assembly GCF_000412655.1. Classification (NCBI taxonomy): domain Eukaryota; kingdom Metazoa; phylum Chordata; class Mammalia; order Chiroptera; family Vespertilionidae; genus Myotis; species Myotis brandtii. Next base: position 3,825,948 of record NW_005358943.1, on the reverse strand, counting down.
AACAGAAGCAGAAGAACCTGTTCCATGCCAGGTATTTCTCTAGAGGCTTAATGCATATGATTTAATTTAAATAAAAGGCAAAGATTCTTTAAGTGAAATGACTTAGATGAAATAAAGTTAAGTAAGCTGCAACCCAACTAACAAAATTAAAAGAGAGCAGAAGTCATTAAAAGGAATAAATAACCTCTTTATATAGTGATAAGGAATGAATTCCAAGATAAGTTATTGAATAGAAAAGAAAGAACAAATTGATATAATAAAAATTGTATATTGTAATGTCTTTATATACACACATACTCATGCATGCATAGACTACCTCTGGAAGGAGAATGTATAAGCTGCTGGTACCACTGTTTCTTTTGGGGAAGGGAAGTGAAGGCTTGGAGAGGTACTTACCTTTCATTATCTACCCATTTATACCATTAGAGTGTTTTATTTTACACCTATTGAAAATTTTAAATTTAAGTAAAACTACAAAAAGTGATCAGAAGTAACCCATTGAGAATTGGTTATCTTCCTCCAGGTTGGAGAGTACTCTTTAGTGCTGATCTCCTACCCACACCCTTGGCTTTGGTGTAGCCTGGAAGTATACCATTCCTGACTCCCTTTGATTTGAAACTGTAGTGTCTCCTGGCAACCTTAGGGGACACTGACCCTGGTTCCATTGCCAATAAACAACTCTTTGGCATGGTTCTGCTTCCCTGTTTCCTGGCAATTGAACCATCCAGGTGGGCTAAGCACCAACCAAATTCCCTTCAAATGTGCTACTTGTGCCTAGATCTACTCTCTTGAGACTGAAAGTCTAGCCAGGCTTTCTGGATGACTGGCTCCAGTGTGGCACACGTGTAGAAAATCTGCAGACATAAACTGAGATGAACAACTAGCAAATGAGTAACTTAAGAACAAAGGATAATGATGATTTAAATGTGAATTCCATGATTATGAATTTTAAAGAAAACAGGAATCACTTTTTCCTTTTCGCGTTTATCAGAGCAAATCATCTGTGACTTTTATGCCAGTTATCTAGATAGGTCAAGCTTTACTGTGACCAGAGCTGATTCTCACAAACATGGAAGCAGGTGCAAACAACTTAAAAAAATAGACTTGAATGGAAATAATTACTTTATATGGTCATATAAGAAGTAATATCTTTATGCCCAAAAGCACCTTTTCTACTTGGCAAAATTCTAATTACCATTGCTCAGAGAGAGAGAGAGAGTTGACCATTGCTCAGAGAGAGAGAGAGTTGATGAGTTAGTTGAAATGCCTAGATTCCAGTGTTTAAAGTTGTTTGTACTAGAGTTTAGAAAATGCTAAAAATTATATTTTAGTCCAAAATTGCCTTACAGACAATAATTGTTGTTCAAGTGATGCATGAAATATTGTTCAAGTCCTCTGGTCTTACTTTCGAGTCCTTTTTCAGGGAGAAACTGCAATGAAATAAATCTAAAAATTAACTCTAATGCTACCTGCTAAATCTTCCTTTAAAATTATGTACACAATTGTTATTTCCACCAGAAGTTAAAATAATTTAAACTACAAAGTCAAAACAAAATTTATAATTAAAAGCTCTTTAGAGCACAGAATGTATTAGAATAAGTTCTATTACCATAGTTAGTTAAATATTAATAAAAGAAAAGAAGTGAAAGAAGTCGGACATTCTTGAACCTAATGGGTGGGGGAGCATGAACCTGTTTGCTTGCCCCACCAAGGATTAACACCCCTCCTTTCCCCGCTCTGGTACTGTATGTGGGGAGGAGCAGGGGGAGGTTAGCACGTGCAATAGACGTCAAGATGCTGCACCATAAAGGCCTGTCAGTCTAACCTGAGAAAAAGATCATGGGCTAGGAGGTGAACCCAATGCAAGCCCTCCAAAGCTTGGGAAGTTGATTGGTTATTTTGAAAAAGCTCCTGGTTAAAAACCCAGGGAAGCAAAGAGGTTCCCCCTACCCAGCCCCTCACCCCATGACCCACACTCACCTTGTTCCCTCCCAGCCCAGGAATATCTGGCAATGCCAGACCATGTGGGCTACAAAAGGACTAAGCTTTAATATGAAGCAGAAACTCTAGACACTAGCCTTTGTCTTGGCCTTTCTGAAAACATGGTTAGACTTTTTCTATGGAGGGATGGAGGAAGATGGGAAATTGAAAACCCAGGAGGGAAACTGATTTGTATCACAAATAAATCATCTTGCCTCACCATAATCTCTCTTGCATGAGTCTATGAAATGTTTTCCTTGCCACCCTGTGGAAGAACCTAATTTCCACTGACAACAGTTATAGCCCATTTCTTAACCAGAACATGATGCTCTGCTTGGAATGCAGAAGAAGAAATATTAATTTGACTTTTCATACATTTTTTAATTCTTCATGTTGTTTGGGATATGGTACTGTGGACAAAAAAAGGAGGTGCTGTAATAAATCTAGTTGAAAGTAACCTCACAGGATGATCTGATCATAAATTTCTAACTGGGCAGGTCATGGTGGGTAATCATGCCCCAGGCATATAATTCTTTAGTAAAAGATTTATCTTTGCCTTAAACAAGCTCTGTTCATTGTGTCTGTGCATCTAGGTTAACACAGCTCTGAAATTCCTCTTTTTCAGACCCCTTGGAAGCAGTAACCACCCTCAAGAGAGCACATAATCTTATTATCTCCACTACAATCCAATCCCCACCTTGCTTTCTCCCACCTTCATGTAATCTTCCTTATGTTGCCTCCTTAACATCCAGTGCATAAAAAAATTGCAAACTGTAATTCTGGGAAGCATTTTTCTCAGTCTGTTGAGACCTTGCTTCCAGGCCTGTCTTCTCTTTGGTTCAAATAAACTCTTGTAAAAACATTCTACAGTTTGGATGTTCTTATATCAACAATACATGTTATGTACACTCTTCAATTTATTTATATGTGCAATCATGCCAGACAAACATTTTAAAGACCATTTCTTTTAAATATATTTGAACAGTAAAAAATGTCAGTATACAATATGCTTATTCTACTTCTGCATAGAAATGGATGGCTCAGCTTAAATGTCAATTTTTCCAAAACCAAATAAAAGAGCCATTCATTATAGTTTAGTGTTTAGACATAAGAGTTGATTCGGGTTGTTTTCCTGAGCAGGATACAAGGGTGATTTCTTTCCCAGGTCCTTGTCCGGATGAGTTCAAAGAATGAAGCCACGGACAAAAGGTGGTAGATGAAGAGGGTGGAAATTTATTGGAAACAAATACATACTCCCACGTAGCAAGGGAGTCCCAAGGGGGTAACCCACTGAGCTCCTCTTGCTAAGGTTTATAAAGGCTGTAGTTCTTTGTTTCTTCATACTGCCTTCTAATTGGTCACTCTTTTGCAGAATATCAGCTTCAAAGCCCAAACCCCATGTAGTACCCCTCTCATTCTCTTCCCCTTCAGTGGTAGAATTCTCTGTCTCCTGTGAAAATCTGTTTTCCTCTTTCTCCCATTTGTTGGTATTGCTCTATCCTCTGTGAAAATTTGTTTCCTTTTTCTCCCCATACTCTGTGGCTTTTCCCTATCTTCTGTGAATGGATGTCTTCCTCTCCCCTTATCCTGTGGCACCTTTCTATTCTCTGAATGTATGCCCTCTGGCAGCACCAAGCCCTCACCTATGCAGCCCTCCCTCATGGACCCTCTTTATTCCTAAAACTCCATAAAACTGCTAATTTTATCCCTAAAACTCCTTTCAGAGTGAAAATGAAATTTAGCTGCTTTACTAATGTTTTTTTTTTTATTTGGTTGTTTTTATTTTAATTTCATTTTTGTCTTTTTGTTTAAATTCTTCTTGTCCTACAAAACTTTAAAACTGAAATGTGCTCCCAGAAGCCTTCTGTTGGTTAGACTTTTTTTATTGATCAAATGAAATAAAAGCAATCCTATATAATAAAAGCCTTGGTGGCATTGTGTGATGCACGACATTGTCACAAGATGGCCTCCACGACGTCATCACAAGATGGCTACCACAAGATGACTGCCCTCACGTCATCACAAGATGGCCGCCACAATATGGCTGCCCTCACATCGTCACAAAGATGACTGCCACAAGATGGCCACCACAAGATGGCCGACAGGGGAGGGCAGTTGGGTGTGACCAGGCTGGCAGGAGAAGGCAGTTGGGGGCAAGATCAGGCCATCAGGGGAGGGCAGTTGGGGGCAATCAGGCAGGCAGGCGAGCGGTTAGGAGCCAGCAGTCCCGGATTGTGAGAGGGATGTCCAACTGCCGGTTTAGGCCCGATCCCACACCAGCAGTCGGACATCCCTCAAGGGGTCCCAGATTGGAGAGGGTACAGGCTGGGCTGAGGGACACCCCCTCCTGTACACGAATTTTGGGCACCAGGCCTCTAGTTTACCTATATTAAAAGATCGTTTCATTATATTTGGGTTCACCCTATATACCAACATTGACTAATGTAGTTACATTTGTCAAGGAATAATATAAAAGTTTGCAAAAGCAAACTTCAAGGTAGAGAAGGATCTAGATGGCAACTCCCCTTTTTACTCTTTAGAGTGATGTGATGCTATTTTTTTCATCTCTGTCTTCTTTAGCTATTCTAGGAACTTAAATGGGCCCCTCTTTTTTGTGTCTCCCTTCTTAAATTTTCTCCAAAACTTAAACACTATGTCTGTACAGATGATGCCTACATCTACATAACACTATAAGAACTCTGAAGTTGCCAGGCCCCAGAGGGTGAGAACAACACAATACTTTGCAAGGAGCTCCACACCCTAGCGAGAAGGCTACACCACCTGGGGCAGTCAAGCTGGGGGGCTGTGAAACCAGCACTGTCAGCATTTGCCCATCACCTGCCTTCCATAAAGGAAGGCAGTGGATCTATGGAAGCTTGCAGCAGCCAACAGTATGGGTTACAGGTTTCTTTGGAGGAAATTGTCAGTGTGTGAGAGATTATTCCCTTGTTCTCCACTCAGCTATTAGGGTCGGGGACACTCCCCTGTCATTTTAAACCATTTGAGCCAGGGTCTGTAAGAACCACTTAGTGTTTAGCTAAACAACTTCAGAAAAACACAAGGGCTAGTATTATACTCTCTTGAAGGATACATAAAGAGCTCTAGAGACTGCGAGAAGAAAAGGTTGTGGTAAGGTGAGTTGTTTTGCAGGAATCAGAAGACCACTGCATTTAGAGACCACATGGGGAAAAGACTTCGGGCTCCTCTGCATAACAGGAGAAGTCTGCATAACAGGAGAAGGCTCCTTAAATGTCTTGGCAAGATGACCGTTAGAGCAGATAGCTTGTGAAGTCCACATCTGACACCTAGAAAACATACATCAGAGTAAAGAGGTATGCTTTCCAGGTGTCAAATGTAGACTTCATGAGCTGTCTTAAAACAGGTCCTTCTCAGGAGGACTTCCTGCCATGACTCTTTAGGAAATGGCTCAGAGTACACCAGCTGTTCACTTTCGTCTACCCAGAGAGCATCGATGATACATTTCAATCATACAAATTATATTTCCTTTGTTTCCAAGCCCTTTAGAATCCTTCAGAGACACAGAACAATCATAAGTTACTGGGAGAGTTGAGGGCAGGCCCCACTCAACAGAGGCTCAGAGTCCAAATATGGGACAGATGGGGGAGAGCAGAGATATCAAATTGGATGACTATCTAGAACCTTGATAGTTTGAAAACTATAGATAATTTTTATGTTGCCTGATACTGATCTGAAAAAAAAACCCCATGAGACTTCCCCATTCAAGAGGAGGAAAAGACCAATTCAACAGAAAGCAGTTAAATGACACAGGCTGAGGAAAGTATAAAGTTGCTTTCTACTGTTATCCAAGTGAATGCAAATAATGGTTACTGTTTTATGATGTACTGGAGACAAAGATGCCTGAACTCTAGAATTCAGTATCTAGCTGGACACATGACATCTACATTCGATGCGTTGTAGGCATCTCCATCTGAGCAGGTCTAAGCCTTGACTACAGCACCTCAGCACTGATCAGATTCTTCCTCCAGCCTTTCTCACCTCTTTACAAGGTATCATCATCCAACCCCTCTCCCAAGCCAGACAACCAAGAGGGATCCCTCCCTTCCACCATGCCCATCTAATACTTCAGCAAGTCCTGCTGATTCTATCTGCAAAATACACAACAAATCCATTCTCGTATCCCCATAAATATTTTTATAACTCTTGTTCAGAACACAATCATCTTTCACCCAGACTATACGGAAATAATGCCCTAACTGGCCCCTCCACATCCATGGTGGCCCTTTCTCAGCCGTTCATCATAGCAGCCACAGCAATTAATTATGTAACCATTTTATGAAGGTGTCTCAACTCCTATTGTCTAAATATAGAGCAGGTCTTTCTTTAGTTGCTGAGCCACTCTTTCCTGTTAGGTAGCATCTTCCTGGGCAATATCTCAGCCTGATTCCCCGCTTTCAGTCCCTTTATATCACTTTATCTCATTTCAGCTTCTAAGACTGAGTCCTGTTCATTTAAATACTCTCATCCCATCCCCAGTGCAGCTCTTCTCCCCACCCCATCAGCCCACGTGGCAGGTTTGGTTCACGTGGCGCTGAGTGGAGAGCCTCTTGATTTCCTCCACTCTTTCCTCTCTGGATCTGAGGTAAAGCGAAGAGACACGGGGGACAGAGTGCTTACTTCTCTGACTACCTCTGCAGCCACAGACCTCTCCTTGTTTGCATGGTAACCGATGTCCTAGCTCATTGTCTGTGAGCTGCAGGGGCCAGGTGGCAGCTCTCTCCTGGGCACTGGCAGTCCCTTGTCACATTCAGCCATGTCTGCCAGCTGTCACCTGCTGCAGCAGCCCCACACAGTATTCATCTGGCACACACGCCTCTTGTGCCACACCCAAGCCCTGACAAGCCTACAATCCCATCCTTTCTCCAAACCTCTAGTGCCTCTACAGGGAGCTATGAGATCCAAGTTCCTCCCATCTCGGAAACTGAAACTTATGGGGGTGTGTGGAGGCTCTCATGTGCTCTTCCCTCTAATTCATCATACCCTTATTTCCCAGCACAGGGCAAACACTGGCGAAGCTCCCATTTAACCATGTCCGCATTGCCAGGCTCTCCTTGCACCTGCTTCCCAGCCCCTAATCCACTCTGATGCTTGTACAGGAAGGATGAAGACAAGAATATGGAGGTTATACAATACCCACCTTGCCAGGTGCCAAGGGTTTTTGAAATCAGTTCTGACCCCAGTCTTCTTAGGAGTTACTATACTAGTATGCAAACTAATGCCTTTTCGACAGAAGCCAGTTTATTTAAGTTTCTATCACTTAGAAACCAGAAAATAGTGTCCCTACTACATTTAATGTGCAGGGATCTAAATAAATGCAAACGGAGAGCCCAGGGCCAAGTATAAGAGCAAACTCAGCAGGGGCGCTTTCTATTCTCATAGGTGGCTTTGTGGGTGCCCCACTTATTATATTTGGCTTGCTTTGTTCTGCTTGTTTTAGTGAGTGTTTGAATAGTACAGTGCTACTAAGAGCATGGTCAATGAGAGAATAAGTACAGACACTGATAGTAAGCATTTAGAATTGAGAGCAATTTGACATGTAATCAGTGAATTCTTCTTGCTTAAAAAGGAAGAAGCTTGTATTGTGTTTTCTTTATATTTATTCATTTTTATTTTTTTCTCAAAAGTAGGCAGTGGTGAGGGAAAGAGAGAGGGGAGGACGTAGGGGGGGCAGACAGGGAGGGGAAGGTGGAAGCAGGGAGAGGGGTAAGAGGAGAGGAAGAGTGTAAGAATTATATATATTATATATTCTCTTTAATCTGCCTGAAATTTATTATATGAACTGGTGGAGGATAAAATAAGCACATAAACCCTCAGCTACACCACTTTCATTCTCTTAGCTGGTGATTTGCTCTCCCGCCCACTGATGTTCTCTTTCCCGTGCCATCCAGCTCTATGCACCTACTCTTTCCCCACCTACCTGGCCAATTTCCTCATCACCGTTCTGCCAACCACTACTGCTTTCAATTGTGCTGCTTGAAATACTATTTAAACTAAAATGAACATATATTATGGTTCCTAAATGACAACGCTCTCATGTCCCAGAATGAATCATGATCTTCCATACCATTTTCATGCACTATTGACCTGTGCCTACATTTCTTTATAGTTGATAATAAAATTGCATTCCCATTTTTTCATGTCGAACACTTCACAGGTTATATAAGACCCCTTTCCTTTAAAAATTGTTCAAAAAGATTAGTGAATTAGCTTGCATTACAAAAAAGCAATCACTAAGAGAAACAAGGAAAACATGTTTATAGAATGGTGTTACACATTTTTCTGAGCACAATCTGTTAGGAATTCTCTTTCTCATTCAAAAATAAAGATAAGTAAATTGAAATCAGTCGGGTTTATCTCAGTGTGAATGGAGTGGTCTAATACATACTGACAAGGAAATGCTTTGTTAAGGATAAACTAAAGGATTGCCTTTCAACCACATTTGACTTTTGGTCAGTGTTAGTTTGGAGTTTGTTTTCCCTCCCCCATGGAGGAAGTATATTAATTTATCTGTCAACAAGATAATAAAACAAGACTCAGAAACATTTGGGTCCTTATATTTGTATTTCTTGTCCACTTTGTTAAAGATTTGATTGAAATCAAAGTATAGAAAATAGAGAATGTATTTGGAATTTTACAAATTAAGAATTTATTTTTATTCTCTTACTAGAGGCCCGGTGCACAAAATTCATGTGTGTGGGTGTGGGGGGGGGGTGTCCCTCAGCACAGCCTGCACCCTCTCACAATCCAGGACTGCTGGCTCCCAACCACTCGCCTGCCTGCCTGCCTTATTGCCCCTAACCACTTCTGCCTGCCAGCCTGATCACCCCCTAACCACTCCCCTGCCAGCCTGATCGACACCTAACTGCTCCCCTGCCAGCCCAATTGCCCCTAACTACCCTCCTCTGCTGGCCCGATTGTTCCTAACTGCCCTCCCCTGCAGGCCTGATCACCCCCAACTGCCCTCCCCTGCAGGCCATCTTGTGTCCACATGGGGGCGGCCATCTTGTGTGTTGGAGTGATGGCCAATTTGCATATTACCTCTTCATTAGATAGGATTCAGTTTAGTGTACAGAGATATAGCACAGTAAAACCATGAATACTTAATATAGTTGAAAGATTCTAGAAATCAGGGAAGTGCAAAAGGGAGAATATGAGCAAAGAGAGATTGTGTGTGTGTGTGTGTGTGTGTGTGTGTGTGTGTGTGTGTGTGTAGTAGAAGACAAAGGAGGAGAGAGAGAAGTGAGAGGAGGAAGAGGAAGTCTACAGAGAGAGACAGCTCACAATTTTCCCCAAAAGATTTAGAGATGTTGAAACATTCTTTATTTCCTCATCCTCTAATTTTACAACATTTTTCATTTTCTCCTCTTCCTCCTTGCCCACCACTGGACACAAAAACTCCCTGTGACTTTCCATTCCCTCCCTTGTGCTCACATTCTATCTCCTGGGAATCCTTCCTTTTCTTGTCCCATGCCTCACAATCTCAAGGGAAAAAAAAAGAATAAGAATAGGAAGAAGAAGAAAAAAAATAAGGAGGAGGAGGAGGAGGGGGAAAAAACTTAAAAAGAAGCTATGGAAAGGTTACTGTGAGGGGATTAACAAAATCACAACAGGCTTTGAGTCAAATATTATTTCTTAGAGAGCCCAGAACTGGCCTATAGGGTATTCCTTTTACCTCAAAATCTCACCAAACATTTCTAGAACGTCTAATATAGTGGACTCATGCCATGTTCTTCCTCTCTCTACCTTGTGCCATTTGATCTTGCCCTGCTTACAAGTTAGTAGTTTGTAATTGAACCAGTGGAAACTGTATAAGGCCAGTCAATTTTGTGCTTTATAAAAGCCTAGGCTTGTCCTTACCGGTTTGGCTTAGTGGATAGAGCATCGGCCTGCGGACTGAAGGGTCCCAGGTTCGATTCCAGTCAAAAGCATGTACCTTTGTTGCAGGCACATCCCCAGTAGGGGGTGTGCAGGAGGCAGCTGACCAGTGTTTCTCTCTCATCGATGATTCTAACTCTCTATCCCTCTCCCTTCCTCTCTGTAAAAAATCAATAAAATATATTTTAAAAAATAAATAAAATAAATAAAATAAAAGCCTAGGCTCATTAAAGATATTATTATGTGCTTTCAGAATGTGGAGCAAAGGAGAAGTTTCTTTGCAAGAAGAAAGCAAGGGGGGTGAGAGCAAACCCAGAGTCTCCCCAAGGTGGAAAGATGATAGAGCACAGCAAGCAAAAGGAACTTGGGACCCACTGCTTTTGATGGGTCTTAGGCCCTGGAGCTTTGCACCTAACAAAACCCCATGCTGCACCCTGTAAAGGAGCACCAGGACTCTGGACTTCAAACAATGGACTTCCGGACAGGAACCAGTGCGGATCTCATACTGGAAGTGCCTTCTTAAATATTTGCTGTGTATGAAGCCCAGGACCTTTGCACACCCTGGAGGACTGTTCAGGGTTTAATGAGAGCGATTGGTATCATGAGAGCTTAGAGCAGATTTAAATTAATTTCAGGAAAAGAGGAAGCATGACACTGCCTGCACATGGAACTCATACACACTCTAGCAGTACTGTGACTATAAAGAGCTACATATAACAGGGAAGTACATAATTACACAATGTATGTATATACTTGTGTATGTAATATAGAATCAACATAAACGTTCCATCTGTGGATTGCACGTGAACATTAGGAACCCTTTCAAGCACATGCGTCTTCCTTTAAGTGTCATGAATATCACTCCTGGGACAGGAATTCTTCCCGAACTTGCATGCCGGACTTCTGATACCCACTCTCCTAGCTCTCCAACTATTTAGAAGCTGAAGAGAGCTTTTTGATATCAGCTCTCTGATCCCATTCAGAGTGCAATTCCCTTGAAATGTTTCTGCCTTGGTGCTCTGGGTAGACTACAAGTCTGTGTGACATTGTGAGCTCCACCTCACATCTCAGCACCTGGGAACCTCTAGGTTCATAGCTGGCCCTCAGCATGTATTGCTCTCCAATTCTTTACTCTCCTTATTTAGGTGTGTGTGTGTGTGTGTGTGTGTGTGTGTGTGTGTGTGTCTATTAGGAAATAATTCCATTCATTTTTCTATAGCATTATTGTTTATCATTTTTAAACATTTTCCTTGTGTTACTGACCCCATTGTTCCAGGAGACTATTGCTTCCTCTCCATGTGCTGGAGGACAGCAACACATAAACTTAGCCAGCAATTCCACTTGGCGGCTTGATAAACTCTCATAAATGCCTTGTTTGCAGCACAAGAACATAAATGCATATTTACATGCAATATGCATCTCTGGCAAATATCCCTTCCATATCTGAGGGCCATTAATTTGGACTTAACTAGTTTCCTGTAAAAATAAATTGCATGGGGCCAAGGAAGAATATTATGTGTTTGAATAACTTCCTCTGCCGGCTATAAACATTAAATTAAATTTATATGCTAGTTATGACAATAATGGGCCTTTGGATGATCCTACACCACAAACATCAACTGAAATGAGGTCCCCAGTTGTCACTGAAAAAATCAAAAGGATCTTAGTTTGAGGAGTAAATATGTGATTATGTTGATTATGTGTGAATGGTGATTATATTCTTCAATAAAGAAAACATGCTGGGATTTACAGCTCTCCTCTGAGAATCAATCAGTGAATTAACACATATTGAACACCCACAGGGTTCCTGGAGCTGAACAAACAAACTACTTCAACAACCTGAAAAACATCGGCTAGTGGACTGAGATGTACGGCGAATCCAGCTGAGTGTGGCCCCAAGCAGAACCATTAAGCAGGTGGAATGTATTCTCACCGTGGATAGCACCTGCATTGTGCCTTCTAAGAGTTTGGACCAGAAGTCGGATTCTGTTTTCAGCTCTGTCACCTTCTAGCTGCATAATAATATCCAAGACACTTCACCTTCCTGAGGTTTAATTCTATAATTATGAAGTGGAAAATACAGAGTTTCAAAGGAAAAAAAGAAGTGAGAAATTGCTTTGAAGATTATTAAACACTCTACACATAGAATATTCTCTGCCTCATTTTTTCTCAAGACTTCCCCAAGGCATTGTTTTCTTCCAAGTCCTCTCTCAATGACGTCCATGCTGCTAGATCAAAACCATGGCCAGCCCTCAGGATGCAAAACCAACCAGCAGCACTACTCCATCTTCCTTGAAACACTTTCCTCATTTGGCTTCCAGAACACACATTGTTATTTCTCTCCCTAAATCTTGGGCCATATTTTCTCTGGTGGGTCTTCTCCGTCTCCCTAATTTTTATCCTTAGAGCAACCATGGCTTGAGTTCTTATACCTTTTCTCTTCTCTACACCTGTTTTCTTCTTCCTACACTCATTTAGTGTCCTGACTTGTAGTGTTATCTCCATTCTGATTATTCCCACAGCAGTCCAGACCTCCCTTGCAGACGCTACCAGCCGTGGGCCCATTTGAAATGAATAAAACTAAAAAAAAAAAAGACCGTACCCTTTTATGTAATGATGTTTACTTTGAATTTATATTAGTTCACACAAACACTCCATCCATGCTTTTGTTCCGGCCCTCCGGTCCAGTTTAAGAACCCATTGTGGCCCTTGAGTCAAAAAGTTTGCCCACCCCTGCTAGACTTTTATATTCTACTTAGAGCTCCACTGGGATATTTTATAAAGCTAAAAAAAATAATATGTTCAACACCTAATTGCTCATCTTTTTCCTTACACCTTCTCCACCCACAAACTTCCCTATCTCAGTTAATTGCAACTCCATCTTTCCATTTGCACTAGATGAAATTCTAGTCATGCTTGACTTCTCTCCTTAGGCCCTATCGCCAATTCGTCTGTCCCATATCCCACAGCAAGTCCTGTTGGCACTGCCTTCAATACCTATCTACTGACAACCACATCAATCATCATCACTCTGGTATAAACCACCATCCTCTCTCTCCTTAAATTGTTTTCCTAGCCTTCTAGCCATTCCTTCTGACCCTGCACAGCTTATTCTCAATAAAGCACTCAGAACAATCCCTTAAAAGGTACTGCAGATCATGTCACTCCTTTGTCAAAACTCTCCAATGTCTTTTCATCTAAATAGGGTAAAATCCAAAGCCCTTACAGTAAACTTTAAGATTTTGCAGGATCTATTACACACACACACACACACACACACACACACACACACACACACACCCTTGGGATACAGCAATACCAAAACATACAAGCATGTATTTCTTCAAAGCACAAACATTCTAATGCGTCGATAACTGATTTTAAAAAAGTAATTACCAAACATATTAAATGACAGGTTATATTTAAAAAACCAAACATATTAAGTGACAGGTCATATTTAAAAAAAAACATGGAAGAAGAAATCGGGAGTAAGGCAGTTTGCAATTTACAAAGAGTTAGGGAATGTCTCACTGAGAAAGTGAAATTTGAGTAAGTACTTGAAATAGCTGAAGAAGTGAGTCATGTCTATATTGGGAAATAGTACCCAGAGCAGTGAGAACAATGCCTGGCAGAAAATAGACAGACGATGAATTTTTAAATAGATTTTAAATGAATGAATGAATAAATGAGTTTTGTTATTACTGAACCTGTCTATAAAATTAGCCCTAATCATTTTCCATTTTAGGGAAGAAAAAGCATGTTAAGAGAAATGATTCCTACTGTAGATGACTCTACACTGACTGGAAAGTAGACTTTGATTACTGGTGCCTAGACTTACTTATTAAACTGAATTCAGCTAGCATGTCAGTTTGGAGGACTCAGACAAAGGGAAAATTCATACATATTTGTGAGCTCTTTTCCATGGCCCTCTGTTGGGAGATCATGAGGAAGATTTGAGGGCAGAGAGGAAATTGGAGCAAACTCCCCTGCGTAGTGATCGAGCAGTCATCGAGCAGGTGCCTGGTTGGTTGCTGCTGGAATCAAGCACAAAGCATCACCTACGTCTCTGGGGTCCTCTGTCTCATGAAGCAAATCTAAGCCTCTGGGCTGGTAGAAAACCCTTTCATTCCTGGCATGGGAAGAGATCCTTGCATTCTTAAGCCATTGCTTTAATATTGCAAGGTTTACATAATGCAAAGGCTATATTTCTAGGAATCTTCAATGCCAATTTTTTTCATGCATGTTACTTTGCTCTTTGGAGCTCTATGGATAATTTTTTTAAATTTTGGTGTTAAATTTTCCTCTTAAAGTAGCAAGAAATCAGATAAAAATTTGTCAGGGAACCACCAGAGGAGGAGAGAGTCACAGCCATCAGATGAGACGATCAATTTCTCTTCAAGCCACCCAGTTTGCAAAACTTTGTTACAACAGCTCTGCCAAACAAATATCCCTTCTATATCTGAAGGCCATTATTGTGGTCAATAAACCTAGGAAACTGTGATCAAACCAGTAGTTAGAAAAATTAAAATAATAATGATCTATTTCTACACACCAGCTACATCGGCAATAGTACAATACCACCAGTTATGATGAGAATGCAGAGCAATAGAAGTTATCATCAATACTGCTGACAACCACTTTCAAACAGTTTGGAACAAGTTGATATCATCCCATTAAGGTTCACTCCTTAATCCAGCGATTCCACTCTTAGGTATATAATATAGGAGTTAATCAGTGCACGTAATGATGTCTAGGCACCAGGATACATACAGAAGAATCTATACTAATAAAAGAGTAATATGCTAATTAGACCAGACGTCTTCCGGATGACCATTCACATGTCCTAACTGACAAAGATGGGCCCGGGCGAAGCTGCCTGCTGGTGGTCCCGGGCACCAGTGCCTGCAAGCTGGCTGTGACCAGGGAGACAGAGAAGCACTGGCCCCACGGTCCCGGGCCACAGCCAGCCAGAGAAGCCGCCTGCACAGCGGTCCTGCGCCAGCACCTGTGGCCTGGGCAAAGCCGGCCTGGGTCCCGGGTGCCTGTGGTCAGCCAGAGAGAGGGAAGCCCAGGTCCTGGCTGCCTGCGGCCGGCTGGAGGAGGGAATTCTGAGTCCTGGGTGAGGGGCTGAGGCAGAGGTGGTTAGGGGTGATCAGGCCAGCAGGGGAGCAGTTAGGAGCAATCAGGCAGGCAGTCAGGTAAGCAGTTAGGAGCCAGTGATCCTGGATTGCAAGAGGGATCTGGCCTAAACCAGCAGTCGGACATCCCCTGAGGGGTCCCATATTGGAGAGGGTGCAGGCCGGGCTGAGGGACACACCCCCCATGCACGAATTTCGTGCACCAGGCCACTAGTGTGTAATAAGAAGCAAAATGAGAAACAAAGTAGATGTACATAAAGTAAATAGAACAATCAGGGTATATTCATACAATGGAACTCCCCGCAACAATAAAAAGAAATAAACTAAAGCCACATAAAAGAACATGGGGGACTATTCCAAACATCATTCTAAAAATCTCATAGCCATGGTCCAACAGGTGCTTGATTCCTAATTACTTATTAAACTGAGTGTAAAAATTATGTGTTTTATTCTACTTAGTTACATTTTGCAATGAAACATCATTTTTTTTTTCATTTGGGGGAAGTTTCACTCCATGGCTTCATTCTTTAGTCAGAAATGAGTCACTTGCCCACCCCAAACTGAGTCTGAGAGGGTAAAAATACAATGACAATGAGATTCAGTTTAAGGAGAAAGAAGAAAGCAGGTAAGGAGTTAGCAGTGTCTGGTGCACATGTGCTGGTCATCATTTGAAATGCTGGAGCGTGATTATAGTTTGAAAGGTATGTGCACAAATGAAAGCCAAGTATTTCATCTGGTGGTCAATGAAAAATAAAGGTCTGTCTCAAAACCTGAAGTAGACATTTACTATGTTGAGCTTCCTGAGAATTATTATGTCAATAATTAACTTGATTCTGAAAGATTTTCAGAAGAAAGTGTGCTTACTTTAAAACTAATCCCTGGAAGACAGATGTAGACTATCCCACTTTGTGGACTTAGTTTATTCCCCAACTTGGCCTAGTGCCCTGGGGGACAGCAGCCCTGAAGCATTTTCAGCCCCTGCTGAAATCCTGATACAATGGGCGTGTCTGCTGCCAGATTTGTCATTAAATTTTCATCCCTTGCCCACCCTTTCTCTAAATCCCAGAGGTTTTTGGTGATTCAACTTTAGTGGGTTGTCAAGGCCAACACTTACCCACAATACCCTGCTACCTAATATCATCTAAGGGTGGCTTTGGGGAAGTGGAGAGAGACAAAGGGGAAGTTGGCTACCTGGGGCTCCTTGGAGAACTTTGCCTTCTTGGATATTTTCTTTGGAGTGTGGTAGAGAAGTAGAGATGCTGGAAGCTGTATCTTTTCATTGTGAAGCAGCAAGCATGAGGACCAAAGCAATCAAACCACAGATTGTGGAGCAGAAACTTAGACCAAACCCCGATCCCTATCAACACTGCAGCATTAGCTCGGGACTGCCTACCTCTGGGCTCCTGGCATCACAAACCACCAATTGTATTAGAACTCCAAAATCATTTTTCACTCTGTCTATAGGGAGATAAACAGAAACCATTGTTGTAGGGCACTGTCTAGATTCTAGAACCTATGTCTTATAAATTACTGACCAACAGTCATTTGAAATTTGACTTAAAATCAGTAACATACCTGGATGAAAGATGATAACTTCAAAAGTAACTGAAATAAACTCTTAGTGGACAACGAGAGCATTGACTGATTCTAATCTCTGACAGTGTCTGATACTTTGGGTTCAGAAAAAATTCTCTGGTACTTTTGGTCATGTGGGCAAATAGACAACATGAAGATAAAAGCAGAAGTGAAGTGAAAGAGAAATTTGTGTGACTGTCATGATATTCCATAACCAACTGCTAATACTTGATGTCTGGCACAATTTTGATCAAAGGCTCAAACCTGCATATCTTGACTCTAGTGTCAAATGTCAGGAACTTGATTTGAGACAAAGGTACTTTCCTTACTGTAGGATAAGAGCAAGTTCCAGCCTTACCTGGTTTGCCTCAGTGGATAGTGTCGGCCTGCATACTGAAGAGTCCCGGGTTCGATTCTGGTCAAGGGCACGTACTGGTTACAGGCCCCTCCCCAGCCTGGGCCCTGGTGGGGGTGCATGCAGTAGGCAACCAGTCAATGTGTTTCTCTCACATTGATGTTTCTCTCTGTCTTTTCCTCTCTCTTCCACTCTTTCTAAAAATCAATGGAAAAATATCCTCGGGTGAGGTTTCTAAAAAAAAAAAAAAAAAGGAGGAAGTTCCAGGTTGGTGTCAATGAAATTATTATAAAGTAGGAGTGAGTGAGAGGCATAAATTCTGAAAGAGAGAAGAGATGCAACACCAGCCCAAGGAAGAAGTTCTGAATTCCATCAGCACACCTTGGGCCTCATATGTGATAGGAGATATCACATAATAATTACAGAAAAGGATTGTAAGCCCAAGGACTTGGAAATACCCTTTGAATGTAAGGGATCCATTACTTTGGGGGGAAGGCACTGGGTTGCAATCACATAAATTTAAATAACTAGTTAATTTCAGAGAAGAAGACAAAATTTTAGAAAGTTTGTGCTCACATGAGGGCACCGTCTAGATTCTAGAACCTATGTCTTATAAATCACTGGCCAACAGTCATTTGAAATTTGACTGGTTTCTGTTTATCTCCCTGTAGACAGTCAAAAATGTGATCATGCAAAAGAGCCCACAGCAACATCGCTGGCTCAGCCGAATTAACAGGGAGTCACAATGCCGTGTGTGTGTGTGGTCTGGGTCTCAAGCTATTTGAAATGCTTAGAAGAATTTGCGCTACTACATTAGTAAGTCTGTTTTATTTTATTTATAAGTTCAGTGCTTAGTAAGATGATGTTAGATCTATATTTGGGTATTTCTAATAAAATCTGTACGCTTAGGCAATTAAACATTTGAGATAATTCAGATGTATTAAAATTGTCGTTGTAGCATGTCCAAAGCATTTTGATTAAATATTTAATGATGTTAGATGTTTGAAAAAGAATTTGATCTGAAAGCACTTTTTCCCAAATTCCTACATATTAAAAGTAAACTAAGATCTATAAGATAAACAAAGTCTTAAGAAAATTTAATTTTCAAATGCTAAGTTTAATAAAAGAAATACTGACTAAAACCCAAGTATTAGACTTTCTGTTCTTGCACAAAGTCCCCACCTCCATTATGCCAGTATTTTTCTTCCTCTAGCTCAGGCTAACTTGGGCCAAGTCCCACAGAACAAAGGAATTCTATTCTAAGTAGATAGGCACAAATCTTTGAAACAATGTCTATGCCAATGCCTGCATTTGTAGTGCCACCTAGTGTTAAAGAAGGATAACAACATTTTCATAAGTCAAACAAGGGTGGGGACACGAAACCCATTTTAATAAGACTATTATCAATCTTTAAGTGCTTTAGGTGTGAAACTTATGGAAATAATGGTAATGAAAGCCTTTTTATCCCCTGAAGTTTTATGGAATTTTGTGTTTCTTTTTTTTTTTTTTTCAATATTCCCAGAGCACATTCATTCATATTACTGAATATATATATCTTGTCTTTGGGGAGTTAGGAAAATTTCTGTCTTCAAAAAGCTTGTGTTATAGTGGTATGCTTATGTTTGTCATTGTATTTATCATGGTTGGTTCATATTGGAATCATTTATATATGTCCACTTCTCCTACTGCCTGTGAGCTTTGACTCCTCCAAAGTGTTTCATTACTAAAAGGCTTTGCAGAGTCAGTGTTCAAAATGCATAGGAAATGAGATGCGAAAAAAAGGTTAAGTATAATTTATGAATCAATTAGTGTTATAGTTTTAATGAGCTGCTTTTCTCTTTGGGTTTTTGATCAACAATTACTGTTTGTCTAGTCTACGCTGGAAATCACCCTGTTGTATACTTTCTGCCTAGATTAAGATAAAGACATTTTTCTACTTTTGTATGAGAATGAACTATCATTCTGTGCTTATAAAAGAGAATTTTTAAGTCTTTAATTTTAAAAACTAATTTGTTGTTAATTCAACTTTTCTACTGCATTGTCTTCCTTAATTGATCAAATGTAATGCACCAGGTGAGAAAAAAGCATTCAGGTGCTATGTTTATCAAACCTCATCTTCCACAAACATTATGTCCTACTTTTCAGAAATGTGATTGAAGGATCTCAGGTAAAACTAATCAAAAGAAGGTATAGTGTTTTGGGTTTTTTTAAGGATAATTAACACTGTGTGGCCTGGGGTAGAAATAAAGAGACAGATTTTTTTACTCAATTTTTTTTAGCTCAAGAGTCCTGATATCATATCTTCTATTTTAAAGAATCTCACTTGCCAGTCTTAAAAGTATGAAAAATCTCAACTAGATCCACAGTAAAGAAGCTGGTCTGTGTAATTTTTATGTATTTGCAGCTCATGCAAGTATAATGCAAAAAACACTTATGCTGTTTTGACTCCCCAACTAATGCCTGCATCCTAACCCCTGGAATCTGTGAATATGTTATATTACATGGCAAAGGGGAAATAAGATTGTTTACCAATTGATCTTATTTATCCGGGTGGGCCCAATGCAATCACAAGTGTCCTTAATAGAGGAAGAGAGAATTGGAAGAGAGAACCAGAGAAGTGGCAGCATGAGAAAGACTCAGCGTGCATTTGCTGGCTTTGGAAATGGAGGAAGAGGGCTGGGAGAGAGGGTAGCCTCTATCTAAATGCTAGAAAACACAGGAAAACAGATTTCTCCAAGAGCCTTCAGAAAAGAATGCAGCCCTGCTAACACCTTGTTGTTAGCCAGTGAGACTCTGCCAGACTTGTAATGAAAACTGCAAGATAATAAATCTATATTGCCACTAGGTCTGTGGTAATTTGTTATAGCAGCAGTACAAAACTAACACATACCTGGACCCTCCCACCATAGAATGATGTACACTTTGTTATAAGTACATTCTTTTGGATGGTAATATTTCTGTGCTGGTGTTTTAGACTGCAATAGTCAAATAAGGAATCCGGGTACTGCTATCAAATACAGACATTTGATAGCAATATCTGGAGGAGCCCTTAATGTGGGATTTGGTAGCATAAAAATAGGGATGTATTGAGAATGAGAAAGATCAAACATATACACATACTAGTATAACTTAAATCTCTTAGTGCTGTAAGCTTCATTTCCTTTAAAGTGCTTCATTAATAAAAGGCTTTGCATAGAGTCAGTATTTTAAAAAAAATGCATGTACAATTAACTAGGCGTGTAAAAAAATGTTGAGCATAATCTAGTGAGGTTTTGAAATAAATTGTTCACTCCTGATATCAGAAATGAGTAAAAATATAATGTACCAGAGAGAAGATCTCAGTTAGTTGTTTACCAATCTGCGTTTGTTTTTTGTTTGGTTTGGTTTTTTGCCTTTGCATTCTAAGCGGTACTGAATTTTCTCCAGGTTTCCTGTGGTTCTCATCTGGTCTGTGTTGCAATACCATTTTCTTGTGCCAGAACCTTTGTCACAATTTGTAATAGATTCTCAGTATGTAAAATTTTAATTGCTTCAGACTTTATCATCAACAGTTTTATAGACTTTGCTCTGGAAAATGCGAACCTCTTGCTTTGCCTGTTACCTCAGAAAGGCTTTGCCTTCATCTCTCTCGGTGCTTTAGCTCTGTTCTGACTTCTGATCTTTGTGCTTGAGTTCTGTGTCCATATGTGCTCATGATGAAGTTGGGAGAACCAAGTTAAATCCTTCAATGTAATGTCAGGTCATGAGCATAAGCTTGACTTCTGTTTTCTCATGCCTGTGAACTTTCTGATGTCCCCCAAGTGTGCAGGGTCTTAAACTATCCCTTTATATGCAAAGCCTCTTCCTGTAATTCACCATTTGAAATATTTCCCTAGGTTATAGTTAACAAATAAGATTATATTATATTCATTAGTATTAATATGGGTGCTGTGGATGGAGAAGGAAAGGTTTTCAGACTTGTCAATGGTCCTACGCATTGAAAGAAGTTGGATATTAAGTTCTTCCATGCTGCTCACCAGCTCTTGAGTAGGAAAAGGTATGGAGATTTCGCTCTCTAGTAGGAGCTGTGACTTCTTTGGCAGGAGGAAGAGTGATGATAATGACAACAGTCTATGACCTTCTAAAATAGTCCCATGTGTTTGCCTTCACTGAGCTTAACATAGACAACTGTCTCTCCTCTGCCTCTATCATATTTTATGTAAATCAGTTTCTTTACTCCAGAAAAGTGACTCTAAATTAATAATTTTGAGCGGGGCATTGGATTCAAGATGGCAGTGGATGCTGTCTCCTAAAGCAGTGCTTTCCAAACCTTTAAGCACATACAGATGACAAAATGCATAGTCTGCTTCAGTAGGCCACGGGTGGGTCTTAAGAGTCTGCCTTCATCTGGAGACAAGTGGTCAGCAACCTTCAGCATGAAGGCCAATGGCAGCCCAGGTTTCCTATGGTTGTCATTTGGCCTGTGTTGCAATACCATTTTGACCTATGGCTGCTTTCAAGCTACAACAGCACAGCGGAGTAGCTGGGCCAAACCCATATGGCCTGCAAAGCCCTAAATATTTACTGTCTGGCCTTTAATAGAAAAAGATGTCCAATCCCTATCCTGGAGCATGGGCTGTCAACCTTATCTGCATGTTACAATCACCCGAGAAGTTTTTAAAAATCCGAATGCCTGAGCCACACTCCAGGTCAGTTCAGAATTTCAGGGGTAGGGCCAGGCATCATTTTAGAAAAATTATATTTGAAAAAAATCTCAAGAAAGTTGAGAAATACTGTTCTAGCACAAGGGTTCTCAAATATCGGTGAGCACAAGAATCACCTGACCTGACTTAAAATGCAGAGTCCAGGGCCACATTCCCAGAGAGTAGGGTCCAACAGGTCTGGCCTGGGGCCTGGGGATCCACATAGACACGCCAGTGCTCCTGACACAGGGACCCCAGGACTTCACTTCAGAAGTGACAAAGTACACCTTTCCAATGTCATAGACTCTCTTTCTTGAAAGTTCTGCACCAACTCAGGTGTTTACGGAATTATGAGTCATGAGAGTGAGTCATTATAATGAAGTACAACCAGTCCCAACTGGACTTCCTACCAAGAGCACAAGATAGGTTTCCCTGGCAACCTGATTGTGCCTAACCTCTGAGTGTCATTACTGCTATAAACTGCCGAAGAAAATGTCCACAAGTTTCCCCAGAACAGCTCCCAATCTCCGTGATTGCGTTTAAGAGTTGGCTTTTATAAGTGTGGGAAAGAGACGTGAATAGCCGGTACTGAATAATTCGAATCCCCTTTTGATCCCTCTAACCCGGTTTTGGGTTGTTTGAAAGATTAGCAGGACAAACAGCTCATTTTCACTCAAGCATAATACTTAAAAGGTAATAACAACTCAATTTCTAGAATATCAGCAAAGCGGACCAAATCTCTAATCAAATGATAGCAAATGGACACGAGACCCACTGGATTTCCAGGGAACCTGGTGACCATGCACTGCTCACCGGCAGGGATCGAATCAATGGTCCCTGCGCCCCCTCCATGTTCTACTTTTGCAGGGG
This sequence comes from Myotis brandtii, assembly GCF_000412655.1. Taxonomy (NCBI): domain Eukaryota; kingdom Metazoa; phylum Chordata; class Mammalia; order Chiroptera; family Vespertilionidae; genus Myotis; species Myotis brandtii. Next base: position 3,803,434 of record NW_005358943.1, on the reverse strand, counting down.
GTGGCAGTGGCTTTTCAAAGCCGCAGGGAGGTTCCCGTAAACCCGGCTCTCACATCCGCTGAGACCCAAGAGATCCAAGAGCGTTGTTTTATCGAGTTTTCTGCAGTCTTGCTGAAGAATCACCATCTAAGCACTCCTTTATCTTTCGTTTACCTCATGTCTGCTGTAGGTTTGTTAGGATCCTGGGTGGTGTTTGTGTTTAGACATGTTTCAGTTGAAAGTGCAACCAGACAAAAGGAAGGAAAGCACATTCGAGAAATTGATTGTTTCCTTTTGTTTCCTGAGTTTCAAAGAAAACAAAATACATCACATGCTCTGGGTGGGGGAACGCTACTGTACACCTTCGGGCAAGTACATGGAGTAAGGATCTAGTTTTCCACAGGTCAAGTATATTTTTGGAAAAAGTAAAGTATTTGTTATTTTTTTCAGAATAGTTGCTGATCCTCGAAGGAAGAAAATAGGCTATTATGCTCTGCGTTATGGTAAAAAATGATTAGAAAGCAGGCAATTTATGTCAACTTGCTGTTCCCTGCTCCCAGCTTTAGAATTCAGGAAAATAACGATGTCATGTCTCGGTTGGCCACAAGATGGCAGGATTTCAGCACGTTTCCGCAGGAGGATGGCATCCTCTCCCTATCAGAGTTAATGGATGGTAGTGATTTCTGCCTGATTCTCTCAAGAGCTTTCACACTCTCATTCATGAACTACAAATATGGTTCATGAACTTATATGTTATAGTTTTAAAATATCAAGAGTCAGCCATGCACATAAAATAGTTGGCATCCACAAATAGAAAGGGCTCTAGTTTTATTGTCTCTCTCAACTCTCTCATTGGATGAGGTCTGGGGAACCACCTGGATGCTGTGTCCCTTGCTAAGGCTTCCTCAGAAGGGGCAAGCAATGCTGCCGCTGTGGACACAACTTTTGCAGCTTCACAGGACAAGCGGGGAGAAGGGAATGGAGGCAAACTTTGACAGTAACAATGAAGGAAAAGGTGGGAGAGGGGAGAGTGTTTGCACTTGGGGTACATGAAGGGTGGACAAAGAAGTGGGTCCATTCTCCCACCTTTATTCACTCACTTATCCATCTACTATTTATTCCCAACTTTGATTTTCCAGACAGTGTGATATTCCCTACAACCAAGGCCTGGCTCCACCCTGAAAGAGCTAGTCCATTAGACTATATCTAGTAATACAGAGAAAAAGAATATCTCCATTTGACAACTGGATTAAAACAAGACAAAACGGACTACAGAACAAATGGGAAAGAAACTGGCCGAATGGCAAGCAGGAATAGAGGGGGCAGCAGGCAGGGATTAACAAGGAAGAAAAGGGAACTAAAATGAAGGATTGGGAAATGGAGTCACCCTGGGGAGCTGGGAGTTTAGCATTTGTAATCCAATTGGGAGCCGGTGTGAGGAGAACACTGACACTGGACTAAACAAAAAACAAAATAAAAAACAATCACCACCACAACAAAGCACTTGGGTTTTGACGGTTACTCCAGGATTGACTAGCTGTGTGACCTTGAGCAATCAGTCAAATCTTTAAAACCCCAATGTTCTCATCTGTACAATGGAACCTGCAATGACTAACTCAGGAAGTAAGACTGTTAAAAGTGTGCCCGGCCGGTGTGTCTCAGGGGCTGAGTGTCGACCTATGAACCAGGAGGTCACGGTTCAATTCCTGGTTAGGGCACATGCCCGGGTGGCAGGCTGGATCCCCAGTAGGGGGCATGCAGGAGGGAGCTAATCAATGATTCTCTCTCATCGTTGATACTTCTATCTCTCTCTCCCTTCCTCTCTGAAATCAATAAAAATATATATTAGAAAAGAATATGAAAGGTGAAGCATCAAGGAGTGTGCCTGGCATACAGCTATTTATTGCAGAGTATCAGGTGCTTTACTTCTCTGTCAAATGCTTTATAAATATTAGCAGGAAATAAGGAGGGCAAGGGATCCCCATGCCGGGCACACACAACAGACACTTTTTTCCTCAGGCCCTAGCTCTTCCTCAGGACTATAGTGAGGGTAACAGGGACATCCTGGGCTCAGCGATCCTAAGAAAGACAGAAACATTCCATGGAAATAGGCTGTTTGTTTGCTTGTTTTACCAACATAACATAAATGCATTCTGCTTGTGATAAGCAGAGAGTTTAATCCACAGTCTCATCCCTTTTTCCAACAGTAATCACATGATAGTCTTAGGTGTGTTCTTCCCACTTTTGGGCCGTGTGTGTGTGTGTGTGTGTGTGTGTGT